>NC_080165.1:44844320-45187922 GCF_950295315.1 Erinaceus europaeus
ACACAAGTCGAACCTGAAATGGAATTGGAGTATTACACCAAAGTAAAAGACTCTGGGGTGGGTGGGTGGATGGGGAGAATACAGGTCCATGAAAGATGATGAATGACATAGTGGGGGTTGTATTGTTAAATGGGAATCTGGGGAATGTTATGCATGTACAAACTATTGTATTTACTGTTGAATGTAAAACATTAATTCCCCAATAAAAAAAATAAAAATAAAAAAATAAAATAAAATAAAATTCTAGAACATTTAATATTCAAAAGTGTGGAACACTTACAAAACACTTAACAATAAATTGTTCCATTTGAGTTTCTTTCTCTTTATAGCTGCAGAAGAGAATTGTGTGTGTGTGTGTGTGTCCTCCTGCCTAATAAGCTGCATTAGCTGAGAAAAATGTTGACCACCATTTATTTATTGTGAATTTGTTGTTTTGTTTGTTTGTTTGTTTTTGCCTCCAGGGTTATGGCTGGGGCTGGGTGCCTGCACTATGAATCCACTGCTCCTGGAGGCCATTTTCCTCATTTTTGTTGCCTTTATTGCTATTGTTATTATTGCTGTTGGATAGGACAAAGAGAAATCTATAGAGTAGGGGGAGACAGAGAGGAGAAAAGAAAGACACCTGAAGATCTGCTTCACTGCTTGTGAAGCGAGCCCCCTGAAGGTAGGGAGCTGGAGGCTTCAGTCAGGATCCTTACACTGGTCCTTGCACTTAGCGCCATGTTTACATAACCAGGTTCACTACCACCTGGCCCCTGTGAATTTTCTCTTTTTCAAAAGATTTATTTATTGATGTGGTGTGGAAGTATATAGCCTATCCTACAATCTTGTAACCTAATTTTAAAAAATAAAATAAAAAGAAAGAAAAAAAACATTTATTTGTAAAAGAGGAAAGAGCATATAAACATCATTCTGGCACCTGCAATGCCAGCAACTGAGCTCAGAAACTCATGCTTCAGACCCCAGTAATTAATCTATTATAAGACTTCCTGGGCCACCAAGCCGATTTACTTGTTTATCTTTTTACCAGAACACTGCTCAGCTCTGGTTTACGGTGGTGCTGAAGATTTAGCTTGAGATCTTTGAGCCACGGGCATGAAAGTTTTTTTAAATTACCATTACTCAGTCTCCCTAGCCCTTGGGTCAATTTATTCTTGTACTGTTCAGAGTAGCTAAACCCACTTCTGTATAGCTAGTAACTATTTGGAAAAGTGATTCTCAGTATTATTATAAAGAGCTGTTACTGGGGCTAGGTGGTGGCATCCCTGGTTGAGCACACATGTTATAATGCAAAAGGCCCCAGATTCAAGCCTCCAATCCCCACCTGTTTAGTGAAGCAGTGCTGCAAGTGTCTCTCTCTCCCTCTCTCTCCCCGCTTCCTCTCCATTTCTGGCTGTCTTTATCCAATAAATAAAGGTAATAAAAATATATGCCTATTATTAACAATGAATTTGGAGAGGGGTTATTCATACTATATTGGCAGAGAATTAAGGTAGTCCAAGATAAAAGTTGATCTTCAATGAATTAGATGGTTTCTTATTAGGATATACTGTAATCTTTCCAAGTAAGATGTGGTGTGGTGTGTGTGTGTGTGTGTGTGTGTGTGTGTGTGTGTGTGTGTGTTAGCAACTGAGTTATGAATTGAGGAGTGAAACTGAGGAAACATGATGTTGTAAGTCCAAAGGAAAAATACTACTGAGCCTGTCTTGGTCTTGTTTTCTCTTCAAAGAATTATAATCATGTCAAATCTAATTTCTCCTCTGTTGGAAGATGGCCCCACTGTCCCAGAAATTCCAGGCCATAGTTTCTATGAGGTCTGAGTGGGTCTGACCCCAGACCCTTCCACCCCCCTCCACCCCCTTCTGGGTTCAAATACAGCAGGTCCCCCCCTGACCTCTGGAATTTGTGACGGCTGGACCCCCTGAACATGGGCACCTTTCTACACATGCCACCTCCCCCCTTTCCTTCTTTAATTAAAAGCCATAGATTACTGTATGTGGTTAACTTATAAACTGCCAGCAAACATCCTGATTGCTCAGCTGCCTCCTTCCTCCCTCACCCCCCCCACTGCCCTAAGTGATTGCAATCTACCTCTGGAAAAATGCACATTGTAAAACTTGTGACCAAACCTTGTGTGGTAACCTTTTATTTGTGATCAAATAGCCTGTAGGTCAAAATGTAACTATACATTGTCTTACTCCGTGTTTGGGTTAATGGTTACCTCAACCTTACCCCCCAAGTTAGGGGTATATCTGCCTGCTTTTTCTTTCAATAAACCAGTCACCCACCTTTCCAAGGGCTCTCCCGGAGCTGAATGAGTCTGTGATTCTCATCTCTCCATGCACATCGCCCTCAACAGGCAGAGTTGCCCCGGGACTCCCAAGGGGCCACTTTGACCCTCACCGCCTGTGGCCAGAGGGGCAGGGGACCAAGAACATCAGCCTGCACTCTTCAAAGAATTATAATCATAAGTCAAGCTTGGAGTTCAATTTTTGGATTTCTCCACATGAGTACCCAGCATTGTCTGCCATCAAACCAGATAAGCAAGAAAAACTAAGAGTCAGGGACTCCTACCAGTAGAAGGTGGTGCTTCCAAATCCCATTACAGTCATGTATTTTAAATGATGTTTTTTGTTGTTTTGCTTTATTGGTTCAGAAATTCTATCTATCTGAAGCAGAGCCCATCAATTTTCTTTTTCCTTTATTTTTCAAATTAGGGTCCTTATGCAAGGGAAATTTTACTGCTTCCAGGCTGACTTGTTTATCCTTTTTACTTGAGAGAGAGAAAGACCACAGTGCCAAGCATTCCCTCTCCTCTAGGCTGTGACTCTCCCGTGTGGTGCTAGGGCTTGAACCCAGCCACACATAGCCAGGCTTTTAATCAACAAGATGAGCTGTCTTCCAACCAAATTCTCTACACCAAGAATATGGAATTTGGATTTAGGAAGAGCCGATCTCTATGCATGATTAAAGTTGTGCAATGGTCATATTTCATTATTTGAGCAGCAGGAAAAAATCCACAGAGAACTTTAAAATAGATGTGCAAGTGAGGAGGTAAAATAAGAGTCAAAGAAAGAGAATAAGAACAATAAAAGAAAAATTGTTCTACATCTCCACTCCAGTTCCTTTCAGCTGTCAACTCCATTTCTTTTGCTCCACTTTGGTGGAGTCAGGACCATGCACATACAGAATTTCACTAATCTTTCTCTGCTTTTTTCATTCAGATAAGAGAGACAGAGCCACAGAGCAAGGAGAGATCAGAGTGCCAGAGCCTCCCTCAGAGTTATGGCAATTCCCATGTGGCACCAGGGCTCATACGTGATACATTCATATGGCTTATCCTTACAAAAGAAATCCCATTCCAATTGAAGTTAATTCAAATTTATTTCACTTATATGAAATCAAAAACAATATGATTAAAATTATATTACCACAAAGTAAATCAAAATTGTACTATGAAAAGAATGTACATGGACTTTTAATCTGTCACTGTAAGATACAGACCTTGGTCCACCTGAATATAAGCTGCCTCATCTAGAGTAAGCTCGCTAGCTTCTCTGAACCTTGATTTCCTCATCTATAAAATATAGATAACAGAGAGTTGGGCGGTAGCGCAGCAGGTTAAACGCATGTGGCACAAAGCGCAAGGACCAGCGTAAGGATCCCCTGGCTCCCCACCTGCTGGGGAGTCGCTTCACAGGCGGTGAAGCAGGTCTGCAGGTGTCTATCTTTCTCTCCCCCTCTCTATCTTCCCCTCCTCTTTCCATTCTCTCTGTACTATCAAACAAAGATGACAACAATAATAACTACAACAAAGGCAACAAAACGGAATAAATAAATAAATATATTTTTTAAACGTAGATAACAACTATCAGGTATAATTGTTATAAAAATCAGAGAAAGATACATACAGCCTCTGGCTCATAGTAAATACAGATTAAATGAAGACTTTTAGCAGAATTATTGCAGCAATAATCATAGTGGTAATAGTGGTATCACCATGGAGAGATCAATAGGTTTATACAGAAAAGAGAACTTATATATGCAGAAAGATTATTTTTTCTTTACTTCTTAGAAAATAATTCAAGCCAAATTGCTTTGTTGAGGTACTTTAGCATATACAATGTATGACTTGATTCCTAAAAATTAAAAAAACTTTTAAATGTATCATCTGCTACAGATAAATTCAGTATTTATGAGAAACTCCTAGAGAACTTCCAGTAGTGACTCAAACCACAGAATCACTTATTTATCAACTCATCATCATGTGAGTCAGTTTACACATCAGAACAGTGATTCTAATCATTATAGAAATCATAGGTTCTTTGAGATTATGGTAAATTGTGAATTGTTCTTCAAAAGATTCACATATATGCATAAGTAAAAGATTTTGTATATAATCTAACATGCATCATTCTAATAAGTCTCATCTATAAATACTCAAGGATTGAATAGTCCAACAAGTTTGTTGTTACTTGGTGGGGGATGGGGGCAGCTGGTGGTACACCCAGTTAAGAGCACATAGCACTATGCACAAGGACAGGGGTTGGAGCCCTAGTTCCCTATCTCCCCCTCTCCTCTCAATTTATCTCTGTCCTATCAGATAAAATAAAGGGGTGGGGGTGGGAGAAAAAAATTGCCACCAGGAGTGGTGGATTCATAGTGCTCCCACCAAGCTCTAGCAATAAGCCTGGAGGCAAAATAATAATAATAAATGTTACTTGGAATTTAAGTATATATTTAATATATAAATATTCCTTGCATTAATCCCTCCCACACTCTGGCTAATACTTTTACTGAAATATAGTGCAATTGGCTCCCATTTATCTTGAAAGGAGGGCTTTGATATTCCCAAGAATTTCATTATATACTCTGCCACAGCACTGCAGTAATTACCCTATGATAAGCACACATTTATTTGCACATATCTCCCACACTAAATAGTCAATGAAGACAGAAAATGTGCCTATTGTTTCTAGTATTTTGCTTCAGATAGTAAATGTCCAATGAGCAACAAATAAGGATGTCACATATTGAAAGTGGACATTGTGATTTATGCTTGACTTTCACTCAATAAATAGAAAATTCAAGATAGTGTACAGTCAATATGCAGGACATGCATCCAGTGCACAATACCCATGCCCTTTCTCAGCAACATATACAATATACCAAGTCTTTTTTAAATTTCTTTATTGGAGAATTAATGTTTTACATTCAACAATAAGTAAAATAGTTTGTACATGCATAACATTTCTCATTTTTCCACACAACAATACAATCCCCACTGGGTCCTTTGCCAGCCTGTTCCAGGACCTGAACTCCCCCCACCACCACCTACCCACCCCAGGGTCTTTTTTTATTTAATTTATTTATTGGGAGATTAATGTTTTGCATTAGACAGTAAATAAAAGTTTGTGTTTGCATAACATTTGTCAATTTTGCACATAAAAATACAACTCCCACTAGGTCCTCTCTCATCCTTTTTGGATCTGTACTCCCCACGCCCCACCCTCCCAGAGTCTTTTACTTTGGTGCAACATGCCAATTCCAGTTCAGGTTCTACTTGTGTTTTCTCTTCTGATCTTGTTTTTTCAACTTCTGCCTGAGAGTGAAATCATTCTATATTCATCCTGTTTCTGACTTATTTCACTTAACATGATTTCTTTAAGCTCTATCCAAAATGGGCTGAAAACAGTGAAATCACCATTTTTACTCTGAAAATGACTAATTGTTCTAGTTTATCTATCTCTTCATTTTGCTCCTTCATTTCTTTATTGATTTTCTGCCTGGATGATCTGTCAAGCTGAGAGAATGGGGTATTTAAGTCCCCTACTATTGCTGTGTTGCTGTTAATATATTGCTATAGCTCTTTCAGGAGATGTTTGTTGTATTTAGATGGTCTTTCCTTAGGTGCATATCCCTATCTTTTTAAATTTTATTTGTTTTAAGGCCTATCATGTCAGATGTGAGCATAGCTATTCCTGTCCATTTTTTTGTTTGTTTGTGGTCCATTGGCTTGTATGGTAATTTTCCTTTCACTTTGAGTCTGTGTTTGTCTTGTTGAGTTAGGTGGAATTCCTGCAGACAACATATGGTTGGATTGTGCTTTCTGATACATCTTCCTACTCTGTGCCTTTTAATAGGTGAATTCAGGCCACTGATACTTATTAATCTTATAGAATGGAGATATTTTAATGCCATTCTTGTAGGTTTTTAGAGTGCTCTGATATATAGCATGCTTATGGTGATCTCACTGTTTATAGGAGACATTTCAGAACTTCTTTCAGGGCAGGCTTGGTGATAGTTGATTCCTTCAACTGTTGCTTGTCTGAGAAGGTTTTTATGCCTCCATCTAGTCTGAATGGCAGTCTATCACGACACAGTAGTCTTGGTTGAAAGCCTTTCTCATTGAGCACTTGATAGATATCTTGTCATTCTCTTCTGGCCTGTACTGTTTGTGTGGAGAAACCTGCTGCTAATCTTATGAGTTTTCCTCTGTAGGTGACTCTTTGTTTTTCTCTTGCAGCCTTCAGGATCCTTTCTTTATCCTTATTCCTTTCCATTCTAAATAGGATGTGTCTTGGTGTCTTTAAGTCTGGGTTAATTTTGTTTGGTACCCTCTGGGCTTCTTGAACCTTTATGTCTTTTATGTTGTCTAAAGTAGGAAAGTTATCAGCTATTATGTCCTGTAGAATGTTTTCTTCCCCTCCCTCTTTTTCTTCCTCTGGTAGGCCTATAATGCGTATATTACTTTTGAAGTCATCCCATATGTGTCTGTTGTTGTTTTCAGTATCTCTTAATCTCTTTTTCAGATCTTTTACTTTCTTATTTTTCTCTAATTCATCCTCAATCTTGCTAGTTCTGTTTTCTGCTTCACTTATTCCATTCTCTCTTTCCTCAGTTGTTTTCTGTAGCTTGGTTATTCTGTTATCCTGTTCTGATACTGTATTAGCTTGTTCAGCTAGTTGTGCTCTTAGCTCAGCTATTTCTGCTTTTAGCTCTCTAATTATCTCGATACAGTTAATGCTTTCTTTCAGAGTATCATTTGTTGTTTCTGCATTCCTGTTAACAATTCTTTCAAACTCTTTCCTCACTTCTTTGACTAATTCCTCAGCTAGCTATTGGATGTTGATCTCATTCTTATGTGTTTCTACCTTTGGGGGACTTTTAGCTGGACATTTGTTCTGGTTCATTTCTCCAATGTTTCTCCTTGGTTTAACCATTATTATAGTGTGTTATGAGGTCCTTCTCTCAGTACTTTTCAGTCCACTGATCACTCTTGCCTGGATTGACTTGTGTCTAAGTAAGGTACTTAAAGAGTCCACAATTGTGGAAATTAACAGTTGTTTCAATGTTATCTCAATCCCTGATTTGAAGCACAGTGGCTGATAAAACCTCTTTTGTTCTTTTTCTTCCCTGTAGATTTTGGTAGCCTGGTGGCTTTTTACCTATAAATAGGTTTTTTAGCTTAATCATTCACTCCTGACCAAGAGATAAAGCAGGGTGGGGGGGAGAGATCACAGTAGTTACGCAAAGAGACAGCCACACCCCAAGGATCCAAAACTTCAGGCTCAATTCAGCTTCTCTGCCAAGCTGGGCAGCACCACTGGGTCCTGTGAGTTTCTTAAAAAGTCCCTTTTATAGTCTGTAGGTTTTATAGCCTTTTATTGTCTGGGGCAATTATTCACCATGTTCTCATCAGGAGAACAATGTGGAAAGACTCCCACTGCCACATCACTAGACCTTCTCCTAAGTTTCCTGGTCAGTTCTCTGCCTCCTGTAGTCAGCACAGGCCTTCCCTCCTGCTGCTCCAGCCTCTGAGGGCAGTAGCAAATGGAGACTCACAGTTGCATTTGGTGAATCTTAGGGGAGTCCTCTCCTCCCTTTAGGAGTCTTTTTGTTGGTAAAACAGACGGGAGGTGGCTCCTCAATTGGCAAACTGCCAGACTGTTACCAGCTGCTAGGGAGTAGATATGGGCTTTAGCCCCAGGAATCTCTCCTTAGACTCCTCTTTGTCCATGATCTACATGTGTTTTCACTCACCAGTGACTTAATGGGTTCCCAAAGTAATCCCAGTCTCGTCTTGTTGCAGTCTCAGGTGATCTTTGATATTCCCTGTTCTTTAGAGAAGTTTGAGATGGAGGTCTGGGCAGAGTTGTGGTCTCTGGATGCTCTGGTGATTGGGTGGGTTCTCAAAGTAGTTCTAGTCCTGTCTTGTTGCTATCCCAAGTGATCTCCTAATTGACCAAGTAGAGGAGAGAAACACAGCTTCTGCTCCAAACTAAGTCTTTTTATCAAGACCCTAAGAACAGTGACAGATTCTCTTAGATTATACTTAGTAATAAGTGTTAAATAGGTACTCACCACTGAACTATAAATCATCCATTGTTCTTAGTTGTATTTCACCCTAAGGCTATTCTTTTTTTAAATTTTTATTAATTTTCCCTTTTGTTACGCTTGTTGTTTTATTGTTATTATAGTTATTGTTGTTGATGTCATTGTTGTTGAATAGGACAGAGAGAAATGGAGAGAGGATGGGAAGACAGAGAGGGGGGAGAGAAAGACAGACACCTGCAGACCTGCTTCACCACCTGTGAAGCGACTCCCCTGCAGGTGGGGAGATAGGGCTCAAACCAGGATCCTTAAGCCAGTCCTTGCACTTTGCGCCACATGAGCTTAACCTGCTGCGCTACCGCCTGACTGCCCTCCCAAGGCTATTCTTATGTATTTTAAGTGGGATACAGCAACTAATAAGAATCTTGCACAGAAAGTAGATTACTACAAACTTCCTATTTTAGTGACTTACTACCTCCCTTATATAGCTTCCCTGAAACTCTTCTCACTCTCTCCAGGACCATGTAGGCACCCAATTTTACCATGCTGCTCACAGAGTTGCTCACAGAACTGGATCCTATTCATAGTATTCTTATTACAAAACAGTTATCCAAGTCCTATGCTCTCAAATGTCAGTGTCTCAGACCATGCTAGAGATACAGTATATATTATTGCCTCAAAGTAGTGTATTAGTACGATAAGCTAAAGAGCATAACCAGTGATGACCACTTCCAGTTTATGCCCAGTGAAGTGTGTTTCTACCCAGGACTCCCTTAAGGAGTGTTGTGGGATAAAATATGGCCTCCCAAAATGAATGTGTTGATGTCCTAAACCCTGGTGCCTCAGAATATGACCATATTCAAAGATGGGTATATAAAGAAGGAACTAAGTTACACTGAAATCATTAGGATGGGTTCTACTCTAATGTTACCCATATGGAAAAGGAGATTAGGGTACAGACATGCACAAAGGAAGATCATGTCATGACACAGAGAGAAAGAAATCTTTTAGGGAACAAAGTCCCTAAAAGAAAATAACCTTTCTGACATTTTGATCTTGGACTTCCATCATTCAGAAATATTAGAAATAAATTTCAACTTTTTAATTCACTTTGTCATGGCAGATCTAGAAAGCTACTAAAGGAGTAATTAAATATTTCAAGCAAGCAACAGCAGTTTTAAGGCTAATGGTTATGTTCCACTAAAATCATAATAGCTAAGCAGATAATTCCCTCCCACTGTGTGTGGACATAGTTAAAAGTCCTATGTCTCAAAAGGACATTTGAAACTTTTATGATTTCATTTACAAAATAAAATTCTATCACCAGGTCCCCCATTTGCCATTTTTAATTGAATTTCTTGTTGTTGAATTCTGTGATTTCTTAATACATTATGAATATAAACCCAGTGATGTACAAATATCTTCTCCCAATCACTGCACTTTTATTTTTTTATCTTTGTATTTCTTACCTGTTGAATGTCAACAGGCTTTAGTTGTATGATGTATCTATCTCCACAATAGAGAAAAGACCACAACAAATGCTTGGTGGCTGCATTGTCCTTGACAGTTCATCCTTAACCCCTGGATAGGTCTTTCGAGGACCTTATGTACATTATCAAAATTAATCTTCCCACCTCCAAAGGTCAGAACATAATCTTTACACAGGCAAATGAAAGGCCTTCAATTAGCTCATGAGCAGGTTTTGTTCTTGTAGGGAAGCAAACAACTGCCACCCAAATGTGTTTTTGGCCAAAAAAAAAAGGTTAATTTCACAGAGGAAGGCTGAAAAAAGGGCAAATGTGACTTTGGAAATATATTTACATGTAAGCATCTCCTTTCAGGACATCTCAGGAAATAGATAATTAATGCACAATGGATAATTTAAATTTAAATTTGTTTACTGTACTTCCTAATTGAACTAGCCTTTCCTTTCTCCCTTCTAAAATCCTCAACACTAAGTTTTTAAAGATGGCTTCTAAGTCCTTATGATGAATTACTCAGCTTTTCTGGTCTCTCTTATGTATACAATAGGTATCTGTGTTATTAACAAATTTCTTCTAATCTTCCCCTACCAATCTGCTTATTTGATTATTCATCCAGTCTTTGAAGAACCCAAAGGAGCACAGGATATTTCTTTTACACCCCAACAGAACCTAGGAGTCATTCTCTCCAAAGAAACCTGATAAAACCCCATAATGACATATGTAAATGTCCCAGATTAACATTTTAAAGTAACTATTCCCTCAACCTTAATAGTGAATAGGAAACAACACACCTGTTGTTGCAGCACAAAGAATTCTCATTTCTAAACTACTTGAGAAGCCCCTGACAGGGGATGGGCACTAAAGATGCAGATGTGAATAAGAGCAGGTAAGACTCTGTCCTTCATGCAAGATGGCCATTGAGAAATGCAGCACACTTTCTGTCTTCAATACAACCACATAAAATAATATCTCGTGTTACAAATTTCCACTTTTTTTTTAATCGTCCTGCACTTTTGGGGGGCCTTGATTTAACAGCCTTGGGAGAGAGACACCCTGGGCTAAAAGTACAACCTGTTTAACCAGTTGATGACATTCTATAACACTTTTCCCTCATTTCCTTGTCGGACCTCATTTCCACATTCATGTAGCCGTGGAAAAGCCTAAGCTAACCCTATTAGTGTCTTCCAGGTCAAATCAAAGCACATTATAAGCCAAACAGCTTTCTAGTTTGTTTATCAATCTAGTTTTCTTTGTCAATCAAAGGAGATCAAGTTGTGAATACACATACAGTACATAAAGTATATTCATAATAGGTTTGTTTAGCAGAAAAGGAACTAACAGTTTAATTTCATTCATTTAGCGGGATGCGGCATCATCTAAGTTCATTTCCCACGTCTACGATCGACCGGACCTGCCAATATATGCGGTTATCTTCGCCCACCCTGTCCAACCAACGCTTGATGTCTCGTCATCCAATCTGGTCTCCTACGCCTACACTGAACTTCTCTGTTCCAGACTCTTGGAAACAGAGTTGGCAGTCAGCTGAGGTAAAGAACAAACACCTCATCACAGACCCCTGCAAGCGTCAACCCGGCTTTGACCTAGCACGTTATGACTGGGCCCTCCTCAATGGCCGCTATGTTCCATCGCTGGGGAGCCAGAGATGACCCAAACTGCCCCTGCGGCTACAGACAGACTATGACCCACATAGTCAACGACTGCCACCTCTCCAGATTCAAAGGAGGTCTTGAAACTTTACTTCAGGCTCAACCTGACGCTGTTGACTGGCTACAGAAGAAGGGCAAACACTAGAAGAAGAAGAAGCTTCTTCTGCACTTGCCAGCTAAGGAGAAACACTATTCAGTGGGGAGTACTCAAAGTCCAGTATGTGGAAGAATTATCTGGAAATCCTATTTAGAATGCAAACACCAGGTTCTCATTTTTCCTACCCTCATTTTCTATTTCCTCCTGCCAGAGAGTAGGGTTCTGTACAGTTTATAAATTTGTTTTTTTAACATGTATTTATGTGGCGCTGAGAAATATTGACTTAACTCATATACTTCAACACTGGTTTACATTAAAATTATGTGCAGAGCTTAAACAAACAAAAAAGTTCCTCTTACCTATATAGAAATACTACAAAACAACTGAATGAGAGTATTCCATACATGTGTTCCAAGCATCAGTGTTTGCTTAAGTTTCCCAGGTAGTCAAGAGTTTAGTGTATCCAGTTAGTTTTATTTAGTGTATTCAGTTAGTTTTATTTGGGTTGTTAGACATTAGACTCCAAGGCTTCCCTGAACAATATGATTCTATAGTCTGGAACAATATTGAGTCTGCAACAAGTGCCTTGGGCAATTGCTTGAGAACTATCTGTCTTAGCTAAGTCAGAAACTCCCATTCATGTAAAAAGTGTTCCAATGGATTTTTTAATTTTTTTTTTTACCTAGTTTTGAGTCTCCATTCTATGGGTTCAGCTCTAGTCTGACCTGTTTTCAATTCCAATATTACCTAGGTTTACTAAGGAAGAGAGAAAATTGCTCTTACTTAGTGCTGCATAGTCATGTAAGTCTACTGCTTGACAGGGCAGTAGCCCCACATATATTATTCGTATGCCTGGATATTTCTCCTGCTTGTTTAGCACTATTTGCTAGGCACATAGTCTTATAAGCACCTAATTAATCTTCACAACAATGTTATAAACAGAAACTCCTCTTAGGGCTAATTCTACAAATAAATAAACCAAGGCACAGAAATTAAGCAAGTTACCTAAATATTCCAAAGTCATCTAGAGGATGAATTTGAAACAGTGGGCAACAAATGACCACTCTTAACCATAACACCATAATGCTACTCATCAGAAAAAGTTGAAAAGTCTGCCCATACACCACTTCCTACATGAAAAAAAAATCAAGAAAATTAATATTTACTGCATCCCTCCTGTGATTATCAAATGCTATGCTAGAAACTTTTTTTTAAGATTTTATTTATTTATTAATGAGAAACATAGGAGGAAAGAGAAAGAGCCAGACATCACTCTGGTACATGTGCTGCCAGGGACTGAACTCAGGACCTCAGGCTTGAGAGTCTGATGCTTTATCCACTGCAATACCTCCCGGACCACAGAAACTTTATGTATATTATTTCACCTAATCAAAATTCCTATTGTTATAGACACACATGACCTTACTCAGTGATGAGAAGAGTGAACAGTAGTAGCAAAAGGAAAACATATATATACAGAGAAACCATCTAAGTGAATTTGGCAGTGACTGATGAAAGAGCTAGCTGTTCTCACATGTTGGAACAAGAAGTTTACAGAAAGCAAACAGAGCTGAGTGGAAGGATGCTCAAAGGAGGTGGACCCATGGAGAGTTTTGATGCAGAGAATGGGCAGGGAATTCTAGGAACTCAAGAAGGGACAGGAGCTTCATTTAGACATATTCCTTTTGGGGGCAGATTTTGTGTGTGTGTGTGTGTGTGTGTGTGTGTGTGTGTGTGTGTGTGTGATTTTCTTTTCTTTTCTTTTTTACTTATAAAAATGAAACATTGACAAAACCATAGGATAAGAGGGGTACAATTCCACACAATTCCCACCACCAGATCTCCTTATCTCATCCCCTCCCCTGATAGCTTTCCTGTTCTTTAACCCTCTGGGAGTATGGACCCAGGGTCATTGTGGGATGCAAAAGGTGGAAGGTCTGGCTTCTGTAATCCCTTCCCCATTGAACATGGGCGTTGACAGGTCGATCCATACTCCCAGCCTTTGGGATATTTTAATAAGTTAGGACACATGGCTAAGGTCCACCTACTTTGAGAAAAGAGATGGCATGATAATGTTAAAAAAAAAAAAAAAAAAAACTAGTGTTGCAACAAGGGTGGTGGTTCAATGGTAGAGTGTAGGACTTAAATGTATGACGCTCCAAATTTGAACCCTGGCACTATATTTGCCAAAATGATGATCTGGTTATCTCTCAATCTCATTTTTTTGTTGTCTTTAATTATTTATTGGATAGAGACAGCCAGAAATCTAGAGGACAGGGGAGGTATATACCTGCAGCATGGCTTCACCACTCACAAAGATTTCTCCCTGAAGGTAAAGACTGGGGGTTTGAACTCAGGTTCACATTGTAACATGTGTGCTCAACCTGGTGCACCACTACCTGGCCCTTCAATTTTTTTAAAGCATGTGTCAACATGTATCAGGCTCTGGGATCGATCCTGACACCGCATGAAAGCAGCAAGGACAGCATCAGTGAAAACTCAAGAAGCAGATATTGCACAGTTAAGTTCACATATTAGAGTAAGGTTATTCAGTCTTTTTACCTGAGAATCAGACCACTCTGTGCCCAAAGCATTAGCTGACACTAAAAAGTGAGTAGAATTGTGCAAGGGAATCCCTACCCATAGCAGGTACAGAAATAGAAATGTGAAAATGTCTATAAAAGACATGTTCCAATCAGGACAAAGAACAGGAGTTGGGTATGTGAAAGCAACAGATTCAGAAGAATATTCTGTGGAAGGAATATATAATAAAACCTAGCAGACCAATGAATGAAAGGAAACATGCAATTATTTTCGCTGGAGGCAATAAATAATAAGGAAATATTCTAAATCATTCAGTACATCATTATGTGTACTATTGTGCTTCTAGAGTGATTTATCAGCAAGTCTGTAAAATAAACATGCTGCCCCCCCAAAAAAAAAAGAAGAAAGAAAGAAAGAAAGAAAGAAAGAAAGAAACTAGAAAGAAGGAAGCTCAGTTGAAGCTGATTGAAGTGTTTATTACTTTTCAAACCTCCCACTACATTTTTCCCCTGGGCATGTATGTCTGAGTAAACCATTTATAACAGCAAAACCAGAATTAATGATTCAAGGGTTTTTTTTTTTATTTCCATCCAAGAAATACTAGCTATCAGAATCTATATTTGAATATTGTTTCAAGGCAGACTGCACTCATATTTCTCACCTTTAATGTGTTCTATTTAAAATCCATACCTATTGCTTTCCTTTTGTATACTATGTCATAAGCTCCTTTATGTGCTGTACTGATAATGACTTCTCTGTTGGCAAACAGTGTAATTCCTGCTTGTAGCCCACTAGGTCTTCAAAGCAAATAATACCACCAAACGTTTAGTGTGTTCTCGGGCATACCAAATGAAAAACAAGATTATTGTTCTTAAGAAATATCTGATGTATGTACATGAGCAACAAACCTTCTGAATTATGTAAAAGGAAGAAAAAAGCTTTGGAGTATTTTTCTTTCCTTTTCATGTTTTGTTTTTGGAGTTTTTATTTCTCTGTGTTGTTTTATTTTGCTTGCTTTTATCAGACTACTGTTCAGCTCTGATTTATGGTGCTGGGAATTGAACTTGGGACCTTTCACATACAAGTGCTGTGTTCTACCACTGATATATATCTCCCCAGCCCCCTCAAAAATGGTTTTGAAAATACTTATTTGGTTTAAGGAAACTAACCTTCCCCTAAAATGAAAAAAATCCAAAATTCCTTGTGAGAGTAAGCAGCACTTAATATTTTACATGTGCTGTCCCTGTTTCTCACTTAACTAAAACCCTCTTGGGCCAGGGATTTTGCCAAATTTTCTCTCCACTTATGCCTAATATGCTGCATGGAGCACAGCATTCAATCACATTAGAGAGAAGAATGAAAGTTACTTAAGGTCATAATGAGAAAAATCAAAATTCAAAATTAGCATTTGTGAAATGTTCTTGACTATAACCATAAACAAATAGAAGATATGTATTTGACTAGGCTTCAAGCAAAGACCTACCTGTCTTCCTATATTTGCATTCATTTGACACATAGGAGACACTTAATGATAGTTATCTAGAAAACCCTGAAGTAGACTATTAGAATCTCAACTGGTCAACATTGTGCTTTCACATCTTAACAATTCCCTGACCTTTCTGAGACACAACTTTCTCATCTACATAATAATATTACCTCAAAAGCTTCCTAGCAGAACAAAACATGCTAGTAAAAACTAACATTTATTGAGTGCTCATTATTTACTGGAAACCATGCTAAATTCTTTATATGTATTTAATATTTATCACTGTTTAAATTACATATTTATATTCAAGTTTCCCCACTATCAGAACACAGAATATTTCTATAAAAACTTAAATAAGCTTAAGTAACATAAGCCAAACAAAGAAGCTGAACACTTATTTTTGTTATCAAAAAAATAGAAATTCTCTTTGACTTTCAGTTAATAGAAGTAGGGGGAGATAGCGTAATGGTTATACAAACAGACTCTCATGCTTGAGGCTCCCAGGTTCAATCCCCCACACCACCATAAGCCAGAGCTGGGGACCAAACGGTGGTGCACCTGGTGGAACACACATATAGCAGTGCACAAAGACCCAGGTTCGAGCCCCCAGCCCCCACCTGCAGGGGGAAAGCTTCACAAGTGGTGAAGCAGTGCTGTAGGTGTCACTCTGTCTCTCACCCTCTCTATCACTCCCTTCGCTCTCAATTTATGGATGTCTCTATCCAATAAATAAATAAATAAAGATAATAATAAAAATAAATAGATAAATAAAAGCCAGAGCTGAATTGTTCTCTGGTTAGGAAAAATAAAACAAAACCAACAGACAAAAAAAAGTGAAACCAACAGTTAGTGGAAGCAATTACTAATGTATATCCTACACACAGTATTGTGGCGGCATAACACAAAATTTTGAAAAGGAATTACCTGTAATACATCATCTCATTTAATCTTCATCATAACCCCATGATAGTTTTCTCAGTTCATCAAGGGAGGATATCTGGATGTTTCAACACTTAAGCGAGGTCACACAGATACTGAGAACACAGGACCAGAGGCAGGACTAAAATTCAAGTAATCTGACTCCAAAGCTGCTGCTCCCAACTTCTATGATTTATTTGTACATGGGTCTACATAGCATCTAAGCACAGAAGAAAGCAGTAACATTTTTGCTCCCCCACAAAAGGAATTAGACATCTAGGGTACTGAAAGGATACTTGTAATTTATATGCCCTTAGGTAATCCTTTAGCTTTATGCTTCTTGAATAAACTCCTTTTCAGAAAAGTACCACACTAAAAATGGGACTGCTAAAGTCTAAATTGACTAATATGTGTGTAGCCCAGGTTCAAGCACCAACCATAGCTGGTAGAGCCATGACACTAGAGGAAGCTCCTATGTTGGGGAGTCTCTTCCTCTTTCTGTCTCTCTCTGTATCTCTACTTGAATAGAGAAAAAGGGGGGGGCAGCCCAGGAGTAGTGAAATGGCAACTATGTGAGTGTCTGACTCTGAAATGAATAAATAAACAAATAAAAATTTAAACTGAAATTTCTATAAGAGCCATAAAAAAAAAATCTGGGTCCAAAAGGTAGTTCACATGATAAGGCACATGCTTTACCAGGCATTTAGCACCAGGTTCAAGTCGCTGAACCACAGGGTTCATGGCACTGAATGGAAGTCACAGTACTGTGGTGTCTCTCTGACCCTCTCTCTCTCAAATAAAATGAATAAAAAAATGGCCTTGGGTATTACAAATTGTACTTCTATGAACATAGGTATACACAGATCTTTCTGAATGAGTGTGTTTGGTTCCTTAAGATAGATCCCTGGGAGAGGAATTGCAGGGTCATAGGGTAAGTCCACTTCTAGCCTTCTGAGAGTTCTCCAGACTGCTCTCCACAGGGGTTGGACTAATTTACATTCCCACCAGCAGTGCAGGAGGGTTCCTTTGTCCCCACAACCTCTCCAGCATTTGTTGCTGCTACCTTTTCTGATGTATGACATTCTCACAGGAGAGAAGTGGTATCTCATTGTTGTCTTAATTTGCATTTCTCTGTCAATGACTTGTAGCACTTTTTCATAGGTTTCTTAGCCTTTTGGATCTCTTCTTTGGTGAATATTCTGTTCATATCCTCTCTTCATAACCCAGGTGCCCAACAACAAATGAGTAGCTGAGTAAGTGGTATATATACTCAATGGAATACTACTCAGCTATTAAAAAATGGTGAATTCGTCTTCTTTACCTCAACCTCATCTTGGATGGAGTTTGAAGGACTAATGTTAAGTTAGATAACTCAGAAAGAGAAGGAGGAGTATGGGATGATCTCACTCATAAACAGAAGTTGAAAAATAAGAACAGAAGGAAAAACACAAAGCAAAACTTGGACTGGAGTTGGTGAATTATACCAAAGTAAAAGACTCTGGGGTGAGGGAAGACTTTAGATCTTGGAACATGACAGCAGAAGAGGACCTAGTGGGGGTTGAATTGTTATGTGGAAAACTGAGAAATACTAATAATATTAAGTATTTCATTGTGTATATATACAATTTTCTTAGCCACTCATCTGTTGTTGGACACCTAGGTTGGTTCCAAGTTTGGACTATAACAAATTGTGCTAAAAAAAAATTGTGCCGCTGTGAACATAGATGTGCATAAATCTCTTTGGATGGGTCTGTTTTTCTCCTTGAAGGAACTATGTCAAGTGAGGTAAGTCAGAAAGAAAAGGATGAATACAAGATTATCTCACTTATGGACAGAACCTAAGAAATAAGAACAGAAAGAGGATGGGGCTGGGCTATGGCACCCCCAGTTAAGTTTACATATTATAGTGTGCAGACGGATCTGGGTTCAAGTCCCCAGCCCTCACCTATAAGAATAAACCTTTATGAGCAGTGAAGTAGTGCTGCCGGTATCTCTCTTTCTCTATCTCTATCACCTTCTTTCTTGATTTCTTTCTGTGTCTACCCAACAAATAAAAAGGTAAAAGATAAAAAATAACTAATTAAAAGAAGAGCTTTAAAAAATAAAGAAAGAAAATAAATAAATAAAGGAACAGAAAGAGGAAACACACAGTAGAACTTGGACTGGGTTTGTGTGTTGCACCAAAGCAATGGACTCTGAGGAGAGAGGGAAGGAATGGAAGGGAGAGGGTTAGGGGGTGGCTTTGGCATGTTGATGCATGATGGGGGATGAGAGTGTTTTACAGATACCTATTATGGTGAGATGAAAAAATTTACTGTACTGTAAACCCTTCAAAAATATATATGAAATTTCATAATTGTACAAAGGTCTAGGCCTGTATAATACACGCTAATATTTCTAAAATAACCAGTCACTGTATTTTATTCTTTCTGCATTTTGCTTTACTTGTACATGTCACTAATATGTCAAGAGTGTGTCCACTCTAAGATATTTGCGCTTCCTCCTGCCCCATTCCCCCAGCCTTCCTCTCCTGTCTCTCCAGAGGCTCCTCAATTTATCTACTTCTTTCAAAGATTAAATGTCATCTCAGTCACACTAAAAAAAAAAAAAAACCAGGTCTGAAGTTCTTTGTTTCTTTCCATAACAGATATCCCCACCCGATGACACATTACATATTATACTTACTTGTTTCATTTTCTTACCTCCATACTCCAGTTTCCTAGGATGTAAGCAATTGAGAGTTGGGAGTATTTGTCTCTTCTGTTCATTGCTACTTCCTTGACTTCTAGAAAAGTTTACTTTCATTTAATTGTCACATGATATGCTGACTGGGGCATATGCAATCTTGCTAAATTGTTTATTTTTAAATTCTTCATTTACAAATGTTTTAATGTAGCAGCCAGGGAAGGGATATATAGCTCAGAGATAGATAGAGTACATGTTATACTTGTATGAGGTCCTAGGGTCTATTCCCAAGTCCTCCCCCTCAAAAAAAAAAAAAAGCATTATATATATATTATTTTTAAGATTTTCTAAAATTTTTTTTATTTATTCCCTTTTGTTGCCCTTGTTGTTTTATTGTTGTAGCTATTATTGCTGTTATTATTGATGTCGTCACTGTTGGATAGGACAGAGAGAAATGGAGAGGGGAGGGGAAAACAGAGAGGGGGAGAGAAAGATAGACACCTGCAGACCTGCTTCACCACTCCCCTGCAGGTGGGGAGCCAGGCCAGGATTCCTACACCAGTCCTTGTGCTTTGTGCCACGTGCGCTTAACCAGCTGCACTACCACCCAACTCCCGCATTACATATATTTTACAAGTATGGCTTTCTGAAAGAATGACGCACAGTATATATTTTTAAGTATGAACGAAAACAACTGGTAAATTAAAGGGTAACTTATATGCTAACTATTGATAAATATACATTTTGGGAAGAGTTAACAAAATGGATGCGTTTCTCAATGTTACCACCAAAATACCTAGTAAATACTAAGTGACTTTAAAGATTAGAAGAAAAAATCAGTTCGACAGAAAGTATGGATTTTAAATATGACTTAAAAACTCCCAATAAAGTGATATAAAATGTATATATGTATGCACACATATATTATTCAAAGGGCCAGGGAAACAGCATCATTGGTAGCCCAACAGATTTTCATACCTGAGCCTCTAGGGTCCCAAGTTCAATCCCCACTACTACCACAAGCCAGGGCTGAGCCGTAGTCTGGTTGAAAATAACAATAAAATTATAAATACATGTATTATTTTAAAATTAATGTCATGTTACTAGATTTATATCTTTAAGATTTATAAAGCAAATATATAATAAAATCTATAAGAGGGCAGGGGTAGATAGCATAATGGTTATACAAACTAACTCTCATCCCTGAGGCTCCAAAATCCCAGGTTCAATCCCCCACACCACCATAAGCCAGAGTTGAGCAGTGCTCTGGTAAAAATAAATAAATAAATAAAATAAAATCCATAGGAAATAAGGTCATGTAGCAGTCATTAGAAAAGGTTTAAGAATTTCCAAAGAGAGGAAAGGTCTTTTTTTTTTTTTGGGGGGGGGTAGGGAAGTAGGGACGGGGGTTGGTGGTAAATTATTTATGTATTTACTTAAGTGTTTGTTATAAGAAGAGAAAGAGACAAGTGCACAGTTCTGTTCAAGGATGTACAGTGCCAGGGATGAAATCCAGACTCTCATGCAGAAGTCCCACTGAGCCATGGTTTTTGTTTTGTTTTGTTTTGTTTAATTGGGGAAGGGGGCAAATGATTTAGTCAACAGTAAATATAGTTGTTAGTACATGTGAAAAAAATTCTCAAATTTCTGCAAAATACCATAACTCCACACCTAGGTCCTCCTCCACCATTGTACACCAGGACCTGAAACACTATCCTCCCAGAGTTCCTTACTTTGGTATAGTACACCAAACTCAGTCCAAGTTCTGCTTTGTGTTTTCCCTTCTGGTCTTATTTCTCAATTTCTGTCTATGAGTGAGACCACCTGATATTCATCCTTCTCTTTCTGATTTTTCTCACTTATCAGGTTTCTTTCAAGCTCCATCCAAGATGGGGTGAAGAAGGTGAATTCATCATTTTTCATAGCTGAGTAGTATTCCATTGTTTATATATACCACAGCTTACTCAGCCACTCATTTGTTATTGGACACCTGGATTGCTTCCAGGTTTTGGCTATTGCAAATTGTGCTGCTATGAACATAAGTATACGTAAATCTTTTTGGATGGGTATGTCTGGTTCCTTAGGATATATATACCCAGGAGAGGAAGCACAGGGTCTTAGGGTAAGTCTATTTCTAGCCTTGGGAGAGTTCTCCAGACTGATCTTCACAGAGGCTGTGCAGATTTACATTCCCACCACCAGTGCAATAGGATTCAGAAAGGGGATTTTTGACTCAGTGCGTTTTAAGTTAGATAAATCATACTACCCTAACAAGTCATATAAAAAACTCAGCAGAAATAAGCAATCATTTAACTTCAATGGAGAAGCATAATTTACCTGTTGACAACAAAAGGAAAAAAAAAGACTACAAGTCAAAATTCTCTTGCTGCTTTTTCCTCTCCATTTACAAAAGTATAACTGACTCTTTCCCTCAGAATATTAGAAGAATTCAATCTTCAAGATACCAGTCAGCCCTTCATTTAAGGGGTATGGAGTGACAGGCAGATGCTCAGCATTCACTCAAGCCTCACGATTTGCATTGCAAATCAGAGCATGTGAGGACAGAGCAGTCTAAGTGCCTGATTCAAGGCCTTCTTTTTTTTACAGAAAATGACACATAGGCAAATTAAATGGCTGTTCCAGCTCTCATAATCATTCATTAAAAATAGACAAGTGCTTTATTTGATATGAAAATTGACTCTTTAAGAAAAAGAAAAATCCTCCTTAGTCCCAAGAAATTAAATTCACTGGATTTATGAGCTAAGTAAATAACCCAGATCACTTTCTTGGAATCTTTTATCGGAAACTTATTATGCTTAAGTATCTTTCAATTGGATTTTTCCTATAAGGGGAAATTATATGATTTTCCCCCTCTCAACCTAGAAATCTTATGGCTTATCATTTTAACATAATCAAGTTATATTTGTGTAGTTTTCTAAGGCTAGTCACTAGACCTTACCTATATTAATGCAAGAGACTCAACCAAAATATTTTAAATTTTTACTATTATCTTTATTTCATTTATTGGCTAGAGACAGTCATGAATCGAGAGGGAAGGGGATGACAGAGAGGGTGAGAGACAGAAAAACACCTGCAACACTGCTTTACCACTTGCAAAGCTTTCCCCCTGCAAGTGGGATCTGGGGGCTCAAGCCCGGGTCATTATTTATTGTAATCTGCACTCAACCACCCCTCTGGCCCTACATCCAAAATATTTTCTATTCTTTTTTTTTTTTTTTTGCCTCCAGGGTTATCGCTGGGTCTCGGTGCCTGCACTATGAATCCACTGCTCCTAGAGACCATTTTTTCCATTTTTGTTGTTGTCATTGCTGCTGTTGTTATTGGATAGGACAGAGAAAAACTGAGAGAAGAGGGGAAGACAGAGAGGGGGAGAGAAAGGGAGACACCTAAAGACCTGCTTCACTGCTTGTGAAGCGACCCCCCCTGCAGGTGGGGAGCCTGGGGCTCGAACCAGGATCCTTGCGCGGGTCCTTGAGCTTAGCTCTTTGTGCACTTAACTCACTGTGCTACTACTACCCGGCTCTCTCAAAATATTTTCTTACATTTATTGTGACCATATATAAAAGATCATACATAAAACCAATCCTATATGAATTTTTACAGTATCCTAGGGAACAGACACCTGCTGTCGCATCAGTACAACTTCTTATCCCTGCATGATAGATGTCTACACATCATCCCCACCACCAACTTAAATCTTCCTCTATCATCATTCGTTAGGTTTACAATGCCCTCTATAGTGTGTGTGTGTGTGTGTGTGTGTGTGTGTGTGTGTGTGTGTGTGTGTGTTTTAAACAGAATACTGCTTAATTCTGGATTGTGGTATTGCCAGGGACTGAACCTCTGACTTCAGAGCCTTGAGCATGCAAGTCTTTTGCATAACTATTATGCTATCTCCCCTAATCCCACCCCCCAGTTAAAAGTCCCTTTTAACTACCCCACTTTTAAGTCCTTGACTCTGCTGCAACAGACCACAACTAGTCCAAATTTCACAGTGTCTCCCTTTTTTTGTTTCTTAAATTCCAGTCATTTCTATATTTAAGAGACAACTTTGACCTCTTTTGCAGAAAAGCTCCTGCCTCCATCCTTTCAACTTTCAAATTATCCAGTGATCAGCATCACATACACTGAAAGAGACGCCAATAAATTCAAGGAAAGATAATTACAAGTAATAAAACAACTTACATGAAGCAAATAATAAAACTAGCACCCAGACTAACTATTCCCTAGTGTATGGGAGCCATTTTAAATTAAAGAGTTCTTCTATTAACTCCACAGAAACCTAGTACTTTTTTTTAATTTCTTTATTGGGGAATTAATGTTTTACATTCGACAGTAAATACAATAGTTTGTACATGCATAACATTTCCCAGTTTTCCATATAACAATACAATCCCCACTAGGTCCTCTCTCATCCTTCTTGGATCTGTATTCTCCCACCCGACCCATGCCAGAGTCTTTTACTTTGGTGCTATATACCAATTCCAGTTCAGGTTCTACTTGTGTTTTCTCTTCTGATCTTGTTTTTCAACTTCTGCCTGAAAGAGAGATCATCCCATATTCATCCTTCTCCTTCTGTCTTAATTCACTTAACATGACTTTTTCAAGGTCCATCCAAGATCGGCTGAAAATGGTGAAGTCACCATTTTAACAGCTGAGTAGTATTCCATTGTGTATATATACCACAACTTGCTTATACCACATCTGTTGTTGGATACCTGGGTTGCTTCCAGGTTTTGGCTATTACAAATTGTGCTGCTAAGAACATATGTGTACACAGATCTTTTTGGATGGATGTGTTGGGTTCCTTAGGATATATCCCCAGGAGAGGAGTTGCAGGATCATAGGGTAGGTCTATTTCTAGCCTTCTGAGAGTTCTCCAGACTGTTCTCCATGGAGGTTGGACCAATTGACATTCCCACCAGCAGTGCAGGAGGGTTCCTTTGACCCCACACCCTTTCCAGCATTTGCTGCTGTTACCTTTTCTGATGTATGACATTCTCACAGGAGTGAAGTGATATCTCATTGTTGTCTTGATTTGCATTTCTCTGACAATCAGAGACTTGGAGCATTTTTTCATGTGTTTCTCAGCCTTTTGGATCTCTTCTGTGGTGAATATTCTGTCCATGTCCTCCCCCCATTTTTGGATGGGGTTATTTGTTGTCTTGTTAGGAGCCTAGTACTTTATACCAGCTATCTGAACAGAAGCTTACACATAGGATGAGGCATCAGCAAAGCTTCAGGTGCCTCTAAGTACCACAATTGCATCCTAATTTATGAAGTCATCTCTGTGTTATGTTTTCAATTATCCACTGTCCCATCTAATTTAAACAACAACCTAGCCAATTGGAATTACTATCCTATTCCTGAGAGGACAAAATTAAGTCCTGAAAAGTTCGATCATTTGTGCCAAATCACCTAGGTAATAGATGCAGGAGCACAGGGTCACATACCAGAAATTCTGGTCTGTGACTTTTCATCCTTTTACCTGAACTTTTTAAATTTTTAAAAAAATATTTATTTTATTTATTTATTCCCTTTTGTTGCCTTTGTTGTTTTATTGTTGTAGTTATTGTTGTTGTATGTTATGGGTGTCATCGTTGTTGGACAGGACAGAGAGAAATGGAGAGAGGAGGGGGAGAGGAAGACAGAGAAGGGGAGAGCAAGACAGACACCTACAGACCTGCTTTACTGCTTGTGAAGTGACTTCCCTGCAGGTGGGGAGTCAGGGGCTCGAACCGGGATCCTTACACCGGACCTTGCGTTTGCACCACGTGCGCTTAACTTGCTGCGCTACCACCAGACTACCTAACCTGAATTATTTGTTTGTTTATTTATTTATTTATTTATTTATTTTTACCAGAGCACACCTCAGCTGTGGTTTATAGTGGCACAGGGGATTGAACCCGGGACTTTGGAGCCTCGGGCATGAGAGTTTCTTTGCATAACCATTATGCTATCTCCCCACGCCCACTTTAACATGCAATTTACCCCATCATTTGCTCTCCTTAAATCTCTTCAGAAAAATGTCTTTCTTTTATCTGAGACAATGGCAAATTCTGCCAAGTGCATTCTGTCTCACATGCGTATCTGATTAACATTTAGTGTCATCCAAAAGAAACTAAGTTCTTTGGAAGGCAACTGAAGGACAGAGAAGTTTCACCTGGACCAAACAAAGTAGGGAAAAGTAAAGGACTGGGGGTTGTCTGGCTTCTGACAGTGTGACAGTGATAACTAGATGACAGTTCATCCTATCACAGGTATCTTTTTCATACTTTGAACTAACAGAAGGATTACAGAGAAGTTCTTCCCTAATCACTCTACTAAAAAGTACTGGTGAAGACAGCACTTAGGAAAATTCACAAGAAAAAGAGGTAAACACATATGCAAGTCTATGCCTATCAAGTGACTCAAATAACTTGATTTTGCTAACCTGAAATTTCTACAGGAGCTGTAAAAAAAATCACCCAACTCAAATAAAAAGTCAAAATTTCCAGCTAAGAAAAGTCCATAAATCATTCAGATCAAAGATGAAGATTTTTCTGAAAAGAGAGATGAGAGTACTACCTGAGAGAAGGTATATAATCTATGTGTTTGAATAGATTAGTTGAATTAACTCCTTAGACTTAATATTAGAAACCAACAAGCATTAAAGGTTATTCAGAAATTCTTGGAAATGTTTCACTTTTGGTTTGAGCTGGGTAAATTGCCTGTGATTTCAGAATTGTGAGAAGCAGAGTCTTGGGTCCCGAGAAGACCCATGAGACTAGTTCACTGGTATTTCAGACTGAAAGAAACTATGCCTTCTTTTTTTTTTTAAATTTATTTCTTTATTGGGGAGTTAATGTTTTACATTCAACAGTAAAAACTATGCCTTCTTAATCAGAGCTAGTAATAGGGTGGGTAGGAGAAGTGCCCAATGTTCTTTTCTCAAAACATTCCTTTATGTATACTTCCTGCTTCTCTTTGAAGAATAGAAAGATAAAAACGGTAAATAGGATATAAGCCTACTGAAAAGAAAGTGGATAATTCGTATGCTGAAAGGAATATATTTTAAGTATCTTGGGTCCTAGAACTGACTGAAAAGGTAGAATGCATGTCTTTTGTTGTTGTTGTTGTTGCTATTGTTATTTTATTTTTTCCTTTATTGAGGGGACTAATAGTTTATAGTCGGCAGTAAAATACAGTAGTCTATACATGTGTAATATTTCTGAGTTTGCCACATAGCACTTTAACCGCCCACCTCACCCTGCTCCCAGGTCCTCCTCTGCCATCATGTTCCAGGACCTGAAGCCTCCCCCCGCCACCCTAGAGTCTTTTATTCTGGTGCCATACACCAACTCCAGTCCAAGTTCTGCTTTGTGTTTTCCCTTCTGTTCTTGTTTCTCAACTTCTGTCTATGAGTGAGATCATCCCATACTCATCCTTCTCTTTTTGGCTGATCTCACTTAACATAAGTCCTTCAAGCTCCATCCAAGATGAGGTAGAGGTAAAGAAGGTGAATTCACCATTTTAAATAGCTGAATAGTATATACATGTATATATACATACATATATATATCACAACTCACTCAACCAGTAGAGTGTATATCTTCCATGCATGAGGTGTTGGATTCAATCCCCCAGCACCAAATGAGAGCAACAAAGACAAAACAAGTAGAACCCCATGGATGGTAAAACAGTGCTTTTGTGTCTCTCCCTCTCTCTCTCTTTTTTAATATTTATTTAGTTATTTATTACTGAGTAGAGACAGAGAGAAATTGAGAGGGGAGAGGGAGACAGGAAGAGAGACAGAGAGACACCTGCATCCCTACTTCACCACTTGCGAAGCTCTACCCCTGCAGGTGGGGACCAGGGGCTTGAACCTGCATCCTTGTGCACTGTAATGGGTGCTCTTAACCAGGTGCACAACCACCTGGCCCCTCTCTCTCTCTTTTCACCCTCCCCTTCCCCCTACTTCCTCCATATTCCCCCCAAGTTATTATCTAAAATAAAAATTAAACCAGGGAGGTGGTACCATATATACATCAGGCCCTGGATTTGATCCCTAGCATTGCATTAAAAATTAAATAAATATATTTCTATTTTTGGAGGATTCTGATTACATTCAGGTTTTTCGAGAACATGTTATTTTATAAAAGGAGAATATGCTTCTTTGACTAAATATGGCATGCAGAGAATGTTACCAAAATCGTTAAGTATATAGGTAGAGAATTATCCTAGAAGTCATTGTATATCAGGCAAATTTGACCTGGGGCAAGTCATCCGACAGCCTTCTTGCTTTACATAGTGAAGTTACTTTGAGTTGTAAAAGGAAACAAATAGTAAAAAATGGCCAGAACATTTTAAAGAATATAGGTAGACACACCTTTATTTTACTAAACTCAACATAATATAGTCGTGGCAATAAAGAATAATAAAAAAATAAATAATACCATTCAAAAAGAAAAGTTGAAGGTGGTATTAGATAGCATAATGGTTATGTAAAGAGACCCTCATGCCTGAGGCTCTAGTGTCCCAGGTTCAATCCCCTACTGGTACCACCATAAGCCAGAGCTGATCAGTGCTCTGGTTTAGAAAAAACCGATGTGGTCCGGGAGGTGGCATTGTGGTAAAGCTTTGGACTCTCCAGCAGGAGGTCCCGAGTTCGATCTCCAGCAGCACATGTGCCAGAGTGATGTCTGTCTCTTCCTATCTTTCTCATAAACAAAATCTTTTTTTAAAAACTGGTAAAGTAGCTCCCTTGGATAGACTAATTCTTTTTTTTTCTTCTTCTTTTCCTCCTCCAGGGTTATTGCTGGGCTCGGTGCCTGCACCATGAATCCACCGCTCCTGGAGGCCATTTTTCCCCCCCTTTTGTTGCCCTTGTTGTAGCTTCGTTGTGGTTATTATTATTGCCCTTGTTGACGCAATTCGTTGTTGGATAGGACAGAGAGAAATGGAGAGAGGAGGGGAAGACAGAGAAGGGGAGAGAAAGATAGACACCTGCAGACCTGCTTCACCGCCTGTGAAGCGATTCCCCTGCAAGTGGGGAGCCGGGGGCTCGAACCGGGATCCTCAATGCCAGTCCCTGCGCTTTGTGCCACATGCGCTTAACCCACTGCGCCACCGCCCGACCCCCCCCCCTTTTTTTTTTTAACCAGAGTTCTGTTCAGCTGTAGCTTATGATGGTGCTAGGGGTTGAACCTAAATCTCAGATTCTCAGGTATGAGAGTCTTTTGCATAACTACTGTGCAACCTCTCCAGCCCTAAACTAGTTCACTTGGATAGTGTGCTGCTCTGCCATGTGCACAACTCAGGTTCAAACTCAGTCCCCATCACACTGAAAGAAGTTTCAGTACTCTGGTTCTCTTTATCCCTCTCATATGTATTTATCTATGAGGGAAAAAGGGAGAGGAGGAGAGAACAGAGCATCAGCTTGGCACATACAAATGGAGTGATCAATCTCAAATCTCATGCTTGAGAGTTCGATGCTGTGGTGTCTCTCCTTCGTGTGTTTGTGTGTGTGTGTGTGTGTGTGTGTGTGTGTGAGTGAGAGAGAGAGAGAGAGAGAGAGAGAGAGAGAGGAAGAAGAAAGAGAGAGAAAAAAGAGAGAGAAAAAGATAAAAAGAATGCTGACCTTGAGACAGCACATAGGTGATACCAGCCCTGGAGACCATCATGACAAGAATAACACCTAATTAACTGTAAAGTCTCAAAAAATCTTTATGTGCTGGCAGATGAATCACACTACATTGTTTTCTACAATGACAGCTGCCATCCTGAGTAGCATCAAATGTGATGTGCAATGTGATGCTAAGCCAAGATCCACATCCTGAAATCAAACAGGAAACTATAAAATGAGACGCCCTCTTGGACCAAGTCAGCAGTCCTGTGAGTCTCATCTCAAAATTCATGTGGCCCTGTTTTGAACTTAAGTATTTGATTTAGGGGCTGGGGAAAAAAATAAATCACAATGATTACGTAAATTTTCTTCACCCCCCCCCAAATAAAGAGATACAACTTTATTGTGGAAAGACCAAGTTAGCATAAGTCTGTAAAAACAATAGATCACATCCTCAAGTGTTGTGTAAAAATCTTCAAGCTTTTATCATCATGTTCTCTTTTTCTACTTTGCTATGGACTAGCATAGTAACTATCTTCTCACAATTCTTTAGGCTAAAGACCCTCTTGTCAATATTTACCAAGTTATAAATCAAGTTGAGTTTATGGGGAAGTAGAAAAATGTTTGGTTTGCAGGAACTTGAGCTACTGTTAAGCTTTTGTGGCTTTGAAATTCCCTGCTTTCAAAGTCCCGGAATTTTCTAAATAACAAAAGGAAGAGAAACTCTACAGCTGAACTGACTCAAGAAGGAACTTGAGATAATTTAATACTTTCGAATGCTTCATTCTTGTTAAGGTTCTTCTGGTGAATACAGTATGAAAACACAGCAGAACTAAATGGACCCAATGGACTGAACCCAAATAAATTATCTTTCCAAATCGTAGAGGGCATCCAAATATTACCCTTTTTTTTAAGTTTGGGTAAATTAAAAATTGGAAGGAACTGGGGGAAGGATGATGAATCCATATAAAAACAAAGACCATCCCAACTTTTCCAACTCTTCCTTGGAACTGATTAAGACCAATTCCTCACTTCCTAGTCCACCTTCTCTCAACTACACACACACACACACACACACACACACACACACACACAGTACATGGTTACCCTGCTTAACCTATGGCTTAGTCAAAAAAATTTTTTTAAAAGTACATGGTTGTACCCCTCTTATCCTATGATTTAGTCAATGTTTAAACTTTTTTTTTTTTAAGTGGTCTGGGAGGTGGCGCAGTGGTAAAGCTTTGGACTCTTCAAGTATGAGATCCCAAGTTCGATCCCGGCAGCACATGTACCAGAGTGATGTCTAGTTCTTTCTCTCTCCTCCTAGCTTTCTAATAAATAAATAAAATCTTTAAAAAAAATTTTTTGTAAGCACATGGTGATTCACTTAATTTCTTCCCATCATCAGAAACACTCACCAACCAGCTCAATCTAGGTCTTTAAATATGGCGTAATTTTCTTGCTTTTCTAATGAAATTATGTCACATTGTGGTGGGGGGAGACTGGCACAAGATTCTTTTAAAAGTTCACAATAGTCTAAATTATGGGTTTGGACACACAAGAGGAGAGTTTCATTTTAATCAGATTTCAGACTGATTTCGTCAGAACTACTGCAAAGATGAAGCATGTAATTAAAGCAATCTACTCAGCCAATACACTTACACTGAAGAGGCATGGTCCAAGTTAAAGACTGAGACCTAAAAACTTGTGTTTTCGCCACTTTGTTTTTCTCAGGAGTTGAGCAGTACCGCTGCAGGTTAAGCGCACGTGGCTGCAAAGCGCAACCGCTGGTATAAGGATCCCAGATCTAGCCTCCAGCCCGCCACCTGCAGGGGCGTCACTTCTCAGGCAGTGAAGCAGGTCTACAGGTATCTATCTTTCTCTCCCCCTCTCTGTCTTCCCCTCCTCTCTCCATTTCTGTCCTATCCAACAACTATGACATCAACAACAACAATAATAACTATAACAACAATAACTACAAGTGCTGGTAGGAATGTAAATTGGTCCAACTTCTGTGGAGAACAGTCTGGAGAACTCTCAGAAGGCTAGAAATGGACCTACCCTATGATCCTGTAATCTTCTCCTGGGGATATATCCTAAGGAACACAACACACCCATCCAAAAAGATCTGTGTACACATATGTTCTTGGCAGCACAATTTGTAGTAGCCAAAACCTGGAAGCAACCCAGGTGTCCAACAACAGATGAGTGGCTGAGCAAGTTGTGGTATATATACAATGGAATACTACTCAGCTATAAAAAATGGTGACTTTACCATTTTCAGCCAATCTTGGATGGAACTTGAAAAATTCATGTTAAGTGAAATAAGTCAGAAACAGAAGGATGACTATGGGATGATCTCACTCTCAGGCAGAAGTTGAAAAACAAGATCAGAAGAGAAAACACAAGTAGAACCTGAACTGGAATTGGTGTATTGCACCAAAGTAAAAGACTCTGGGGTTTGGGGCGGGGAGAGAAACACAGGTCCAAAAAGGATGACAGAGAACCTAGTGGAGGTTGTATTGTTATATGGAAAACTGGCAAATGTTATTTATGCATGTAGAAACTATTATACTTACTGTCAAATGTAAAACATTAATTCCCCAATAAAGAAATTTTTAAAAATTGCATTTCTTTATAGAATATAGAGGCTACCACTTCTTGTAAAATAGATGTGATTTTTTATAGGGGAGAGAAATATTATTTCTTAAAATGTTACTAGCTGTAATTATTTACATTTAACATAGCTGCCACACACAAAAGCCAATCAATCACACACAATACATGTAACAGGAAATAATTAACACTTCCATAAGAAGTTTTTTTTTCTTTTTTTTAATATTTATTTATTTATTCCCTTTTGTTGCCCTTGTTTTTTTATTGTTGTAGTTATTATTGTTGTTGTTATTGATATCGTTGTTGTTAGAAAGGACAGAGAGAAATGGAGAGAGGAGGGGAAGACAGAGAGGGGGAGAGAAAGAGACACCCAAAAACCTGCTTCACCGCCTGTGAAGCGACTACAGGTGGGGAGCCCGGGGCTCCGACTAGGATCCTTGCGCTGGTCCTTGCGCTTTGCACCACGTGCGCTTAACCTGCTGCACTACCGCCTGACTCCCTATAAGAAGTTTTTATTAAGGCGATCCAGGAGATTGTGAAGCAGATAGAGAACTGGACTTGCAAGCATAAGGTCCTAAGTTAAAACCCCAACATATGTCAGAATGATACTCTGGTTCTCTCCCCTATCGACAGACTTTCTTTGTCTCCCTAATATATATTTTTTTAATCTGATTTCAGAATGTCATGACTTCTGTTTGTATTTTTAGAAAAGATATCTTGGTTGTTAAATTTTTTAAGTAATGCCTAGTAGATTTTTTTTTTTTTACTACTGGGAACTTAAAAGGTATCAGAAAAGCAGGGAGGGTACACAAAAATTAATTCACACAAATTAAAAAATCTTTTTATCATGTCTTACCAGAAGACGTCAGGTACAATTGAGGGAGAGCTAGCAAAAAGAATGTCATGATAACTGTGAGTGTGAATTTAAACGTGGAACATCTATCAAATTTCCAGTTTAATATTAAGAGAACACTAGTACCACAGTTTCAAAGTGCAATGGAGCATCTATTTTTTGAAGAGATTTAAACATTTTTCTCTGAAATTAACACACAAATTATACCAATAACTGTAGCACATGATGAATATAATTTTAGGAAACAAATAACTAACTTGTTTTACAAAGAGCCAGTTTACAGAGTTAGTGAAAGTAAGTTCCAGTGATACAGACTTAATAACTCAAGATGGCAACTAAAGTAAAAAGATTCCTTTGGCACATTAAATATTAAAATGCAACACCAAGAACACAGCTCCTTTAAAGTCTTGACAATAAATATTAACTTACTCCTCATACAAATTTGTTTGTAATACCAGCAGCAATGCTACTGTTCAAATAATAAGCACGCAATATTATTCCTACTGAGCTACAAGAGTGAGAAAGATCTAAAGAAGAGAATTTCCAAATGCAAACAAAATTGTGGGACAGAGCTGCAAGTTGGGACATGGAAAAACTGAAATAGTGAAGGTAATTCACTTGCCAGGAAATGATATAAAAATAATCAATGCATTCAATGAAAACATAATACGGAACTAGGTCAATGAGACACACCTAGAAACCTCCTTCCTGCCTCCAGGCACCACACGTTACTGCAGTTACATTTCACCACCCATCCAGTGTTTAAAAAGTCAAGAAAGAACCAACATTTGGGTAAAAGAGAGCCCTTCCTAGGAGAGTGTCAAAGTTTATAAGCTTGTGTAGAAGCCTTTTTTTCAGAATCCTGGTCATGGGAATTTAGAACTGGACAAGATGAGTTCAGCTGAACAGAACATAAATTGTCTGTACAAAGAGTGTCTGTTTTGCATTGCTTGACCCAGAGCCAGCCCTGTAAACTTCTTCCAAGCAGCAATCACCAGACTCTGAAAGGGGGAATAGAGACTGCAAATTCAGCTCTCCCTATTTTCTTTCAAAACATCAGGTGGACAGGGGTCAAGGTGGTGACTCAGAAGGTAGAGTGTATGCCTACCATGCTCAAGATCCTGTGTTTGACCCCAACACCATATGAGAGCAACAAGAACAGAGACAAGTGAAAAGCCACAGATGGTGAAACAGTACTGAGGTATCTCTTTCATTTCTTCCTTTCCCTCTTGCTCTCATAAACTCATACAATATAAAAATTGGGCTGATGTGGTGTGTGTGTGAGAGGCCCTGGGTTTGTTTCCAGGCACTGTGTTAAAAAAATAATAAATAAATAAACTCTATGTGTGTTTGGGTTCTAGATGCTTTCATAGTTTCTAGGTGGGTGAGGAAAAGGTCCCATTAGGACTAGCAGAGGAAGGCTGGCTCTATCCTTCTCTCACATTCTTCTTCTCTCCCATCTTCTCCCCAGATGTCTGGGGTTGAGACAGTGTCGGGCATAAAGCCAGCCACCCTGCTCCATCCTGCATTGCTGATACTATGGCCTATTTACATAATCATTGTTTTGCCTGAAAGATCCCCACCCATTGATCTATCTTCTATCTTGAGACCTGCCCTGCCTGCAGGGTAACATTAATCCCACCTGCTAAAACCATCGCAAAAGTTGCTAAGGAAGCTTCCACCTTCCCAGCATGCTTTTGCCTTTCTCCACTCCCTTTCCTAGCCATTTCCGTTTCTGACTTGCCACTTCCGGTTTTATCCAATAAAAGCCACTTCTGTTTCTGAGGAGGGCAGGAGTGCAGGGAGAGGCAGATGCAGGCCATTGCGGTTTTTGGCTCCATGTGGCCTAACTCACTGCACTCACACCTGACTCTGGGGCTCCCACATGAATAAAGATTTGTATTGGTACCTCTATGAACTTGGTTCCTGGATCATCTCTCTCTCCTGCCTGCAATGCTAGCCCAGCAAGACAGTATCTGAATAAGTCTGTCATACATGTGTGCCAAAACTTCAGCCTTGCTCTACTCTCCACTCCAACTCCATAATTTCTGTCTGCATAGTTAAGATGAGGATGCTGGAAAGTGGTCAAGCTGCACCACTTCACATTAATATATGAATAGAGATCAGGGGATTGACTCTTGGATAGAACACATGTCTTGCATGGGTTTAATTTCTGGTGTTGCATAAATTCAAAAATGATGAAAACAAATATAGAACACCGTAAAAATGAAGTAGTAGTGATATAATCTCTCTCTCTCTCTCATTAAAAAATACATGGTGGGGGGTCAGGCGGTGGCGCAGTGGGTTAAGCGCATGTGGCGCAAAGCGCAGGGACCAGAGTAAGGATCCTGGTTCGAGCCCCCGGCTCCCCACCTACAGGGGAGTTGCTTCACAGGCGGTGAAGCAGGCCTGCAGGTGTCTATCTTTCTCTCCCCTTCTCTGTCTTCCCCTCCTGTCTCCATCTCTCTCTGTCCTATCCAACAACGAATTGTGTCAACAAGGGCAATAATAATAACCACAATGAAGCTACAACAAGGGCAACAAAAGGGGGAAAAAAATGGCCTCCAGGAGCGGTGGATTCATGGTGCAGGCACCGAGCCCAGCAATAACCCTGGAGGAGGAAAAAAAAAAAATACATGGTGGTCCGGGAGGTGGCGCAGTGGTAAAGCTTTGGACTCTCAAGCAGGAGGTCCCAAGTTAGATCTCCGGCAGCACATGTGCCAGAGTGATGTCTGGTTCTTTCTCTCTCCTCTTATCTTTCTCATAAATAAATAAAATCTTTAATATATATATATATATATGAATAATTAGCAGGCCTTATCACTACTCCAACTTCCTATTCTCTCTCACTATGAAAATAAGTCAGTTTCCTAGTCCATGTGTTATAGGCAGTATTCAAAAGCAATTGAAACACAGGTCAGAGATCAGAGTGGTTTATTTGCTCATGACCATATTGATGTCACCACTTATTGGCCTGGAAAATGACAAGTAAGGGGGCCGGGTGGTGGTGCACCTGGTTGAGTGCACATGTTACAATGTGCAAGGACCCAGGTTTGAGCCCCCAGTCCCCACTTACAGGGGGAAAGCTTCATGAGTGGTGAAGCAGTGTTGCAGGTGTCTCTCTATCTCTCACCCTCTCTATCACTCCCTTCCTTCTCAATTTCTGGCTGTCTCCATCCAACAAGTAAATAAAGATAATTTTTTTAAAAAATGACAAGGAAGCAAGCAGGTGATAATTTGAAATTTCTTATAGGCCAGGAAGATTGCATCCTACTCTGATTTTCTTCACTGTCATCTAAGAAGAACTATTCCAAACCATCCCACCTCAAAGAAAATAAGTCCTGACACATGCTACATCAGGAATCATAATAAGCATGTTGTCCTAAATAAAAGAAGTCAGCCACAGAAGAACAAATATCATATGATACCACTTCTACAAGGTATCTAGAACGGACACAGTCATAGAAACAGAGATTACGAAGGCTGGGGAAAGGGGGGAGGGGAAGGGCAATGCTGAGTTTCTACTTTGAATGGTGAAAATGTTCTGAAAGGGGCCAGAAGATGACTCAGCAGGTAACAATATATGCTTCACCATGCATGAAGTCCTGACTTCCATTCCCAGTACTGTATGGAAGTAAAATGGACTGCATCAACAGAATATCCTAGATGGTAGAATGATGCTTTGATGTCTCTCCCTCTCTCCTTTCTCATTCTGTCTCTTTCCCATTCTCCTTTCTCTTTCTCTCTGTCTTAAAAATTAAAGAATAAAATTTGGGCCGGGGGTCAGCTCTTTGGTATCATATATACACAAAACTCTTAAGTTCCCTTCCCCAGCACTACATTAAAAAGGAAAAAATCGATTCGACTTCCGGAGGCGGAGCTACGAGCAGCAGATCGCTTTCTCTCCTCTCCTCTCCTCTCCCGGATCAACTAGGAATACCAAAGGAGACCACCCGGACCGAAACAAGACAGGACTAGAATGAACACAGAAACCCAGTAAATCACCCGTGAGTACAAACACGCGTGGCTGGTGACAGAGAGGAGAGAGGGGCCTAAGGAGAGATTAAGTGACTGCTAACAGTTCAACAGTTTGTCAGTGGAGACACCACCTCCAGTCTGCTCCACCAACAAGGGGACAGCTGAAGGGAGGAAAGGACTCCCCAGAGACTCACCAAGTACAACTCTGAGTCTCCATTGCTACTACCCTCAGAATCTGGAGCAGCAAAAGGGAGGGACACCAGGGCACAGAGATCTAACCGGGAAACTCAGGAGAAGACCTATACCTCCGTGGCATAGCTGAAGGGCTGTGAAAGTCTCTTTGCATAACCACTGGATTATCTCTGCCACACCCTGCTTTATCTCTTGGTCAGGAGTCAGTGATTAAGCCAAGAAGCCTATTGATAGTTTAAAAGCCCTCAGGCTACCATAGCCTACAGGGGAAAAAAAAAAAGGCTTTTACACCACTGAACTCCAACTCAGGGATTGAAAAAACTGTTAACTTATTTAAAATGGTTAAAACAACAAGAAAAATATTGGAGACTCGAACCAGGACAAGAGTCCAGCTAAAAGTCCTCCAGAGGGCAAAGCACAAAACAACGAGTTCAACATCCAAACATTAGCTAAGGAAATAATAACAGGAGTGAGTAAAGAATTTGAAAAAATTGTAATCAGAACTGCAGGAACAACAAATGAGAATATGGAAGAAAATTCTAATAATCTCATGGTTATTAGAGAGCTGAAAGCTGAAATTGCTGAGCTAAGAAGGCAACTAGCTGAACAAGCTAAAACAGTATCAGAGCGGGGCAACAAAATAGATGAACTCCAGAAAGCAGTAGAGGGCAGAGAGAATAGAATCAATGAGGCTGAAGACAGAATTATCAAGATTGAGGATGAATTAGAGACAACTAAAGAAGAAGTAAAAGACCTCAAAAAGAGATTAAGAGATGCTGAAAACAACAACAGAGTCCTATGGGATGACTTCAAAAGAAACAATATACGCATTATTGGCTTACCAGAGGAAGAAAGAGAAGGGGAGGAAGAAAGCATTCTCCAGGCCATAATAGCTGAAAATTTCTCTAGTCTAGACAACACCAAAGACATAAAGATTCAAGAAGCCCAGAGGGTCCCAAACAGAATTAACCCAGACCTAAAGACACCAAGACATGTCATACTTAGATTGGAAAGGAATAAGGATAAAGAAAGGATCCTCAAGGCTGCAAGAGAAAAACAAAGAGTCACCTACAAAGGAAAACCCATAAGATTAGCAGCAGACTTCTCCATACAAACACTACAGGCCAGAAGAGAATGGCAAGATATCTATCGAGTGCTCAATGAGAAAGGCTTTCAGCCAAGAATACTATATCCTGCTAGATTGTCATTCAGACTAGATGGAAGCATCAAAACCTTCTCAGACAAGCAACAGTTGAAGGAAGCAACCATCAACAAGCCTGCCCTGAAAGAAGTTCTGAAAGGTTTCCTATAAACAACCAGACCACCACAAATAGAACATATATCAAAACACTCTAAAACTCTACAAGAATGGCGTTAAAATATCTTCAATCTTTGATATCAATAAATGTGAATGGCCTGAATTCACCTATTAAAAGACACAGAGTAGGAAGATGGATCAGAAAACACAACCCAACAATATGTTGTCTACAGGAAACTCACCTAATGCAACAAGACAAACACAGACTTAAAGTGAAAGGATGGAAAACCATCATTCAAGCCAATGGCCCACAAAAAAGGGCAGGAACAGCTATTCTCATATCTGACATGATAGACTTTAAAATAGATAAGATTAAAAAAGATAGGAATGGACACTACTTAATGCTCAGAGGATCAGTCAATCAAGAGGACTTAACAATTATTAATATCTATGCACCCAATGAGAAGCCATCTAAATACATCAAACTTCTACTGAAAGAGCTACAGCAATATATTAACAGTAACACAATCATAGTAGGGGACTTCAACACCCCACTATCTCAACTTGACAGATCATCCAGGCAGAAAATCAGTAAAGACATAAGGGAGCTAAATGAAGAGATAGATAAACTAGAACTATTGGACATTTTCAGAGTCATTCATCCCAAGAAACTGGAATACACATTTTACTCAAATCCACATGGATCATTCTCAAGGATAGACCATATGTTAGGCCACAAAGACAGCATCAGCCTATTCAAGAGCACTGAAATCATCCCAAGCATCTTCTCAGACCACAGTGGAATTAAACTAACACTTAACAATCAACAAAAGATTAGTAACAGTGCCAAAATGTGGAAGCTAAACAGTACACTTCTTAACAACTTCTGGGTCAAAGAGGAAATCAAGGAAGAAATCAAAATGTTTCGAGAGTTCAATGAAAATGAAGACACAAGCTATGAAAATATTTGGGACACAGCTAAAGCAGTCCTAAGAGGGAAGTTCATAGCTATACAAGCACACATTAGGAAACAAGAAAAGGCACAAATAAACAGCCTGATTGCACATCTTAAAGACCTAGAAGAAGAACAACAAAGGAACCCTAAAGCAACCAGAAGGACAGAAATCACTAAAGTTAGGGCAGAAATAAATAACATTGAGAATAGGAAAACCATACAAAAGATCAATGAAAGTAAATGTTGGTTCTTCGAAAGAGTAAACAAAATCGACAAACCTTTAGCCAGACTCACAAAACAAAAAAGGGAGAAGACCCAAATAAATCGGATAGTAAATGAAAGAGGAGATATCACAACAGACACTGCAGAAATTCAACATATCATGCGAGGCTTCTATGAACAACTATATGCCACCAAGCTAGAGAACCTGGAAGAAATGAATGATTTCCTAGATACCTACCAACTTCCAAAACTAAGTAAAGAGGAAGTCGATAACATGAACAGGCCCATCACAGCTAATGAAATGGAAACAGTTATCAAAAATCTTCCCAAAAATAAAAGTCCTGGACCAGATGGTTTTACAAATGAATTCTACAAAACTTTCAAAGAAGAACTAATACCTCTACTTTTAAAAGTATTCCAGAAGATTGAAGACACTGGAATACTCACTGCCAGCTTCTATGAAGCCAACATCACCCTGATACCAAAAGCAGACAGGGACACAACCAAAAAAGAAAACTACAGACCAATATCTCTGATGAACATAGATGCGAATATATTGAACAAAATTCTAGCCAACCGGATACAGCAGTATATCAAAAAGATTGTTCATCATGACCAAGTGGGGTTTATCCCAGGCATGCAAGGTTGGTTTAATATACGTAAATCAATCAATGTGATCCACCACATCAACAAAAACAAGACCAAAAACCACATGGTCATATCAATAGATGCAGAGAAAGCCTTTGACAAAATACAACATCCCTTTATGATCAAAACACTACAAAAAATAGGAATAGATGGAAAATTCCTGAAGATAGTGGAGTCTATATATAGCAAACCTACAGCCAACATCATACTCAATGGTGAAAAACTGGAAGCATGTCCTCTCAGATCAGGTACTAGACAGGGCTGCCCACTATCACCATTACTATTCAACATAGTGTTGGAAGCTCTTGCCATAGCAATCAGGCAGGAGCAAGGAATTAAAGGCATACAGATTGGAAGAGAAGAAGTCAAACTCTCCTTATTTGCAGATGACATGATAGTATACATGGAAAAAACCTAAGGAATCTAGCAAGAAGCTTTTGGAAATCATCAGGCAATACAGTAATGTGTCAGGCTATAAAATTAACATTCAAAAGTCAGTGGCATTCCTCTATGCAAACACTAAGTTAGAAGAAATTGAAATCCAGAAATCAGTTCCTTTTTCTATAGCAACAAAAACAATAAAATATCTAGGAATAAACCTAGGAATAAAAAGAAGTGAAAGACTTGTATACTGAAAATTATGAGTCACAAAAAAAAAAAAAAGGAAAAAATTTATAAATAATGGAAATCATTGCATAGCATTGTACTTAATGCTACTGAATTATACACTTAAAAAATGATCACACTGTGTATGTTTACCCACCATTTTTAATACAAGGCAAATATCAACAAAAGAAGGCATCACTTAGACTTCTCCCAAGGGTTGCTCCTCAGTCTTCCTTCAGTGAGAGCAGTTCTAGTCCTTCAACTTGCTGTCTGTCTATCCTCTATGGTGCTACAAGGGATGGACATATTTATTAACCTAAGGAGGGACACAGAGAGGTATGACTCTAATTTAATATTACAAAACAAAGCTATTGAGGGAGATCTAGCAAATTCTCCTCGTATTATCTTCCCTAGTCTCTAATCTCAGGCCCTTTCCTTGCCCCTCATCCTGGGCCAAATTTCCAATAGTTGATTGAGTGGGTAGCCTTGAATCAATATTCACTATATTCAGGAAAAGCTTAATGAGACCCAGGTAGATCCATTTTCAACCCTGACGAAACTCCACTGGACCTTCAGAAGTAGGGTAGGGCCTGAAGACCCCTAATTTCATCTGCTCTATTTCTACCTTTGGGTTCCTATTTATTAAATAATGTATCCTGCTTTTTATCTTATTGTCTTTTAGCCACAAAGTTGCAGATGCTACTAGGATTCCACTCCTGACTTCCCTGGGCAAATGACCGCAACAATGTATCCCAAATCTCACCTCTCCAGATCCCTACCCTACTAAGGAAAGATTGAAACAAGTTGAGGGTATGGATTGAGCTGCCAATGTCCATGTCCAGCAGAGAAGCAATTACAGAAGTTAGACCTTCCACCTTCTGTACCCCATAAATAATTTTGGTCCTTACTCCCAGAGGAATAAAGAATAGGGAAGTTTCTAATGGAGGGAAAAGGACACACAACTTTGGTGATGGAAACTATGAAATTATTCCCCTGTTATCTTACAAATTTGTTAATCATTTTAAAATCACTAATAAAAAATAAGTAGGGGGGAGTCAGGCTGTAGTGCAGTGGGTTAAGCGCACGTGGCGCAAAGCGCAAAGACCAGCATAAGGATCCCAGTTCAAGCCCCCGGCTCCCCACCTGCAGGGGAGTTGCTTCACTGACGGTGAAGCAGGTCTGCAAGTGTCTATCTTTCTCTCATCCTCTCTGTCCTCCCCTCCTCTCTCCATTTCTGTCAGTCCTATCCAACAACGATGACATCAACAACAATAACTACAACAATAAAACAAAAAGGGCAACAAAAGGGAATAAATAAATAAATATTTTTTTTTAAAGTAGGGATGGAGAGAAAGAGGGATTTAGTAATTGGCAAAAGAGAGAGGTAGTAGAGTTTTCCCCTCCTTTCTTCACCATTGCTTAGTATTTTTAATAGTTATTATCCATTCATTAGATTTTAACCACTAATTCCTGTGCTATGTAACTACATTGTACAACATAATGGTTAATAATACATATCTGAAGATAAATTTTTATGCAGTGAGGTGTGACCTAGTAGAGTCCATTAAGTTCCAATACCTCAGTTTCCTTGTCCATGAAGTGAAGATAATAGTTACACCTAACCCATAGGACTATGGAAAGTAAATATGTCTAGGGAGTTGGGCTGTAGAGCAGTGGGTTAAGTGCAGGTGGCGTAAAGTGAAAGGACTGGTGTAAGGATCCTGGTTCGAGCCCCTGACTCCCCACCTGCAGGGGTGTCGCTTCACAAGCAGTGAAGCAAGTCTGCAGATGTCTCTCTTTCTCTCCCCCCTCTGTCTTCCCCTTCTCTCTCCATTTCTCTCTGTCCTATCCAACAACAACCACATCAATAATAACAATAATAACTACAGTAATAAAAAACAACAAGGGCAACAAAAGGAAATTAAAAAAGAAACTAAATACGTCCATATAAAAGTACTTGAGAAAATACCTAGCACCAACTGAGAACTCAAAATAAATTGTTGTTGTCATCTGAGTCAGCTTATCTACCAAATTTTCATGAGTTGTATATGACTTTACATATCAATCACTGAACACACAAGAGACTGTGTAAAAAGTGGTTTACACAACAAACTCTCTTGCCTGAAGCACCAGAGGTCCCTAACTAGTACTATAAGATAGAGCTAGGTATTTCTCTGGGCAAAAGAATGAGAAAGAAATAAAAGGACACACCTGTAGACACCAATACATACAAGAACAAGTACACACAGACACAGAAACATATAAGAGATCTAAGAATTTTATAAAATGAGAAATGTGTTAGAGTCACTTTTATATCTACATATGACAGCAGTTGAATAATCTCACCAACCAAATTATTTTCATTGCAATGGTGATGAATACTAACCCTTTATTTTTCCATATAGAGAGTATGCCATTCAGCAATATGTTTACTTTAGAAGTAGAGCTCACTCAGGAATGTCAGAACATTCCTCCAAGAGTCTAGAGAACTGTATAGTTAGATGAGTGGAACAGAACAAGAGTCCAGAATTAAACTCACACATTTTTTGGATAATAAAAGAACCAAAAGAAAGGAAAAAAGAAAGAAAGAAAGAAAGAAAGAAAGAAAGAAAGAAAGAAAGAAAGAAAGAAAGAAAGAAAGAAAAAGCTTCTTCAATAACTGGTGTTTGGGAAACTACAGCCATACACAAAAGGATGAAACTAGGTAAACTATCTTATAACACACACACACACACACAAAATAGAATTTGAAGTAGATTAAAGAATTGAATGTAAAACCTAAAACCATAAAATATATAAAAGATAGATGGTAAACTCCTCAGCACTGGCCTTTGTAATTTGTAAATTTAATTCCAAAGGCAAGTAAAACAAGAAAAGCAAATTACAAGTGGAAATCCATAAAAAGAAAAAGATTTTCGTACAGAAAATCATCCCTCATCAAAACTAAAAGGTAACCTACTGAGCTATTGAGTAGGAAAAGATATTCATGGATTACATATCTGACTAGGAGTACATATCAAAATTCATAAATAACCTGTATGAGTCAACAATTAAAAGTGGGCAGGGGGCAGAGACGTAGATTGTGAAGTTTCCTGCCACGAGTGCAGCCCACGTCTGTGCCACAGCACCACATGGGAGGTGCTATAACATGGGAGGAAACTCTGGTGTGGTGGTGTCTGTCCTTATCTTTGTAACAAACTATAGAAATGATCCCTGAAAGTATAGTCTTTCTCCTTATCTTTGTGTATATCTGTCACTGTCTCCTAGTTTATTTGACAAAAAAAAAAAAAAAAGTTGAGGGGGAGAGAGAGGGTGTGAAATTGTACTTGTGCAAAGTCCTATCTGCAAAAAGAAAAGAATAAAAAAAGGACAGAGAATCTGAACAGATAGCTCTCCTAAACCGACATACAGATGACAAATGGGTACAGGAAAAGACATCAGCAAAAGCAGCGGTAGATAGCTTAATGGTTATGCAAAGAGATCCTCATGCATGAAGCTCCAAAGTCACAGGTTCAATCCCCCATACCACCATAAACCAGAGGGAGAGGGAGAGGGAGAGGAAGAAGAAAAGGAAAAAAGAAAGGAAAGATAAAGAAAAGATATCAGCATCCAGTTTTGGCACCACTCTGGCATATATGATGCTGAGAACTGAATTCGGAACCTTACAAGTCCAGTGTTTTATCCACTGTGCCATCTCCCAAGCCACCATTATTAGTTTTTCTTAGGGAACCACAAACCAAATTCACAATAAGGTATCACCTCACTCCTGTAACAATGGCCATCACCAACGAGTCAAGAAAAAATAAGTTTTGCAGCAGATGTCAGAAAAGAGTGGCAACATAAATTGATACAGCCACTTTGGGAATTCCTTAAACTATCAAGAATACAAATACGTGGTGTATTACACCAAACTAAAAACTCTGGGGTGGAGGTGGGGAGATTGCAGGTCCTGGCAAAGGATGACAGAGGACCTAGTAGGGGTTGTATTGTTATGTGGAAAACTGAGAAATGTTATCCATGTACAAACTATTGTATTTACTGTCGAATGTAAAACATTAATCCCCCAATAAAAGGGGAAAAAAAGAATACAAATACCATCTGATCCAGCTATTCTACATTTGGGTATTTGTCCAGAGTAGGCCAAAACACTAATTCCAAAAGAGACATGCATTCCTCTATATTCACTGAATCATTATTCACAGTAGACAAGGTACTGAAATGATTTAAGTGTCCACAAACACATGGGTAGATAAGGATGATGCAATATATATACATTACTCAACAATAAAAAAAAAAGAAGTATTGCCATTTGCAACCTAGATGAACCTAGAGGACAGTATGCTAAGTGAAATGTTACGTCAGACAGAGAAAGACACATCCTGATTATATGAGGAATATAAAAAGAAAATAAGCAGGGGGTCAGATGGTAGCGCACCGGATTAAGTGCACTGGGTTAAGTGCACATAGTACAAAAACACAAGATGGGGGGGGTCACTTTCCAAGCAGTGAAGCAAGTCTTCAAGTGTCTCTTTCTCTCCCTCTCTCTGTCTTCCGTTTCTCTCTCAATTTCTCTCTGTCCTATCCAACTACAACAATGGGAAAAAAAGATGGCCTCCAGGAGCAGTGGATTCCTAGTGCAGGCACCAAGCCCCAGCAATAACCCTGGAGGCAAAAAGAAAAATAAATAAAAACAAGTCCCTAGATTCTGAGTTGAGAATCAAAGAAACCATAGGGAAACTGAACGACAATAAGCAAAATGGATATAAAGAGCCAATTGTATGATACTGAATAAAAATGATACCATTAATGATCATTGGAATATATTAGATACAGGTGCCAATGTGTACTTCTGCACACACCTAAAACATATATAAAGTTATAAGCCAATGTAACTTCAGGAAAACTTTAAAAAATTCAGTATTAACAAGAAGAAAATGTAAGGGATGATATCACTGGGGGCGGAGATCAGCAGTAGAATGCAAGAATTGCATAGGGGAGGTCCAAGTCTTGGTCCCAAGCTCTGATCTGGTACTCTCTCTCTCTCTCTCTCTCTCTCTTTCTTTATTGGGGGATTAATGTTTTACATTCGACAGTAAATACAACAGTTTGTACATGCATAACATTTCCCAGTTTTTCACATAAGAATACAACCTACACTGGGTCCAATGCCATCATGTTCCAGGACCTGGTTCTCACTCTTTCAATCTCTGCTTATGTCTTGTTAGTTAACACAGACAAGAGAAAGTTGAGGATCCAGTGTCCTATGACAGTAGAAGATATCAAGTTGGTGGAGGAGTTGGTGTGCCAACACTTCTCATGAAACTGTACACACGTGACAATAATCTTGTAAACCATTATCTACCCCAACAAAATTATTATTAGAATACAAACACACTAATAAAAAATTAAATAAATAGACTGGGTATAGCTCACCTACGAATGCACACACTTTATCTTGCTTCCAGGACTTGGATTCCAGTCCTTGGCCACCACCTGACAGCACCATGCAAAGCAGGAGCATCACAAGTGGTGGAGCAGTGCTGTCGTGCTAGCTCTCATTTCTCTGTCTCTCACCCTCTATTTAAATAATTTTTTTTTGAAAAAAGGTGTCTGGTAGTAGTGAAAATTGCTCAGGCAAGTGCAAAACCCCAGCAAAATAATTTAAAGTACTATATAAATACAATTGACAGATTATTTTCTTTCAACTGTGAGACAAAATTTGGCCAAATAACAGTAAACAGTCTGACATGGCCATTGAGGGCAGGTGAGGATCATGTCTGCCAGGCAAATATTTACCTTGTGTTTTAACAGTATTAGGAGTAAAATTATTAGACTTACCTAAAAAGATCAAGAGAGTTTTGGTCTTTCCCTTTTATCTAATTGGAATCTTAGCAGGAAATTCTTTTTATACATTATTTATTTTGCCACCAAGGTTATCGCTGGGTCTCAGTGCCTACATGGTGACTCTGCACACCGTGCCAATTTTTTTCTTACAGAGACAGAAAAAAAAAAGAGGGGAACAAAGAGGAAGAGAGAAAGAGAGACACCCACAGCAATAGTCTGTCACTCATGAAGCTTCTCCCATGCAGGTGTAGACCAGGGTCTTGAACCTGAGCTCTCCTGAATGGTAGCATGTGGACACTATCACAGAGCACCACCACTAAGCCCCCTCACAGGAAATTCTATGAGAAATATAAACTTTTGATCATTGTTTTTACTTCCAGAGAAGGGTGAGATAAATAGTAGTGCTTTCATTAATATCTTCTAGCAGTTGACAAAAGCTGTCTGTTTCTCCTTTTTAATTAGGGGATTAATGGTTTATAATACACAGTTGTTGATGTATAACACTATGTGTAAATATGTGTAAAAAATATGGGTAAAATTCTCATTTTTCTTCAAGACATTCTTGCCCCCAGATGAGGTCCTCCTCCACCTTCATGTGCCAGGACCTGAAAGCCCCCTTGCCTCCAGAGTCCTTTGCCTTGGTGCTATACACCAAACCCAGTCCACATTGTACTTCCTATTTCCCCTTTGTGTTCTTATTTCTCAACTTCTGTCCATACGTGAGATCACCCCATGCTCAGCATTCTCTTTCTGGCTTATCTCACTTTTTTAAAAAATTTTTTTATATTTATTTATTTTATTTTCCCTTTTTGTTGCCCTTTTTTATTGCTGTTGTAGTTATTGATATCATTGTTGTTTAGATAGGACAGAGAGAAATGGAAACAGAGGGGGAAGACAGAGGGGAGAGAGAAAGATAGACACCTGCAGACCTGCTTCACCGCCTGTGAAGTGACTCCCCTGCAGGTGGGGGCTCAAACCGGAATCCTTGCGCTTTGCTCCACATGGGCGTAACCTGCTGCGCTACTGCCCGACTCCCAGCTTATTTCACTTAACACGATTCCTTCAAGCTCCATCCAAGATAAGGTGAAGAAGGTGACTTCATCACTCTGAGAAGCTATCAAATAGTTACTATTTGACAATAGAAATACTATTGTCAAATGAGTCTTTATAAAACCTTGACTGAGACCCCCAAATTAAAAACCACCCACCACCTCTCCACTGTATCCTGAATCGAGTTTTCATACAGTCACAAACTTCATGCTCTAAGTGGAAGCATGACACCTAATGCAAATACAAATTTAAGGTGATATTTATAAAAATAAAAAAAGCAAGCCTTTAAAAACCCTATAATTTTACTAAGAAACAGGCCCCGAAAAATAAGAAGTCTTGCTCAGTGTCACAGAGGAGAACAGCATTTTCCAGTTGTTTCCAGTCAAACAACATTTTCTCCCAGAGCTAATACTGCTTTCCTAAGGAGTGAAGGAGTGGAGTAGCTGGCATTATAACATACCTGACTTATCAGTACATGATATGAATAAGGGGAATCACCATGTCTAAAGTGATACTATGGGTTTCATCTCTAAGAACAATGTACAATTGTTTTAATTAGCTGTATAGCAAGCACTCCCTCTCCCATGTTCATTTTTTTTAACTTCCTAAAATCTTTTGTTATTTTTTCTCTTTTTTAATTTTTAAAGTTTGCTTATTATTGGATAGAGACAGAGAGAAACTGAGATAGGAGGGAGAGATACCTGCAGCACTACTCCACCATTTGTGAAGCTTTCCCCCTGCAGGTGAGGACCAAGGGGCTTGAACCCAGGTCCTTAGCACTGTAATGTGAGCACTTAACCACGTGTGCCACCTCCTGCCCTCCTCCTCCCATATTCCACCAAAGAAAAACAAAAATCCCAATTAGTGAAAGTAGATTGCAACTCAATATTAACCTTATGATACTTCTAAAAATTTTAAAAGCTGAATAAAAATAGATTATAAGGGCAACAAAAGGGAAAATAAATAAAATATATGTAAAAAAAATTATAAACCCTCAGTATTCAAATAGTGAAGACAGGTCACATCAACATATTTGCATTGAGTTAGTTCACCTTACTGGAATAGCAAAACCACTAGGTATGGATTTACTTATGTTTTTATAGATCATTCACTATTAAAATTTAAACATCTGTAACAGGGTTTCCTTGTGTAAATTAAGCAGGATTCCTAAGTAGTCTAAAGCGCCCTCTAGTGTTCATTAATAAAAAATTTTTAAAAACTTGTTTCAGGAATCCCTTCTGTTGACTGGCTACGGAAGAAGGGCAAACGCTAGAAGAAGAAGAAGTCCTGGCCTAAAACTACTGTTCTGCCTAACAGACATGATAGGCCTAGACCTCGAATAAATCCCTCTCTCCATTGTTCCGGGTCATCTCTATCAGAAGCAACACAATAGACCCCTTTGTGGGCCCCCATAGGACCTTGACCTCAACTTGGATCAACAATGGTAGAGAATGTTCCATCCAAGGGAGGATGGACAATATACTCTATGCTACCCCTGAGGAAGATGGGTCTTGATACTGGGACAGCCTTGGAACGTTCCTATTTATGACCAGAGAATGTGAGCTCAGATCTACAGGGATGCAGAAGTCACATAGGCTCCTAAGCTGAATATGGGCCCCAGATCACATCAAATCAATGGGGGTTAAAATCAACAATATTTATATAACTTTCTATTTGGGAGCTACTCTCTTTCCTGATGCAGCTTTCTGGTCCTTCTGCCAACCATGACATCATATCCCCAGACATTAATTAGGATCCACTTGCATATCAGATTTCAGGGGGGAAAAAAAAACAGGCCCTCTGGAATATAACTAAAATATGCCTAGTAGCTACCTACAAAATAGAGACACCCCCTACAACTCTTCATCTGCACTATTCCAGCATTTAGGTCCATAATTGATCAACAATTTGTTTGGCTTTGTATGTTAACTCTCTTTTCAGCCACCAGGTTACAGATGCTAGCAGGATGCTGACCAGACTTCCCTGGACAGACAACCCCACCAATATGTCCTGGAGCTCTGCTTCCCCAGAGCCCTTCCCCACTAGGGAAAGAGAGAGGCAGGCTGGGAGTATGGATTGACCTGTCAACGCTCACGTTCAATTGGGAAGCGATTAAAGAAGCCAGACCTTCCACCTTCTGCATCCTACAATGACCTTGTGTCCATACTCCCAGAGGGTTAAAGAATAGGAAAACTATCAAGGGAGGGGCTGGGATACGGAGTTCTGGTGGTGGGAATTGTGTGGAGTTGTACCCCTCTTATCCTATGGTTTAGTCAGTGTTTCCTTTTATTAAATAAAAAAAGAAGAAAAAAGAAGAAAAAGCTTTATAATCCACATAAAAATATAGTAGATATGGGGGTCGGGTGGTAGCGCAGCAGGTTAAGCACACGTGGCAAAAGCGCAAAGACCGGCATAATGATCTCAGTTCGAACTGGCTCTCCACCTCAGGAGAGTCACTTCACAAGAGGTGAAGCAGGTCTGCAGGTGTCTATCTTTCTCTCCTCCTCTCTGTCTTCCCCTCCCCTCTCCATTTCTCTCTGTCCTAACCAACAACAACATCAATAACAGCAATAACTACAACAAATAAAAAAAGGGAAACAAAAGGGAATAAATAAATATTTAAAAAAAGAAAAAAATACAGTAGATATTTTAAGAACCCTGTACTGTATAGTTTGATGTATCATATGCAGCTGTAGAAGGTGCTTACGTAACACTCAGATACAGTAATTATTCTCTATCAACTTTGCCAACTTTTTCAAATTCTTGTGTTTGTGCACAAAAAGTGAGGCAAAAATCTGCAATGTAGCTTTTGTAATGAAAACAAAAGAACTTTGTAAACACTTCAGTGATTCTAATTTTACTTCATTGTTACCAAGGTTTCACCTAGGAAAGTCACTTAATTCCAAGAAATGTTTTGTCAATGTAATTCATAGGATCAAAGTAAAACTTTTGAAAATTTAGTCTGACTGAATAAAACATCTGAGCAATTGGAGAAATGACTTAACTAGAAGAGCATCAGGCTCATAGGCCTTCAGTTCTTGGTTTGGTCCCCACCATTGCATATACCAGAGAGGTATTTTGGTGTGTCTCTCTTTCTCATATGTAATGACTAAAATGAATCTTTTAATAACATAAATGAATCATCTGACATAATTTAAATATTATGATACATTTAGTTTAAAAATCATACATTATCAAGGAAAATATTTGTTCTTATAATGATAATATAATTTTGATATAGCATGATGTCCATGGTAAAATATATATATATATATTACTAGGTAAAGAAATCTAGCTTTAAAGTTCAGATATGGAACAAAAACATCACGGGAATAGGTTACATGTAAATATAAGTCATTATGTAATAAAAAAACTGCATTGTTGTACTGATTCAAATATACTTTGAAGTATTTCAACTGGGTTCAACCCCTGCTCCCACAAAAAGAAAGAAAGAGGGAAGGAGGAAAAGAAGGGAGAGAAGTGAAAAAGGGAAGGGAATAAAATAGAAGAAAAGAAGAAAAAAGACATTGTATTTATCAACATTTATAAATTTTGAGCATGTTAAGTAATTGAACTAAAAAATTGATAGTGAGACTGATATGAAAAAACATGGTACTACATGGTACTACAAGATTTCTTCTTTTACTGCTGATCAGTAATTGGAATAAGCACCAATGGTATCAAACTTTTTCATAAATGACACTTTTGGATTTGGGGTTCAATCTCGGTAAAAAAAAAAATTAACAAAAGAATTCCAGGTACACTAATGAATGCCCTCAGCTTTTTTTTTTTTCCCCCTCCAAGTTTTCTAAGATTTGGAATAATTTCAAATACTTTCAGAAAGGAAGATAAGGAAGCAACACAACTAAGGAGAAGGAGAAGGAGAAGGGGAAGGGGAAGAAAGAGGAGGAGGAGGAGGAGGAGAAGGAGAAGGGGAAGAGGGAGAAGGAGAAGGAAAAGGAGAGGAAGAGGAAGGAGAAGGAGAAGGATCAAACCCAGGTAAAGCATAAGCTTTATCTACTGTACCATATCCCTGGCCCAATATTGCCTTTCTGGTTTGGGATTGTTTTTTTTTTTTTTTTCCCAGATAAGGAGAGAGCGATCATAGATGATCTCTAGTATATGCAATGCTAGGAATCAAACCAGAGGACTTACATATCAAGTGTTATGCATTAGCACCATTTAGCTTTCTCTCTGGCCCCCTCAGCCTCACCTTTCTTAGATGTACTCAGAACATTTGCATTAGCCTTCAACTGGACAAAATCAGTGAACACAAAAACCTATTTCATAATAAACTATTGACTATCAAACCAAACACTCAAAATATTACCCTAACAAGGAAAAACTATGGTTGCATACCTTCATGTTCAGACCACTTAATTGGGAGCTGCATCTTGTTCTTACTATGCAGCACTATGAGGCAATGTCAAGCCACATATCACTAGCCCAGGAAAAGATCAAAATTCAAAATTCCATACCAGTTTTTCCTGAATGCATGTTACTTTTGGACCATGGTAAAGTAAAACAGTGTTAAGTCAAACCATTTCAAGTCAGGGACAGTCTGACTACAAACCGAGAAGTCTAGGTAAGGAATTACTGGCAGGGAAGCAGCAGCAGAGCAAAGATAGTAGTGGTTGTTTATTGATCTATGACCAAAACTTAATTCCAGGAAGAAACTCTGATACAGAGGCCTTATAATCATACTCCCAGGGCTAAATTTGTTGCACCATGACTGCAGTCAATCACTGATGACTTCTGGAGGTTGCTTTAATTCCCCCAGCATATCCAGATACCCACCGTTGGAAATCTGAAGACTGTGAAATGATAAGATCTTAATGGAAGTGGGCAGTGTACTGAGAATATTTATAACACCCTTGAAAGGCCAAAATGTATCCTCCAATCAACTAACATAACAACAGCCTATCTTCTCCCAACACCAAAACAAATAAGCAAAAAATCAAAATCTAGCAGTAAGGGTATCTTTGATAATTACAACGAAGGGACATGGTTGCCATCTCTTCCCTTTAAACGAACAAACAAACAAACAAAAAAGCTTTCTTAGAATAGTTAATAATATAATTAATTATGTGAAAGAAACAGAAATATAGATTTAATTTAGACTTCTATTGGGTGTTTAGTTGCTAAGTATTTTGATAAAATCCTTTAAATTGACCCTACTAAAATCAAGGATTTGGCAGATCTAATTGGAATTCAAAACATTGTCAATTGAGCTTAAACTAAATGTAAACAACTGCAAATACAACTTAGTTGTAAAATTCAGTGCTTTATAGAAGCATTTACTTTTATAATATGTGATTATCTCACTCAGAGACAGAAGTTGAAAATTTAGAATAGAAGGGAAAACACAAAACAGAACTTGGACTGGAGTTAGTTGGAAACAGGAGGTCAGGTCCTGGAACATGATGGCAGAGAACGACCTAGTAGAGGTTGAATGGAAATGTGGAAAACTGAGTACATGTACAAACTATTGTATTTTACTGTTGACTATAAACCATTAATACGCCAATAAAGAATTTTTTTAAAAAATCATTTCCTCTTTTTTCCTGTCAACAAATAGTACATATAATTTCAGTCTCTTTTTATTAGTGACTTAATCTTGATTTACAAAATTATAAGATAACACTGTTCCTACCACCAAGAGCTCTGTATCCCCATTCCCTCCATTGGAAGCTACAGTAGTTCTCCAAAGGTTGTACATATGGGTTAATTCTTATTTCTATAACTACCCATCTTTATTTGTATATATTTGCCCATTTGTATTGATATTATAGATTGAATATATTTTAATGCCATTATTCTAGACTTTTATAGTCTTCTGATATATGGCATGTTTACAGTGATCTGATTGTTTATAGGAGAACTTTCAGAACTTCTTTCAGGGCAGGCTTGGTGATAGTTGATTCCTTCAACTATTGCTTATCTGAGAAAGTTTTTATGCCTCCATCTAGTCTGAATGGTAGTCTATCATGACACAGTAGTCTTGGTTGAAAGCCTTTCTCATTGAACATTTGATAGATATCTTATCATTCTCCTCTGGCCTGTACTGTTTGTGTGGAGAAACCTGCTGTTAATCTTATGAGTTTTCCTCTGTAGGTGACTCTTTGTTTTTCTCTTGCAGCCTTCAGGATCCTTTCTTTATCCTTATTCCTTTCCATTCTAAATAGGATGTGTCTTAGTGTCTTTAAGTCTGGGTTAATTCTGTTTGGGACCCTCTGGGCTTCTTGAACCTTTATGTCTTTTATGTTGTCTAAAGTAGGGAAGTTCTCAGCTATTATGTCCTGAAGAATGCTTTCTTCCTCCCCCTCCCTCTCTTCCTCTGATAAGCTAATAATGTGTATTTTATTTCTTTTGAAGTCATCCCATATGTCTCCATTGTTGTTTTCAGTATCTCTTAATCTCTTTTTCAGATATCTTACTTCTTTCTTAGTTTTCTCTAATTCACCCTCAATCTTAATAATTCTGTTTGCTGACTCACCTATTCCGTTCTCTCTCCCCTCAGTTGTTTTTGTAGCTTGGCTATTTTGTTATCCTGTTCTGATACTGTATGAGCTTGTTCAGCTAGTTGTGTTCTTAGCTCAGTTATTTCAGCTTTCAGCTTTCTAATTGCCTTGAGATAATTAGTGTTTTCTTTCAGAGTCTCATTCATTGTTCCCCCCGCTTCTGATTACATTACTTCAAAAGCTTTCCTCACTCCTGTAACTGTTGCATCAGTTAGTGTCTGGATATTCACTTTCTGTGCTTCTACCTTTGGGGGGATTTTTGCTGGACTTTTGTCCTGGTTCATTTCTCCAATGTGTCTTCTTGGTTTAACCATTGTATTTGGTGTGATCTGAGGTCCTTCTCTCAGTATTTTTCAATCCACTAATCTCAGTTGCCTGAATTGACTTGTGTCTAAGTAAGGTACTTAAAGAGTTGACAGTTGTGGAAATTAACAGTTGTTTTAATGTTACCTCAATCCGTGAGGTGAAGCACAGTGACTGTTAAACCCTCTTTTGTTCTTTATGGGAGCCTGCAGGCTTTTTAGCTATAAGTAGTTTTTTAGCTTAATTACTCACTCCTAACCTAGAGATAAAATGGTGAGGGGTAGATGGGGCAGTGGTTATGCAAAGCAACTCCTATGCCCTGAGGGTCCAAAGTCCTGGGCCTAATCCTGGCCTTACTCAAACTGGAGCTGAGTCAAACTGAGCTCTGTGGCTGGCCCTATGTTTCTGAATAAATCCTGATTTCTGAGGGAATTATTCACCCTTTTTTTCTAATTTATCACAAGAATGATATGAGACAGCTCCTATATATAGCCATACCTCCAGGAGTGTAGATTTTCTCCTAAGTCACACAGCCAGCTCTCTGCCTCTCCCCCACCCCATGTCAGTATAGGGCTTCCTTGCTCCTGTTCAAGCCCCTAAGGGGCAACAGTAGTGGATACCCACAGTTACAACTTGATGCGGCTTAAGTACTCCTACATTCAGCATTTGTTGTTGATAAAACTTGGACCAGAGTTGGTGTTTCAACTGGCTGACTTTCGGACTGGTACCAACCATTCTGGAGTAGGTATGGACTTTTAGCCCCAGGAATCTCTCCTTAAGTCCATCTGTCCATGAGCCACATGTGTTTGCACTAACCTGTGTCTTGGTGGGTTCCTAGAGTGATCCTACTCTTATCTTGTTGCATTCTCAGGTGATCCTTCTTGATATCCCTAGTTATATTTGCCCATTTTTAATGGTCCTACCTTCTCTTCCTTTCTAAGTCACACCTACACCTATTTCTGCATCTGAATGACCTTCTTCTCTTCTCCTTCTCTCTCTGGGTCCTGATGCAGTTGGAGTTCAGAGCTCTGTGGTCATCTTTCCCTATCATTTCTCCTGCACTGGGAGTATGGACCAAAATTACTTTTAGGATTATACAAAGTAGGAGTTCTGGCTTCTGTAATTATTTCTTTGCTGAACATGGGCATTGGCAGGTTGATCCATACTCCCCAGCCTATCTATCTCTCCCTGGTGGGGTAGGGCTCTAGAGAGGTGAGGTTCCAGGATACATTGGTGAAGTTGTCTTCAGGGAAGTCAGGATGGTATCATGATAGCATCTGTAACTTCGTGGGTGAAAGGTGGTAAGACATAAAGCAGAACAAAATTATTAATAAACAGGAGCCAAAAAGCAGGAAAAGAGCATATGAAAATAGAGGCCCTGGGTGGAAAAAAATGAGGAAATCTATTTTAGGTATGTTCCTAGGTGCCTATGACTTTTGTAGTTTTTGCTTAAGTTTGATATCTAACAAGGAAGTAACCTAAAAATATTGTCTGGGAAGATGGTATTAGAACTAAGAAAAGGGCTAGAAAGTTTGATTGTGGTAGAGAGTTGCCCCCAAACTTGAAGAAAAATCTATAAATAAAATTAACTGTGTACCCCATCAACCTGATCCCAGTCATATATATATATATATATATATATATATATATATATTCATATTTAGCATAGGATGCCTGAGTAACCAACAGGAGTCCCTGTTGTTCTGAGCTTGAAGTTCATGGTCACAGCTGGGAACATTCTAGGCTGCTTCCCCCAATAACATAGTAGGATGACCCAGCCTCCCTTCAAAGTGTGGGGCAGTACCCACCATTGCTATGTTATAGAGAGGACAAGTTCCTAGAGTGATCCAAGGGAGAGCTTAGAAGTACTTTTTTTGTAAAGGAAAAACATCAAGATCTTTTATTGGTTCCTTGGTAATTTACAGATATGTTAAGATATGTTAGAAAAAGCACTTTTACAAGTATATATATCAAGAGAGTGATTATTTTTGCTTCATTTTATGTTTGTTTGTGAAACATACTGACTTTTTTGAGTCTCCAAAGTATTCAGCATCTGTGGACACTCCCACATTAAGACAAATGAGTATTCAAAGAGCAGCTCAATGGGACAGTTTCTTCTAGATATCAAATAGCAGGCCAACAATGTGTTGAAGTGTTTCTCACTTAGTTTTCACCTCTTCAAACCACTAACCAATTTTATATCTACCCCTCCTGTCCCCCCCAAAAGAAAAAGAAATTAAAAGCATTCCCATGGTCATATCCTGGGTGGATCTTCAAGGGTATTGGAAATAGCATATGCAGCTGTTAGCTTTTCCAGATACATAGTCCAAGGCATTTGAATGCCCAGTCTGCAGTGCTGGTGGTGAAAGACAAGAATAACAGTTACTTTTTTTTAACCAAAGATAAATCCATGAGTATGTCTAGAAAAAGGTCAGCTAAATAAGCAGGGAAGTATGCTCCAATGTCAACCAGAGAAAAAGACTTCTGAAGAGTATACAAAGACTTTAAAAAGCCAAAATTTCCTAAGTATGTACAATGAAATGTAGCTCTGGCTTTCTCTGGGTGAGAAAATTTCAGTGGTTTTCAATTTCTTCCTTACGTTGTCAAATATTACTTATTTCACATGGATCTATGTTGCTTTCTTAACCGGAAAAAAAATTATATATATATATATATATATATATAGAGAGAGAGAGAGAGAGAGACTGAAAAACTGAGGGAGAGAAACACTAGAAAAAGATAAATAAAGAGAAGAGAAAAAAGGGAAGAAAGAATCTTTAGTCAAATAAACATATTAGATTGTGTAGGTGATATCTAATAAAACAAAGGGCTCAGACAGTGATGAAGAACTACATGTAGAGTGGTCAGAGAATACCTGTCTGAAGAAATAAAGACTTAAAACTAAGATCCTAAGGAATCAAACCTAATCCTATAGCTAATGATGTAGCTAAGTGGTAGAGATATATGATTTGCCACCCCAGGCACCAGAATTTTTTTTTTTTTAGTTAATCTTATGAAAAAGGGTGAGAAGGGTTGGGGAAATAGTGCAGTGGTAGCACAAAATTCTTATATGCAAGAGAGCTTCCCTGGCACTACCACTAGCAGAAATTAAACTGTACTGTGTGGTTTTAAAAAGAAGAGAAAAAAGAATGGTACTGTTAACTATAAAGCTCAAGCAAAGATTACTAAAGGCATGGGCCCCAGGGACATTATCTAAAATGGGTATACTAGCGTCTGTTCATCCTAAGATCCCTATTCTCATGTGCTCTGCTGTTACTTTTTGGTTCCTATTTGTTAAACATTTTGTTCTGCTTTATATCTTACTGCCTTTCAGTCACCAAGTTGCAGCTGCTACTATGATTCCTTCCTAACTTCCCTGGGCAGATGACGTCAACAATGTGTTTGTGATAGCACACAATTCTTACATGCAAGAGGTCTTCAGTTTAACCCCTGGCACTACCACTAGCAGAAATTAAACTGTACTGTGGTCTGCAGAGCCCTACCCCATCAGAGAAAGACAGAAACAGGCTGAAGGAGGAGGATAGGAAGTGAAGGTAGGACTGTATAAATAAGTAAAAACAAGAAAATATATGTATATATTTGTGATAGATAGATATAGAGTCAGCCTGTATCTGTGACCTGGGAAGAACTATTTCAGCTTCTGATAGAGAGGGATGAGGACACAGAACTCTAGTAGTGGGAAAAGTACAGAACTATAATTTGTAAATCAATATTAAATTACTAATAAAAATTGAAAATAATGAGGAGGAGGAAGAGGAGAAGAAGGAAGAGAAGGAGGAGGAGAAAAGGAAGAAGGAGGAGGAGTGGTGGGAACTAACCTGTGCTTGGGCCAATGCAGGAAAACCTTGGTGATTTTTCAATCTGGTTAATACAACCAAACTTCAGAAACAACAGACAAGTGAAATTGGTGGGCAAGGTAAGGAGGGCGCAGAGCTTGAATTAGAAATGTGAGTAGTGCCAGTTCCTTCAGGCACCTGCAAATCTAGGAAAAGAAATGTGCATTTTTATCTGATATAATGCAAGTAACAATGGATGTAAAGCAGGGGAAAGAAGTCATCTGATTTAAATTCTCAGTTTATCTCTCTTTCACTCCAGTGGGGAGATAAGATGGTGCAGTACAACAAAACAGTTCAATACTTTTGCTACTTTGATGTCATACTCATAGATCCTACCCAGCTGTCAATACTAACCCCCAAAGTCTGTCAAGTCCATATGACTAAGTTTCCAGATCAACCTCTAATCAATACTTCAAACATGTGAATCCCTTCACCCTAATAGCCCCATTATGCAGTGGTCTTACCACAAAAAAAAAAAAAAAAAAAAAAAAACAACCCTCCATCCATCTACCTAATGCTGGATGGTTCCTTCTCATAGTCTTCTGGGAAGATTAGGTCCAACTCTCCTCTAATCACTTTAGTGGAGAAAAGAAACTTCCACCTACCCTTCTGGACTCTTCTTGGGCTGGGCAAGGAATCAAATCAATATGGGACAGACCAGTAGATGAAAAGATGAAAAAGCCACATACTATTATGTATAGACAGAGAATCCACATAAAACATAATTCCACAGAGAATAAGCAAAAAAAATGGGAGTATAAAACCTGAATTAAGCAGTGGTTTAGAGAACTGGAGGTTGAAGGAGAGAGGAGGAAAACTCACATGATAAAGATGAGATATACTGGGGGCTGGGCAGTAGCACAGTGGGTTCAGTGCACATGGCACAAAGTGAAAGGACAGAAACAAGGATTCTAGTTTGAGCCCCCAGCTCCCCACCTACAGGGGGGTCGCTCCACAAGCCATGAAGAAGGTCTGCAGTGTCTTTCTCATCCCCTCTCTGTCTTCCCCTCATCTCTCAAGTTCTCTGTGTCCTATCCAACAGCAATAACAAGGGCAACAAAAATGAAAAAAAAAAAAAAGGCCTCTAGGAGCAGTGGATTCATAGTGCAGGCACCAAGCCCCAGGGATAACCTTGGATGCAAAAAAAAAGAAAGAAAAATAAATGTTTGTTAAAACATGAGGCAATTCTTAAAGAGTTGCTTTAAGTCTTTGTAAAGAACAGGAAGTCAGAAATCTAACTTTTGAGACCTTGAAAAAGTTTTCCACCATCTTACGTCTTTTTTTTTAATTATAAAAGTTGCAAGTTGAATCGTAAAATTATTATAAAGATCTCTTAAATACCAGGAATTTCACAGTGTCATGATTTTAAGTCATTTGCAGAGAAAATGCTTTGATGCCTACAAACAGGAACAAAAATGGTGGGATTAACTAGATCTAGGAGGTAAGTGGAAAAATAAAGGGAATGATAATGGGTTTCCCCCAAAATGATCAGAATAGACCTCTCCAAGATGTTCAGAACAGGTCTCCCCAAGATATGTCACTTTGGCATGTGGATTATTTCAAGCTGAAGTTAGCCAAGGTCCTGCAGCCATTCACCCCCCCCCCTTTTTTTTTTAATTGGGTAGGACAGAGAGAAATTGAGAAAGGAAGGGCGACAGAGAGGGAGAGTGACAGAGAGACACCTGCAGACCTGTACTTGTGAAGCATAACCCCTGCAGATGGGGAGCCAGAGGCTCAGGATCTTTGCACAGGTCCTTATGCTTGGTACTATGTGAGCTTAACCTAGTGTACCATCACTTGGCCCCCTTAGCAAATATTTCTATATACACAAACTCATAAAAATCACTGAAACAAAACAAAAAAAATCACTGAAACACCCAACAAACACACCAAAGAAAGACTAGAGTACCGAAAAAGTGACTAAGTCAGGCTAGGATCCAGCACTTCTGGTTCCAAGAATAGGCTAAAATATAAAAGCCTTTCTATTGTTAGGGATATCAAAGTTAGGGGTTTCCTGTTTCTGCCCATTATTATTATTGTATTAGTGTATATGAGTTTTACATTCCTTCTGTAGATCAAAACCTTTTTTTTGTATATTAGAGTGCACCTTTACTTCTACATGTTTATTAGAATGAAAGAGAGAAGGCTTCTGAATGGGAGAAAAAAAAATAAAGAATTAAATAAAGAGTTGTAAACTTTACTCAGTTCATGATTTGTTACAAAGTAGAGTATGAAAGCAAGTTCAAAGCCTTTATGGCAAATCCACTAACAGAAGACACTTCCTAAAACTGGTTTATTTCAGGTAAAAGTTAAATACCACACATCTCCGACATACAAGAAAGCAGTTGTTTTTGTGGGGTTTATTATAAAGAGTTGAATGGCATACAAATGGGGTCATTTGAACGGCCCTTTTTTCCCCAACATCTTTGAAGTGTAGGGTTTGAAATCCTGTATCAAAAATATTCTAAGCAACAACAACAACAAATGTCCTTTGGTAGCTTTGCAGGATGTGGAAGAGATTACTGCTTCAGCATAAATATATTTTGGAATGCATTGCATCCTGATGCTGCAATTAGTACTATTCTTGTTTTCAAAGAGGAAGGGGTCAGAAGACCCACATAGCTAACACTTAGCAGCAGCTGATTTATGCTAGGCATCTAACAGTTACTCAGATGAAACAACTCACTCTGGACCTCAGAGTCTAACAAAGTCAGAACACAAGAATATAAGAATCATTATTTCCTTGCTCATTAATTTGTTTTTACTTTATCTTTTTCCTCAAACCTGCTACTGACAACACCCACTTGCGATATACCAGGTACATTTGCCATAAATATATTCTAAAACTTCTCAGTATGATTTTAAAATCTGTACTTCTTGTGAAACTATACCCTGTAATCTTACAATCTTGTAAACCACTAATAATCACAAATTAAAAAAAAAAAAGCTTGTAAAAAAATCCCCCAAAAAATCAATTAAAATTTGCAAACACTTCAAATGCTAAATACTGTAAGAATATAGTGCATTCTCTTTGTGAATAGTCAATTAAACTAAAAGAAATCTTGAGGGTCTATTAATGGTCAGAGTAATATAATGACTAGGATTTTCTTCACATTATCCACTGAACTTAGAGAAATAGCTATGGTAACAAATCATGGAAACAACACTAATTGCCTTTAGAAGGCTAAGCAAAAATGTCTAAAATAGCAAGTGTTCTGCTGAAAATAATCATGCAAAAATGCACATATCTTTCATACCATCAATCTGGACATATTTCAGGACATTCTCTGTGTTCCGCATTCCACCCAGTTCACACTCTTCACCAATTAAGCCACCCAAGTTGTGACATGTGGATACTGGCTTTAGCTCAGTTGAAAGCTCTGAGCCTGGTAAAATACCTCACTCTGCATACCTCTCATACCTATAGAGAGACCCCAAGACTGTGGTTCACAAATATACACAAAGCTTACAGTTTATTACCTTGACCCCAGGGTGTTATGCATTCCTAAGTCAAGTGAAATCTGTTGGCACTAAATCACCTTTTCTAACACTGCACTCTATTGTAAGAAGCCAGTGCTTAAAACCAGGTAAGATGCCTAGTCAAATATGACAGGATTGTACTTCACTCAGGAGTTTTTAATGTGCTGAATGTAGCTTTTGTACATAGGTCTTTAAACTCAAGAATTCTCATGATTAAAATGTTTGTATTCATGTTATTTTTTTTTGTCTTTGGGTAATGCAATGGAACTGCTTTATATTTAGGGTTCAGATGAAAATGAAATAATATTTTTTAACTTTTTATTTTTTTATATTTATTTATTTCCCTTTTGTTGCCCTTATTTTATTGTTGTAGTTATTATTGTTGTTATTGATGTCATCATTGTTGGATAGGGCAAAGACAAATGGAGAGAGGAGGGGAAGACAGAGAGGTGGAGAGAAAGACACCTGTAGACCTGCTTCACAGCCTGTGAAGTGACTCCCCTACAGGTGTCGAGCCAGGGGCTTCTGTCGGTCCTTGTGCTTTGCACCACCTGGGCTTAACCCGCTGCAGTACCACCCAACTCCCCTGAATATAATATTTTAGAAGCACAAAGTAAATACCACTAGTCAAAATGCCACACCTCTCCTCTCCTAAAAACTGAGTTTTATATAAAAAGTTTTTTTTCTTGTCATTGAATTAAAACAAGGTTCTGGGAACACCATGCAATTGAGTAGGTTTATATATCTTCAATCCCAATTGTTTTGTATATAAAAGCAAATAACCATGTTGCTTTCATTTCATTTAGTCCCTTTACCCATCTATTAGCAATGAAATTAAATATAGCTTTAATAGACACCTTCTACCAGGGGCTCCAGGTTTGTCGCTCTATGAGTATTCCTTTCTTATGGCTCTGAGGATATAATAATCAAGAAAGCCTGAATTAGGGGAGATAACATAATGGTTATGCAAATAACTTTTTTAAATTTTAATACCTTTATTTATTGGATAGAGACAGTCAAGATCTAGAGGGTCAGGAGAGATAGACAAAGAGAGACATCTGCAACACTTGCTTCACCACTTGTGAAGCTTTCTTGCTGCAGGTAGGGACTGGAGGTTTGAACCTGGGCCCTTGCACACTGTAATGTGAGTGCTTAACCAGGTGTGCCACCACCCCGAAAATAACTTTTTAGGCCCGAGATTCTAAGATCCCTGGTTCAGTCTCCATCACCACCATAAACCAAAGCTAAGCAGTGTTCCAGTAACAAAATGTTTTTTAATTTAAGTCAGAAATAGAAATTAATGACAACATGTCTACCATGATAAGGTTTTGTCACTTAAGAAGCCTTCCATTTAAATGACTGCAAAAAGATTTCTAAAGATTTGGTAGCTGAATCTTTAAATGTAGCCATTCATTCTATCAAAAGCAGGGGCTAATGCTGAATCTGTCAATACTTTTATAGACTCTTAAAACCCTAAAGATTCAAGTAAATTTAGATAAAGTTGACAAATCTCATGAAAATGTGTTAAAGGTTTTAACATCCACATTATTTAGAGAACTCTTGGAGATTAAAATTCGAGTTAAACAAAACAGAAACAGTTTCACTACATCCTTGGAAAATTCTTTCTGAATACTAAAAAAGAAAAAAAAATCTCTTAAATAAAATGCATTTAGATATGAAGAAAAACCTGAATAATACAATTTTTTATAATTCCAGACAGGTAAGGATGATATTTTAATTTATTAGAGCACTAACTTGGATGACAGGAACTATGGCCCGGAGGCCATAGTCAGTCTTGATCAGTGATCTACTTTCTCTTTCTCACCCTCTCTCATAACGAACACAAATAAATAAATGTTTTAAATTAATTCAATAAAAAATTAAGGACAGGGGGGCTGGTGGGTGGCACCCAGTTTAAGGATCCCAGTTTGAGCCCTCTTGCCAGGGGGAGGGGGGAGACACTTTACAAGCAGGCATCTCTGTCTTTCTCTATATATATATCTTCCCCTCCCCTCTCAATTTCTCTCTATCCTATCCAATAAAAAAAAAATGAAAAAAAAAGGCTACCAGAAGTAGTGGATTCATTGTGCAGGCACAGAGCCCCAGCAATAACCCTAGAGGGGAACAAAGAAAAAAAGAGAGAAAATTATGGACAGCACTCACAAAAGAAATAGGACTCTGAATGGACAATCCATCATATTTGAGAATCTTTCAGGCTTTGGGTGATTTAAGTGTCAGTTATTTTGAGAGTTATGATACTAAGGTATACACGGGGGGGCCTGGAAAAGCTCACCGGTAGAGCACACACTTCCCCATGTTGAGTACCTGGCTTTGAGCCTCTTGACACATAGGAGCATCATGCAAAAGGGGGAACCTGGCAAATAGCAGATAGATACAAAAATCTCTTTCTGCCACGCTCTCCCCCATCTGGAAGAAAGTACAAAAGAGAGAGACAGAGACACATAGAGAGAAGGAAGGAGTTCACTAGGGACAATAAGATATTTTTTAAAGTTGTATTTATTTTATTTTAATAAGAAAAAAATACAGAGAGAGAAACTAGAGCGTTGCTCAGCTCTGGTTTATGATGGTGCTGGAGATTCAACCTGGGACCTTGGAACCTCATACATGAAAGTCTTTTGCATAACCATTATGCTGTTTCCCCAGCCGCCTAGCAACAAAATAAATTAGATGTATACAAACCTGGAACTTCTATTATAAATGTGTGTTTAAGAATCCTGACCCTGGACTGGAGTTGTTGTATTGCACCAAAGTAAAAGACTCTGGGGTGGGGGGGGGGGGGGAGAGTTCGGGTCCTGGAACAGGATGGCAGAGGACCTACAGGGGTTGTATTGTGTGGAAAACTGAGAAGTATTATACATGTACAGACTATTGTATTTACTGAGGACTGTAAAACATTAATCCCCCAATAAAGAAATAAAATACAAAAAAAAAAAAAAAAAGAATTCTGACCCTAATTAGCTAACAGTATGTTACTTTGATTTCTGGAATTATAGATCAACAAAGCAAGAAAGACATTCAAGACAATCTATGTCAAGACATATTTAAGAATGCCCTGAGACCTAGATGAGATGAAGGTCAAGTAGTGACAATGTGAAAACTAGGCCTCAGAGTCTTTAATTCTCAGTTTAGTTCATTGAGTTTTAATTATGATTAAAGATGAAAGAGCTCAAAAAGAAATGTTGAAGTTGGTTGCAGCCGCCATTCCATGAAAAATGTGTTGGCCCAAATGATAAAAGCAAAACCAGAGTCAAGGAACAAAATGAGGGGGCCAGGTGGTAGCACACGCAGTTAAGTGCAAATACTACTATTAGAAGGATCAAGGTTCGAGCCTCCACTCTCACCTGCAGTGAGGATACTTCAGAGTGGTGAAGCAGGTTTGCAGGTGTCTATCTTTCTTTCTCTCTCCATCTCTACTTCCCTTTCCCTCCCCTCTCAATTTCTCTCTATCCTGTCAAAAACAAGACCGGAAGAGAAAACACAAGTAGAACCTGAACTGGAATTGGTGTATTGCACCAAAGTAAAAGACTCTGGGGTGGGTAGTGGGGAGAGTACAGATCCAAAAAGGATAACAGAGGACCTAATGAGGGTTGTATTGTTATGTGGGAAACTGGGAAATGTTATACATGTACAAACTATTATATTTACTGTAGACTGTTAAACATTAACCCCCCAATAAAGAAATTAAAAAAAAAAAGAAAAGAAAAAAGAAAATCAGAACTATGTAGTCCAGGAGGTGGCACAGTAGATAAAACATTGGATTTTAAAGTATGAGGTCCTGAGTTCAGTCTCCAGTAGCACATGTACCAGAGTGATGTCTGTTTGTTTCTCTACTCCTTTCTAATTAATAAATAAACAAAATCTTAATTTGCAGTGTCATATGAATAACTACCACACTCTATATTTGCAAAATGTAGAAAACTGAATTATTGGGGCTGAAGAGACAGCATAATGGTTCTGCAAAAGGACTTTCCTGCCTGAGACTCCAAGGTCCCAGGATCACCATCAGCCAAAGCTGAGCAGTGGTCCCTATTTGGATTTCTCTCCTTAAAATAAATAGATAAAAATCTTAAAAACATAAAACTGGATTACTGACTTCTGATTGAATAAACACATTTACTAAGCACCTAATTTATCATAAGCATAAAAAAGCAAAGAAAGAATGTTACTAAGAATCCCAGAACTTTAATAGCAGTCTTTGTTTAACTACGAGGTAACAACCTGACAACATCAGTTCCCATATTCCTTAAAAAAAAAAAAAAAAAAAATGAAGGGGCCAGGCGGTAGTGCAGCGGGTTAAGCACACATGGCGCGAAGCAAAGAATCAGTACAAGGATCCTGGTTCCAGGCCCCAGCTCTCCAGCTGCAGCTCTCCAGCTGCAAGGGGGGGGGGGGGGGGTCGCTTCACAACTGGTGAAGCAGGTCTGCAGGTGTCTATCTTTCTCTCCCTCTCTCTGTCTTCCCTTCCACTCTGTTTCTTTCTGTCCTATCCAACAATGACGACGATGAACAACAAGAGCAACAAAAAGAGGGGGAAATGGCCTCCAGGAGCAGTGGATTCATAGTGCAGGCAATGAGCAGTAAACCTGGAGGCAAGAAAGAAAGAAAGGAAAGAAAGAAAGAAAGAAAGAAAGAAAGAAAGGAAGGAAGGAAGGAAGGAAGGAAGGAAGGAAGGAAGGAAGGAAGAGGATGATTTCTAAATTACCCTGATGCCTTGGAAGACCTACATCCCTAACTTAGATGAATTTATGTGCAAAAAGACTTCATTGGTTGCTCTAGTATTGTTAAAATTAAGATAGAGTTTCCTGAAAATGAAAAATTCAAATATAGAAATCTTGATTTCAAAAAGCCATATAGGGGCCAGGTGGTAGTGCACCTGGTTGAGCACACACATTACAATGCACAAGGATCCAGGATCAAGTTCCAGGTTTCCATCTGCTGGGGGAAAAGCTTCACAAGCAATGAAACACTGCTACAGGTGTCTGTCTCTCTCCCTCTCTATCCTCTCGCTTTCGTTCTCAATTTCTCGGTCTCTATCCAAAATAAATAAATAAAATTAAGTCATTTATAAAAAAAAATCATACAAAATAGTGATTAGTTTGTCATTGTGTTTTTGCTTTGTTCTGTTCACAAATTGTCACGGAAGTAAAAAATAAAAAATTTGAAAAAGGCTCAGTTTGCTCAAGGATTTATGGCATGTAGCTTGCATAGTACCCTACAACAACATCTAGGAATAGTTTCCTAACCAAACTTTTCTGATCATTCTGGACCAACTATACTGTACCATACTAAGGTGCACAATTCTTCTGTTATTTGTTCCTCTCTGTTATGTTTGTTCCTTTTGTATACAGTTAAGAGAATATTAAGCTCTTCAAGGCAGTAATGTAGCATTATGCATTTTCCTTGCAGAGATCATTCTAAGACATTTTTCCTAAACAAAGATACTTCTTTTCAACCAGCTGGAGAAATAAGGATAGTCATATTTAATTCTGATCATTAATAATTTAATAAAAAATTGTCCTTAGAAATACTTTAAAAATAGTAATCTCGGGGCCAGGTGGTGGTGCACCTGGTTAAGTGCTCTCACATTACAGTGTGCAGGACCCAGGTTCAAGTCCCTGGTTCCCACCTGCAGGAGGGAAAACTTTGCAAGTGGTGAAGCAGGGCTGCAGGTGTCTGTCTTTCTTTTTTTTCCTCTCTCTATCTTCCCCTCCTCTCTCAATTTCTGTCTCTGCCCAATAATAAATAAATAAAAATATTTTTTAAAATAAATAGATGATGAAAATATGAATTTAGACAAGATCTGGTGTCTCCAGGTGTTATTATCATAGAGGGAAAATGTGAATTTAATAGCATGAATCCCTTTAAAAAGTAACTCAATTTTAATATAACATAGTATGTCACCAAAACCAAAAATACTTTATCCAGATCTTCTGCTATTAAAGAGTTTATTGTGGGGGCAGTGGTGTTATCAGTTGAGTGCACACAAGCTCCTACTCCCCTTGTTCCCCCCAACAAATTATCCAGTGTAATAAAAAGACATTTGCTTTCCTGTGTCCAAAAGCCTTTACTCTTCTGAAAAAGTAAATTTTTATATTTGTGTAACCCTCCAGATTTTTAAAACCATTAATCATTTAACATTATAAGAGTGAAAGATGACGCCAAGTCATAAATAATACATGTTGTTTATCTCTTTAGACTATATGTGGAGGGAGAGAGGGAGCCAGAGAAAGAGAATAATTGTTATGCAAAAGGTTTCCTGCCTGAAGCACCAAAAGCCCAGGTTCAGTCTCCAGCACCACCAGCATCAGCCAGAGCTGAGCAGTACTAATATTTTTTTTAACCATGGATATATGTACATGTGTGTGTATAAAATAAACCTGCTGAGTTTTTAAAAAATCATTTTCCTGCCTGGAGCTAAGTCATTGTCCCAGGCCCTGCATAAGCCCCAGTATGGCTTATAGCACTGGGCCCAACAGCCCTGCCTGCCTTCTCTGTACTGCAGCTATTTGTAGCTAACATGAATTATTCTCATTAAAGAGATTCTCACAATTTCTACCCCTAAACATAGTGCGGAGCATTGTTCATTCATCTACATTATAGAAAGAGATCTGTTTTGAAAAGAAAGGTCCACCTGAAGCCCCAAGTCATTAAATCAGAAATTAAATTGCAAGTTGATGGTGGTGAAATGTGAGCTGGGAAAGAAATAGAGACGTCGAGTCATTAGAGCCTAAATCCTCTTTTTATTTTATTTTTTAATTTTTTTATTATATTTATTTATTGGATAGAGGCAGCCAGAAATTGAGAGGGAAGGGGGTGATAGAGAGGGAGAGACACAGAGAGACAACTGCAGCCCAACTTTACCACTCACAAAACTTTCCCCCTACACATGGGGACTGGGGGGCTCGAACCTGCATCCTTGCGCACTGTAATGTGTGCACTCAACCAGGTGCGCCACCACCTGGCCCCAGGGCCTAAATCTTCTAACTAGCTAGGTTAAACCAAGGCAATCTTACACTAGAAGCATTTGTCTTTCAAAAAGAACTATTTCATCTACACAATTAAAGGCTTAGACTAAAAATTATTCAAAATCAGAAAAGTACATTGGATTATTCAGGGAACTTTTCCAAGCACACATACCCATCCACACCTAAGACTTACTGAATCACAAAGCAGCATGTCTATTTTGAAAACTTTGTGATGTGCACCTTTAATTTATAAACTCTAAATCTCTGAAAACCCTCCCAGCTCTAAATGTCTACACTAACAAATACAGCCAACTAGAACAGAGCTGTACAGACTTGAATCTGTAAGACTCTACAAACAAAAACAATGTATTTGATTACACTGTGGCATTGAACTGAGAGAACCACATATGGTCTCCATTTTGGGGTACAGTTGTTGAGAAAGTTTTAATGTTATATTTGCTTTTCACAGAGTCTTCTGGAGAAAAGGAGAATAGGCATTGGCCTAAGTTCAAATTACTGCTTCCTCATTATCTGGTAGCTAAACCAGTACTAATTATTAGTCATCAAATTTTTTTCCTTCTCCACTTTATTGAGCGAGAGGGGTTAACAGTTTACTGTACAGTTGTTGACAAGTGGTACAACCCTTTTCCTCTCCATGATAGGTGTCCCGGAAAGACACTCTCCCCACCAACCGAGGTCCTTTTCCACTATCTTACACCAGGAGCTCAGAGCCCTCATACCCCATCCCATCTTTTTCCTTCCTTTTCCAGAGTCCTTTGCCTTAGTGTATTCTTTTTAAATATTTTATTTAGAGATAAAGAAATTGAGAGTGGATGGGAAGAGAGAGGTGGGAAGAGGAGGACGGAGAAAGAGAGGGAGAGAAAGAGAGGTGGCACACCTGGCTGAAAGCAAGTTACAGTACACAAGGACTGGTCCCCACCTGCGGGGTGGAAAGTTTTGCAAGTGGTGAAACAGTGCTGCAGATTTCTCTCTATCTCTTTCCCTCTCCATCACCCCTTCCTCTCAATTTCTGGCTGTCTCTATTTAATAAATAAATAATGATAATAAAAATATAAAGAAAACCGAGAGAGAGAGAGAGAGAGAGAGAGAGAGAGAGAGAGCTGTAGTACTACTTGTGAAGCTTCCCCTCTACAGGTGGGGACCATGGACTTGAACCTAGGTCCTTACACACTGTAATTTGTGCTTTCAACTGGCTAACTATCCAGCCACTTCCCTAATGTATTATTATAGTTCTGTGGAATCATACTTAAAACTTACTGCTTCACTATTTCCAGTAACTTGAAAATAATACCAAAGATATATTTCTTTCCAGAATAACTGGATTTTAATTTAGGCTGTTATCCAAGCATACCAGAATGACTGAACATAGTGCAAGGAATATTATAGTCCAGAAATACATAATACATTTTAAGATTTGCCCTTTTAGGCTTAGCTGATTTGAGAATGCCTCCTTACTAGACTGCATCACCTAACATGTGATTCCTGTGTATATTTTGTAAGTAACAGAAAAAATATATATATTTCTCAATTATCTAAAGCTGAAAGTACCTGCATCCAAGACATACAACTAGTATGCTGCCAATAGAAATTATGATTCCAGAGTTTCCCCAGATACCTCCGAAAGATTTCCTCAGGAACTTTCCATTTCTTTTGTGTCTGACTTGGCTTTCACCATAGCTCAACAATGAAAGTCATGCAGCTTACCTACAGTCTTGTCTAGAGCTATACTGCCCAGTCTATCAACAGACCAAGGTTACACAATTTCCTTCTTTCCACCAGTGATTTTACAAGTCCTGATTCTAACAGGTATAAGGTAACAAAATCATACAGATCAATTTAGTCTACTGTATTAGTTGTTTCTGTGTAATTATGTTTCAAAAAGTTTTACCTCAGTGCATTCTGAGTAATTTGGATAAATTCATTATTTTACATTTCTGAGATATATTACGACTAAATTAAAAAATAAAATGTTAAATAACCAAATTATTTCAGTATCTTTATCACTTTATATTCACTAAATAATTAATTTTATAGTAAATCTACAGTTCAACCAAATTGAAACAATAGCAATAAGATAATTTGCTCATTCCTCTTCTGGGGATATATCCTAAGGATCCAAACACATCCATTCAAAAAGATTTGTGTAGATCTACAAAAGCAGCAAAAATAACCTAATAAAAATGTAGGCCAAAGAACTACACAGTTTTCTAAAGAAGAGATATGCATGGCTCACAGACACATGAACAAATGTTCCACTTCACTTATCATTAGAGAAATGCTAATTAAAACTACACTGAGATACCATCTCATACCTGAGAGAATGCCTTACATCAACAAACCAGGAAAATGACAGGTGTTGGGGAAGTTGTGGAGAAAAGGGAACTCTGCGAAATTGCTGGTGGAAATGCAAACTGGGACAGCCCCTTTAGGAGACTGTATGGACAGTCCACAAACAAATAAAAATGGAAGTACATTATGATCCAGCATTACTTCTCAAATATTCAAACACTAATTTGAAGAGACATATACAACCCTATGTTCATAACTGCATTATTCACAATACCCAAAGAGTGGAAGCAGCCTAAATGTTTATCAACAAATGACTGACTAAAAAAATTGTGGAATATATATTCCATGAAATATTACTCTGCGATAAAAAAAGATGATATTACCCAACACACCCATCCAAAAAAATATGTGTACACATATGTTCTTGGCAGCACAGTTTGTAATAGCCAAAACCTGGAAGCAACCCAGGTGTCCAACAACAGATGAGTGGCTGAACAAGTTGTGGTATATATATACAATGGAATACTACTCAGCTATAAAAAAAAAATGTTGACTTCACCGTTTTCAGCCGATCTTGGATGGACCTTGAAAAATTCATGTTAAGTGAAATAAGTCAGAAACAGAAGGATGCATATGGGATGATCTCACTCTCAGGCAGAAGTGGACAAACAGAAAAGAAAACACAAGTAGAACCTGAACTGGAATTGGTGCATTGCTCCAAAGCAAAAGACTCTGGGGTGGATGGGGGGGAGAATACAGATCCAAGAAGGATGACAGAGGACCTAGTGGGGGTTGTATTGTTATATGGAAAACTGGGAAATGTGATGCATGTAGAAACTATTGTATTTACTGTCAAATGTAAAACATTAATTCCCCAATAAAGAAATTAAAAAAGAAAAAGAAAAAAAAGATGATATTGTGTCCTTTGGGACACAATGGATGATTGATGTAACTGGAGGCAATTATGCTTAGCAAAACAAGAGACGAAAGACAACCACAGATGGTTTCACTCATATGTGGAATCCAGAGATCTGATTTACATGAACTTGCCAAAAAAAAAAAATCCAAGCAAAACATAAGGAAGCCAACTGTAAGACTTATGAGAATTATGAGGGTTATCTTTGGGAAGTAAGAAGGTGGGGTTACAGAACTCTGGTAGTAGGTGTGGTGTAGAACTATACATTGTAAACTTGCAATTTTGTAACAAACTATTAATAACAAATAAAATATTTATAAAATATCTGTGTATTCCTATGTTCATAGCAGCACAATTTGTAATAACCAAAACCTAGAAGTAACCAGGTGTTCCAACAAATGAGTGGCTGAAAAAGTTGTAGTATATATACACAATGGAATACTACTCAGTTATGAAAATTATAAATTCACTTTCTTCACCTCATTTTGGATAGAGCTTGAAAGAATCATGTTAAGTGGAATAAGCCAGAAAGAGAAGGATGAATATTGGATGCTCTCACTCATAGATAGAAATTGAAAAGTAAGAACAGAAGGGAAAACACAAAACTGAACTTAGACTGAGTTTGGTGTATTGTACCAAAATAAAGGACTTTGGGGGTGAGTGTGGGGCATTCAGGTCCTGGTGAGTGATGGTGGAAGAGAACTGAGGCTTAGAGTATTTTGCAAAAAAACTGAGAAATTTTATACATGTTCTAACAACTGTATTTACTGCTGACTGCAGACCATTAATCCTCCCAATAAAAAAATTAAAAAAAAAACTTGCTCATGGTTATTCAATAAGCCAGGAATAATTCCTACGAATAAGTGTAAAATTTAGAACTAAATTTAACAATAAACATATAGTACCTATCTTTAATTGTACAACTTCAATAAGACACTAAAAAAGAACTTTCCAATAAATGGTAATATGCACATCAAATTCACAAATAGAAGGACATAAATTGAGAGTCAAAATTCTCCAAGTTAATCTATAGATTCAATGTAATTCATTATACAGTGGATTCTTGCAGGTGAGTGAATCTAATGTAAGAGCTTGTGGTAAGGCATGATGAACTAATTTAGCAAACCAGATCCATCTCCATCTTTTGCTATCCCATCCCACACTCTTCTCTGCTGATACATATAAACTCTGGATATATAAAACAGAGTAGTTCAAAATGCATAAATGTGTAAGAAAGCAGAAAGGAAAATATCTCAGAAAAAGAAAGGAGGCTGACGAAATAGTTGACTTGGATAGGGTGCTGCTTTAGCATACAAGAGACCCAGGTTTGAGCCTTATCACCACTGCACTGAAGAAAGCTTCAGTGCTGTGGTCTCTTTTACTGCTTCTTTGTCTCTGTCTCTCCTTAGGAAAAAATAAATAAGGAAAGCGAAGGAGGGGAGGAGGAAGTGAAGAAGAAGGGAAAAAAAGAGTAAAAAGAAGAAAGACTTTATGCTGGATTCAATGTGGTTTCTTTATTTGACAATAAAGAAACACACCGGGAGAAATTCAAAACCCACAATTGTGATTAGGAATTGAAACCTAGTAGAAATATGAGGGGTATAGAGTTTATCTGCCATGTGGAGTTAGAATTAAGCACCTTGCGTATAGTCAACAGGAAGCAAAAGAACTAGAGAAACTTCATCTTTGCAGAAGGAAAGCAATACAAAGTATGCCACTGGCCCTATTCTATAAATAGAAAAAAAAGACTCACTTATTAGAAATTAGAGACCTAAGCCTACTCAAGGATCAAGAAAGGAGTTCAGTTGCATTCCAGCTACACAGGAGTAGAATCCAGATTCCAAACTGAGGGAACATTCAGGCTTCAATAACTGCAATGTGAAACTGCTCATAGGAACACCTCCACATGACAGAACACATGAAACTCACATGTACAGGAGCAAGCAAACCACCATGACAAGAAAGACATTAATTGACTTAGAAATCATAAAAAAATTGACTCATGTCTACGTAAGTCATTATCTTTTTTCCAGTTTTTCAGGTCAAGTCAGTCTAATATATCTCTGGATACAAAAGTCTACTTTTATATATTTTATATTTTATATGTATTTTTTAATAATATAGTTTGTAGGATAGGGGAACAGCACAATCATTATATAAAGGCTTTCATTAATGAGGCTCCAAAGTCCCAGGTTCAATCCCCTATGCCATCATAAGCCAGAGCTGAGCAGTGCTCTAGTTTTTTCTCTCTATCTCTCTCCATATATATATATATATTTCTCTCTGTATATCTTTTTCATCAAAAATAAAACAAATAAAATATATTTTAAAAGGAAAATGAATTATTTTCATGCTTTGTATTTTACCTTGAGGATAGTTTTAACAACATTTTATTCTAAAAGATTAAAAAAGCAAACATATACACATAAAATATATATTAAAGGGGTAAATATATATATATTTATCAATTATATCAGGAGTTCTCCATAGATTAACAGCTTTTTTTTTTACTATCCTAGCAAATCAAATAATGATATGTCAGACATATATAAAGAGAGCCAAGATGAAACCCTGGGGCTCATATGTGTACGGAACATGCACTACCGCAAGCTATATTCCCCAGTCCCAAGAAGATAAATGTAGGGGGATAAAAGGTGATGATTTGTTTATTTCCAAAATAGCCAGAGCCTTCTCATGGACTCACTAATGCCTACAGATTTAAGTATTCAAAACCAGACTGCAGGTGACCTTTTATTTATCTTTTTATATCATTCTTATGAAAACTTTATATCACATATAACATCATAATAGAAGTTTAAATGATTTTTCACTTAACTAAATATACTTAAATAGATAAAACATTAAATCTCTCCAGATAGCCTGTTTCCCCTTTTTTATTTATTTTTTTAATATTTATTTATTTATTCCCTTTTGTTGCCCTTGTTGTAGTTATTATTGTTGTTATTGATGTTGTCGTTGTTGGATAGGACAGAGAGAAATGGAGAGAGGAGGGGAAGACAGAGAGGAAGAGAGAAAGACAGACATCTGCAGACCTGCTTCACCACCTGTGAAGCGACTCCCCTGCAAGTGGGGAGCCGGGGGCTCCAACCTGGATCCTCAAGCCGGTCCTTGGGCTTTGCACCATATGCGCTTAACCCGCTGCACTACCGCCCAACTCCCAGTTTCCACTTTCAGCAAAACATTTCAGAACTACTCAGACATGGGACTTGGAATTAACTACTATGTTCTCCAGGAGAAAAAGGAGCAAGGGTCAAAGACTGGTCAAGTTCTAGCTCATACACTCCACTGCACACGATACTATGTCTCTCACTATTTATTCTCCCAGCCCACCACCTCCTGTATGACAGGAACACACAGCACTACAGTCTAAGAGTTATCTAAGATTCCTCAGTCTCTTACCTGGTATATCTAGTGAGTGACCAAGTCCTATTAATACCCTTTTTAAAATTTTTTATTTATTCCCTTTTGTTGGCCTTATTTTTTATTGTTGTGGTTATTATTGTTGTTGTTATTGATGCCGTCGTCGTTGGGTAGGACAGAGAGAAATGGAGAGAGGAAGGGAAGACAGAGAGGGGGAGAGAAAGAGAGACACCTGCAGACCTGCTTCACCGCCTGTGAAGCGACTACCCTGCAGGTGGGGAGCCGGGGGCTCGAACCGGGATCCTTACGCTTTGCGCCACATGCGCTTAACCCACTGCGCCACCGCCCGACCCCCTATCTGTTTGTTTTTTATCAGAGCACTGATCAGCTCTTATTTATGATGATGCAGAAGATTGGATTTGGGAGATTCAGGCATGAAAATCTTTTTATAACCATTATGCTATCTCACCAGTCCCTGTTAATGCTATTTTATAAAGCATTCCTCCTTTCTGTTCCCTCCTCCTATACTGTCTGTACTGTTTTCACTTAAATACTCATGAACCCTTGCCTTTATATTTCCTTAAGGCAGGAGAGTACAGCAACTTTATCTACTAATTGAAAAGAGAATAAAGAAGAAATTGAAAATATTTGCAAGAAAAGACAATTGGTGGGGTGAGGGACCTAGCATAATGGTTATGCAAAGAGACACTAATGAATGAGGCTCCCAAGTCCCGGGTTCAATTCCCCACACCAGAGCTGAGCAGTATTCTGGTGAAAAAGAGAAAAAAAAAGGAAAAGAAAGAAAGAAAGAGAGAAAGAAAGAAAGAAAGAAAGAAAAGAAGGAAGAAAGGAGGGAAGGAAGGAAGGAAAGAAGGAGAAGACAGAGGGAAAGAAGGAGAAGGAAGACAGAGGGAAAGAGAGGAAGGAAGAAAGGAGGAAGGAAGGGGGGAGGGAAGGAAGGAAAAAAGGACAATTGGTGAAGAAGAATGAATGTGTGATAATTAATCTGGGCCAAGAAAAGGAAACCTTTACTGAGTTACTGACTTTCTTATAATGCTAAATTTATTCAACCTTTTCATGGTAACATTTCCTTTCCTTTCTGAAATCATATTAGAAGCTGGTATTTTTAATATGTCCTAGAGCTCAGCTTCCCCAGAGACCCACCCTACTAGGGAAAGAGAGAGGCAGAGTGGGAGTATGGACCGACCAGTCAACGCCAATGTTCAGCGGGGAAGCAATCACAGAAGCCAGACCTTCTACCTTCTGCAACCCACAATGACCCTGGGTCCATGCTCCCAGAGGGATAGAGAGTGGGAAAGCTATCAGGGGAGGGGGTGGGATATGGAGATTGGGCGGTGGGAATTGTGTGGAGTTGTACCCCTCCTACCCTATGGTTTTGTTAATTAATCCTTTCTTAAATAAAAAAAAAAATTTTTTTAAAAGAAGCTGGTATTTTTAATATACTTACTTTAATAGAAATTAAACTCTTATATAATAATAAAAATCCTCAGTCTCTAAAATTGCTTTAACTTTGCTATTCCTTCAAATAAAAAGTTAATTTCCAATTATTGAATATCAGAGTAGTTGCTGATCTCTCTCTCCTTTTCCCCTAAGGAAGAAATGGTGTGGGTCCCCCACTGCCTTTGGCTGATTACAGTTTATATCTCTCTGATAATTATTCCACTACACACTTTTAACTTTTTGCATTTTTCCAATCGAGCTCCCTATTGATGAAGTAACACTAATCTAATTTCCAAACTCAAAGGTAACTTTCTTGTCTTCATGATACTGACAGTTATTGCCTTCATTTCTATCTTTCTATACCCTAGACAGTCCAAGTTTCACTTTGTAGTCTTGTTACTTAAGTTCCCCCAGTAAGTGAGACCATCTGGTACTTATCCTTCTCTTTTTGATTTATCTCATTTAACACAATGCCTTCACATTTCATTCAAGATAAAGCAAAGAAGATGGGTCCGGGTGGTGGCGTACCTGGTTGAGTGCATATGTTACAATGCTCAAGGACCCAGGTTCAAGCCCCTGGCCCTCACCTGCAGGGGGAAAGCTTTGCGAGTGGTGAAGCAGTGTTGCAGCTGTCTCTGTCTCTCTTCCTATCACCCCTTCCCTCAAACAAATAAAGACATATTTTTTTTAAAAAGCAAAAATGATTTTATCAGTTTTTAACATCTGAGATACACACACACATATGTGAGTATCACAACTTTCTTAGTCAGTCATCTGTCTTTAGACATGCGGGTTGCTTCCAAGATTAGGTTATTATATTATAAATTATGCTGCTATGAACATAGGTGTACACAGATCTCTTTGGATGGGTGTGTCTGTTTCCTTTGGAAATATCCCTAGGAAAGAAATTGCCAAGTTATAGGGGAAGCCTATTTTTAATGTCTAAGAGGTTGCTGGGCTAGCTTCGCAGGTGGGAGACAGACGACCAGGGACTCATGGCTGAGCTGTACACAGTATCTCTTTATTCATGTAGAACGCAGCACAATCTAAGCCATCTAAACTAAACTAACTATAATCACAATCCCGTCCATGTGTGTGTGTGTGTGTGTGTGTGTGTGTGTGTGTGTGTGTGTGTGTGTATATATACTTGCCAAGTAGGGTGTAAACAGGATGTACTACGAGAAGGGGCGGAGCAAAAAGACATCATGAACCAGTGGGGATTAAACCAATGCCCTGCAGGCAGGGTGGTGCTTGGTTAACAGTGGTTATGTAAACAGAATACAGTGTTAAGCAGGGGGGATTAAACCAATGAAACAGAAGGAGTTTTAGAAGCAGAATTTGAAGCATACCAACAAGAGGTCTTCAGACAGTTTTCTATAAGGATTAGGCCAAATTGCATTCCCATCAGCAGTATAGTAGGGTTCCTTTTTCTCCATAGCTTCACCAACATGTGTTGTTACTGTCTTTTTCTAACTTATAACATTCTCACAAGTGTGAAGTTGTATCTCATGACTGTCTTTATTTGTGTTTCTCTAACAATAGATGACTTTCAGCATTTTTTTCATATGTCTGTTGACTTCTGGGATCATTTCTTTGGTGAAGAGTCTGTCCATATCCTCTTCCTATTTTTGTATAGGGTTCTGACAATATTTTCATCCTATATTTCTAAGTTATCTACTGAATAAAATTAATTCATGAGGGAGCTGGGCAGCAGCGCAGCAGGTTAAGCACAGGTGGCACAAAGCACAAGGACTGGAATAAGGATCCTGGTTTGAGCCTCTGGCTCCCCACCTGCAGGGGAGTCGCTTCACAAGTGGTGAAGCAGGTCTGCAGGTGTCTTTCTCTCCCCCTCTCTGTCATTCCCACCTCTCCCCATTTCTCTCTGTCCTATACAACAATGACATCAATAATAACTAAAACAATAAAACAACAAGGGCAACAAAAGAGGATAAATAAATATTTTTAAAATCTTTAAAAAAAGATGTGCAAAAAAATTAATTCATGAAATTAAAAGAACACCTTTCTTGTTACTAAACAGTTATAATTGCATTAGAGTCCTTAAGAACTGTATGGAGAATACTTAAACAATTAAAAATAGAAATAGCTTGTGATCCAACAATATTACTCTTACACATTTATCCAAATGACATAAAAACACTAGTTTAAAAGGACATATGCACCACTGCACATGATTCACAATAGCCAGAATATGGAAGCAACCTAAATGCCCATCAGCAGATGGGTGGGTAAAGAACTTAGGAGATACATAAACCATGGAATAGTATTTTGTAATAATAATAAAAAAAAGATGACACTGTGCCTTTTGGGACAAAATGGATAGAATTGATGGTGATCACTCATATGTGGAATTTAAAGAACTAAAACACATGAACATACAACACAAAACAAAACAAAAACAGAAGTAAACAAACTATCTAAAAGACATAGTGAGAATTATAGTGGTTGTTGTTGGGAGGGTAGAGGCACAAAACCCTGGTGGTAGGGTGGTGTGGAACTGTACCCTGTAATCTTACAATCTTGTAAACTATTAATCACAGATAAAGAAAAAATGGGGTGGTTTGGGTGGTGGTACACTGGGTTAAGTACACACAGCATGAAGTGTAATAATCCTGGTTCAAGCCCCAGGCTCCCCACCTGCAGAGGGGACGCTTCACAAGCAGTGAAGCAGGTCTTCAGGTGTCTCTCTGTCTCTCTCCTTCCCTACCTTCCCCTCCCCTCTCAATTTCTCTCTGTCCTATCCAGTAAAAATGGAAAAAAGATGGCCTCCAGGAGCAGTGGATTCATAGTGCCAACACCAAGCTTCAGTGATAACCCTAGAGGCAAGAAGAAAGAAAGAAAGAAAGAAAGAAAGAAAGAAAGAAAGAAAGAAAGAAAGAAAGAAAGAGAGAAAGAAAGAAAGAAAGAGAGAAAGGAAGAGAAAAGAAAATTAAAGAAAAGAAAAGAAAAGAAAAGAAAAGAAAAGAAAAGAAAAGAAAAGAAAAGAAAAGAGAAAAGAGGCTTGGCGGGGGGAGATTCCTTAAGAAAATACTCTTCAGGGTTCAGGAGGCAGCTCATCTGGGGAAACACATGTTACCCATGCTTAAAGGCCAGGGTTCAAGACTCCAGTTCCTACCTGCAGGAGAAAAGATTTATTAGTAGTCATACCATGGTCTTTCCCTCTTTATCACTCTTTGTCTCTCACCCTCTACGAAAAAAAAAACAAAGCAAAAAAAATTTGTTGATAGGAATAGTAGAATTACGCAAAAAAAGTAATAATAATCAAACTCTATTTGTAACCAATCAGCTTGCACCATGCCCAGTTTGAAAAAGATAAAAGGCTGGGTGCCAAGGTAGAAGGTTGTTCAGTCCTGGTAGGAATCGATCTGAAACCCGTTTAAGAGAAATAAACATAACTTCCTGTGGCCTCACTCACATTCTTTGGCTACATTTAAACTGTAACACTGGAGAGCAGAAGCATGGATTTTTCCATAACATTGGCAGGATGACACTACAAAACAGTATTTCTAAAAAGCTTTCCAGAAAATGGTAATAGAGTATTACCACGCATCACTTAAGAACAATGGAGAAAATGGCAAATTAGTCATATCACAGATGTCTTATGAATCACTAAAAGGTCACAAAATTGTAAAATTCACTTTTTTAAAATCTTTATTTATTTTTTGTATAGAGACAGCCAGAAATTGAGAGGAAGGGGGAGAGAGGGAGACAGAGAGACACCTGCAGCCCTGCTTCACTATTTGTGAAGCTTTCCCCCTACAGGTGGGGACCGGGGGCTTGAACTTGGGTCCTTGCACACTGTAACATGTGCGCTCAACCAGGTGCGCCACCACCCAGCCCCGTAAAATTCATTTTTAAAGATGTCTCAGTTTCACTTTACAACATGTATTTGCAAATGTAGTAGTTGTCTTTGGTCACTAAATCAATACAAGAATGTTAAGCTCTACACACTGAAACACATTCAAATTGAAATACGGAAACATATAAAGTCTTTTCAGAACTAGATGTATGACATATCCCAAGAGAAGCTACCACTGAAATGAAAAATCTGTAGGCAAAAAAAAATGAAAGGATAGGAGAGAAAACCACTGCAAGTGGTGGACTCTTGCTTCTGAATTCCAGTGCCCCAGTGGAAACCTTTGCAGACTCTGTCCACACACCTTAGTGGACTCTGCAACCAGTCAGCTCGCACAGTGCCCAGTGTGAAAAGGATAAAAGGCTGGGTGCAGAGGCAGAAGGTTGTTCAGGCTTGGTAAGAATCACCTGAAACCAGTTAAGGAGAAATCAACGTAACTCCCTGTCCTCCACATTGCCTCACTTTGGCTACATTTAAACTGTAACACTGGAGAGCTGAGACAAACCAGAGCAGATTTTTTTCTGTCACACCATCTTCTACAGATTCAACCAATACACTGTAGTTATGAGGGAATCAATACAGTGTTGAAAGTGGAATAAGTGCTTGATCAAGATGCTTAAGTTTTTTTTTTTTATTATTCATTTTTATTTTTTGCCTCCAGAGTTGTTGCTGGGGCTCGTTGCATACACCATGAATCTACTGTTCCTGGAGGCTATTTCCCTCCCCCACTTTTTGTTGTCCTTGTTGTTTTATCATTGTTGTGGTCATTATTATTGTTGTTGTTATTGATTTATTGATGTCATTGTTGGATAGGACAGAGAGAAATGGGAAGAGGAAGAGAAGACAGAGACGGGGAGAGAAAGACACCTGCAGACCTGCTTCACTGCCTGTGAAGCGACTCCCCTGCAGGTGGGGAGCCACCAAGTTGCAGGTGCTACTATGATTCCATTCTGACCTCCCTGGGCAGAGGACCTCACCAAAGTGCCCCAGGGCCTCACCTCACCAGAGCCCTACTCCACCAGGGAAAGATACAAATAGGCTGGGAGTATGGATCCAACATCAATGTCTAGCAGAGAAGCAACTACAGAAGCCATAACTCCCAACTTCTGCACCCCATAAAAAATGTGGGGGGCAGGGGAGAAAGCATAAAGGTTAGGCAAACAGATTTTTATGCCTGAGGCTCCTAAATCCCAAATTCAATCCCCCGCACCACCACAAGCCAGAGCTAAGCAGTGCTCTGGTGTTTCTCTGTGTGTGTGTGTGTGTCTCTCTCTGCATTCTCTCAAAAATAAAATAAATAGATTGTTTTTTTTTAAAAAAAGAATTTTGGTACTCCCAGAAGAGGAGAAATATTAGGGGAAGATGGCCAGAGGCCTCTAAACTCTAATTCCATCAGGACCCAGAAAGAGAAGAGGAAAAAAGAAAAATTCCCACCTGCAGAGGGAAAGCTTCATGAGTGGTGACTCAGGGCTGCAGGTGTCTGTCTTTTTCCACCTTTATCTCCTCCTCCCTTCTCAATTTCTCTCTGTCTCTATCCAATAATAAATAAATTTTAAAAATGAAAAATGGGTATATATATATATATATATATATATATATATATATATATTCAGACAAATAATAGTCAGCCCTTCTCTGTGACCTTGGGAGAACTATTGCAGTTTCCAGTGGAAGGAATGGGGACACAGAACTCTGGTGGTGGGAACAGTGTGTAATTATACCTCGCTATTTCATAATTTTGTAAATCAAATCACTAATTAAAATTAATTAATTAAAAAATTAAGATGGGGCTGGGTGTTGGTGCATCTGGTTGAGTATACACATTACAGTGCACAAGGACCCAGGTTCAAGCTTCCACTCCCCAACTGCAGAGGGAAGCTTCATGAGCAATGGAGCAGTGTTACAGAGCCCTCCCTCCCCCCCCTCAGTCTCCCTATTTCCCCCTTCCCTCTCTATTTCTATTTGCCTCTATCCAGAATAAATAGATAAATATAAAAGAATTAAGATTGGGTTGAATCTTTTTGAGTACCTTTATGTCAGTACAAATTGTAGCTAGTGGAAAAAATAAAAGGTCTTAATTTGGGGGAAACTGCATGATAACTATGCAAAAGATTTTCCTGCATGAGGCTATGAAGTCCCAGATTCAATCCCCAGCATCACTATAAGCCAGAGTTGAGCAGTACTCTGGTCTCTCTGTACATATGTCATTCTCTCTATGTCTCTTTTTCATTAATATATTAAGTAGCCAGGCAATGGTATACCTGGCTAACCACATACATTACAGTGCTCAGGAACCAGTTTCAAATCCTTGGTCCCCACCTACAAAATGAAAGCTTCATGAATGGTGAAGTAAGGCTGCAGGTGTCTCTTTGCCCCTTTCCCTACCTTCCCCTTCCTTTCTCAATTTCTGTCTCTATCCAAAATAAATAAAATTTTAAAAGAAAAAAATAGTAAATTAAAAATATTTTAATGCCTTAACACTAAGATCTTGGGAGGTAAGATCTTTAAGATAAAAGATCTTAAAAGCAAAAAGCATCAAGGAATGGAACTTCCCTCAACAGTACACTTCTTAACAACTTCTGGGTCAAAGAGGAAATCAAGGAAGAAATCAAAATGTTTCGAGAGTTCAATGAAAATGAAGACACAAGCTATCAAAATATTTGGGACACAGTTAAAGCAGTCCTAAGAGGGAAGTTCATAGCTATACAAGCACACATTAGGAAACAAGAAAAGGCACAAATAAACAGCCTGATTGCACATCTTAAAGACCTAGAAGAAGAACAACAAAGGAATCCTAAAGCAACCAGAAGGACAGAAATCACTAAAGTTAGGGCAGAAATAAATAACATTGAGAATAGGAAAACCATACAAAAGATGAACGAAAGTAAATGTTGGTTCTTCGAAAGAGTAAACAAAAATAGACAAACCTTTAGCCAGACTCACAAAACAAAAAAGGGAGAAGACTCAAATAAATCGGATAGTAAATGAAAGAGGAGATATCACAACAGACATTGCAGAAATTCAACATATCATGCAAGGCTTCTATGAACAACTATATGCCACCAAGCTAGAGAACCTGGAAGAAATGAATGATTTCCTAGATACCTACCAACTTCCAAAACTAAGTAAAGAGGAAGTGGATAACATGAACAGGCCCATCATAGCTAATGAAATTGAAACAGTTATCAAAAATCTTCCCAAAAATAAAAGTCCTGGACCAGATGGTTTTACAAATGAATTCTACAAAACTTTCAAAGAAGAACTAATACCTCTACTTTTAAAAGTCTTCCAGAAGATTGAAGACACTGGAATACTCCCTGCCAGCTTCTATGAAGCCAACATCACCCTGATACCAAAAGCAGACAGGGACACAACCAAAAAAGAAAACTACAGACCAATATCTCTGATGAACATAGATGCGAAAATATTGAACAAAATTCTAGCCAACCAGATACAGCAGTATATCAAAAAGATTGTTCATCATGACCAAGTGGGGTTTATCCCAGGCATGCAAGGTTGGTTTAATATATGTAAATCAATCAATGTGATCCACCACATCAACAAAAGCAAGACCAAAAACCACATGGTCATATCAATAGATGCAGAGAAAGCCTTTGACAAAATACAACATCCCTTTATGATCAAAACACTACAAAAAATGGGAATAGATGGAAAATTCCTGAAGATAGTGAAGTCTATATATAGCAAACCTACAGCCAACATCATACTCAATGGTGAAAAACTGGAAGCATTTCCCCTCAGATCAGGTACTAGACAGGGCTGCCCACTATCACCATTACTATTCAACATAGTGTTGGAAGTTCCTGCCATAGCAATCAGGCAGGAGCAAGGAATTAAAGGCATACAGATTGGAAGAGAAGAAGTCAAACTCTCCTTATTTGCAGATGACATGATAGTATACATGGAAAAACCTAAGGAATCCAGCAAGAAGCTTTTGGAAATCATCAGGCAATACAGTAAGGTGTCAGGCTATAAAATTAACATTCAAAAGTCAGTGGCATTCCTCTATGCAAACACTAAGTTAGAAGAAATTGAAATCCAGAAATCAGTTCCTTTTTCTATAGCAACAAAAACAATAAAATATCTAGGAGTAAACCTAGCCAAAGAAGTGAAAGACTTGTATACTGAAAATTATGAGTCACTACTCAAAGAAATTGAAAAAGACACAAAGAAGTGTAAAGATATTCCATGTTCATGGGTTGGAAGAATTAACATAATCAAAATGAATGTATTACCCAGAGCCATCTACAAATTTAATGCTATCCCCATCAAGATCCCAAGCACATTTTTTAGGAGAATAGAAAAAATGCTACAAATGTTTATCTGGAACCAGAAAAGACCTAGAATTGCCAAAACAATCTTGAGAAAAAAGAACAGAACCGGAGGCATCACACTCCCAGATCTCAAACTGTATTATAGGGCCATTGTCATCAAAACTGCTTGGTACTGGAACATGAACAGACACACTGACCAGTGGAATAGAATTGAGAGCCCAGAAATGAGGTCCCACACCTATGGACATCTAATCTTTGACAAAGGGGCCCAGACTATTACATGGGGAAAGCAGAGTCTCTTCAACAAATGGTGTTGGAAACAATGGGTTGAAACATGCAGAAGAATGAAACTGAATCACTGTATTTCACCAAATACAAAAGTAAATTCCAAGTGGATCAAGGACTTGGATGTTAGACCAGAAACTATCAGATACTTAGAGGAAAATATTGGCAGAACTTTTTTCCGCATATATTTTAAAGACATTTTCAATGAAACGAATCCAATTATAAAGAAGACTAAGGCAAGTATAAACCTATGGGACTACATCAAATTAAAAAGCTTCTTTACAGCAAAAGAAACCACTACCCAAACCAAGAGACCCCTCACAGAATGGGAGAAGATCTTTACATGCCATACATCAGATAAGAGTTTAATAACCAATATATATAAAGAGCTTGTCAGACTCAACAACAAGACAACAAATAACCCCATCCAAAAATGGGGGGAGGACATGGATAGAATATTCACCACAGAAGAGATCCAAAAGGCCGAGAAACACATGAAAAAATGCTCCAAGTCTCTGATTGTCAGAGAAATGCAAATCAAGACAACAATGAGATATCACTTCACTCCTGTGAGAATGTCATACATCAGAAAAGGTAACAGCAGCAAATGCTGGAGAGGGTGTGGGGTCAAAGGAACCCTCCTGCACTGCTGGTGGGAATGTCAATTGGTCCAACCTCTGTGGAGAACAGTCTGGAGAACTCTCAGAAGGCTAGAAATGGACCTACCCTATGACCCTGCAATTCCCCTCCTGGGGATATATCCTAAGGAACCCAACACATCCATCCAAAAAGATCTGTGTACACATATGTTCTTGGCGGCACAATTTGCAATAGCCAAAACCTGGAAGCAACCCAGGTGTCCAACAACAGATGAGTGGCTGAGCAAGTTGTGGTATATATACACAATGGAATACTACTCAGCTGTAAAAAATGGTGACTTCACCGTTTTCAGCCGATCTTGGATGGACCTTGAAAAAATCATGTTGAGTGAAATAAGTCAGAAACAGAAGGATGAATATGGGATGATCTCACTCTCAGGCCGAAGTTGAAAAACAAGACCAGAAAAGAAAACACAAGTTGAACCTGAAATGGAATTGGAGTATTACACCAAAGTAAAAGACTCTGGGGTGGGTGGGTGGGTGGGGAGAACACAGGTCCATGAAAAATGATGAATGAAATAGTGGGGGTTGTATTGTTAAATGGGAATCTGGGGAATGTTATGCATGTTCAAACTATTGTATTTACTGTTGAATGTAAAGCATTAATTCCCCAATAAAGAAATAAATTATTTAAAAAAAAAAAAAGGAATGGAACTTCCAAAAGACAAGTCTTAATGAGATAGGTTTTGAAGGTTGGGACCTCCAACAATGGGTTCTATTATTTCAAAATAAAGTCTCTGGGGAGGTTTCTTAAGGCTAAATATTCCTGAATGGTTGATGATTTGATAGGTCTTGCTCTTCAGATACCTACTGCCTTTTTTCTTTATTTTTTAATTACATTTTATTTATTTATTTATTGGATAGAGACAGAAATTATGAGGGGAGGGGAAGATAGAAAGACAGAGACACCTTCAGGAATGCTTCACTGTTTGTGAAGCTTTCCCCCTGCAAGTGCAGACCAGAGGCTTGAACTAGGTGAGCCACTGTCTAGCCCCCTACCTTTAAAAAAAAATTTAACAAAACAGTATAGGGTTAGGAAGATAGCATAATGGTTATGCAAATAGACTTTCATGCTTGAGGAACCACAGGGCCCAAATTCAATCCCCAGCACTACCACTAGCCAGAGCTGAGCAGTGCTCTAATTAAAAAATATATTAATAGTAAGGGGCCGGGCAGTAGTGCAGCAGGTTAAGCATCATGGCATGAAGCACAAGGACCAGAGCAAAGATCCCGGTTCCAGCCCCTGAATCCCTACCTGCAGGGAGGTCGCTTTGCAAGCAGTGAAGCAGGTCAGCAGGTGTCTATTTCTCTCTCCTCCTCTTTGTCTTCCCCTCCTCTCTCGATTTCTCTCTGTCCTATCCAACAACAGCAACAGCAATAACAACAACAACAAGGGCAACAAAAGGGGAAAAACGGCTTCCAGGAGCAGTGGATTGGCAGCATAGGCACTAAGCCCCAGCGATAAGCCTGAAGGCAAGAAAAAAAAAGAATAAAAATAATAGAAAAAATAAATAGATAAATACTCTAACACTTTATTGAAAAAATGTTGATTTACAGGATTTTTGTTGTCACTAAGATGCATTTTCACATTTCCCCAAAATAATGTTTCACTACATTTCACCCTCAAACAAACCATCAGCTTATTCCACCATGAGGATTTAGGTGCCCAACGCCTCTTAGTTATTCTCCCTCCCCCTTCTGAGTTCCTGAATCTGCTGCTATAGACTATAGTCCATTGAGGATTCACTCTGCATTGTCTTTTGTTTCTTAGCTTCCATCTGTGAGTGAGATCATTCAGTATTCATTCTGGCTTATCTCTATCAACATGATTCTTTAGTTCCATTCATGTTGTAGCAAAGGAGAATATGTTGTTTTTGACAGCTGTGTATTATTATTTCATAATATATATATATATATATCTTCTTTAACTATTAATCTGTTGGTGGACACTTGAGTTGTTTCCAAATGTTGGTTATTACAAATACCACTTCCATAAATATGTGTGCATAGATCTTTTTGAATAGTTGTTTTTGTGTTCTTTAGGTAGACAGATGAAATCGTTGGGTCATATAGTAAGTTAGTTTTTAAATGTTTTCAGTAATCTCCAGACTGTTTTCCATAGAAGGCTGTAATAATTTACATTCTTATTTCTCCAAATCCTCTCCCACACTTGTTACTATCATGTTTGAGGTAGGCATTCTCACAGAGGTGAAATGATAACTTATTATTGTCTTTTTAAAAATATTTTATTTTATTTATTTATTTGTCTCCAGGGTTATCGCTGGGGCTCATGCCTGCACTACTTCACTATTCCTGGCAGCCATCTTTTTTCCAGTCTTCTTGTTGTTGGATAAGACAGAGAAATTGAGAGGGGAGGAGAAGACAGAGAAGGGGAGAGGAAGATAGACACCTGCAGACCTGTTTTACCACTTGCAAAGCAACCCCCCCTGAAGGTAGAGAGCCTGGGACTCGAACTGGGATCTCTTTCTGACTTATCTCACTTAACATAATTCCTTCTTATTTGTTTATTTATTATTTATTTATTTGTTTGTTTTTACCAGAGCACTGCTTAGCTCTTGCTTATGGTGGTGCTGGACATTGAACCTGCAAACTCAGAGCCTCAAGCATGAGAGTCTTTTCCATAACCATTATGCTGTCTGCATCTCCCCAGCTCCCAATTTATTCTTCATTATTTTATTTTATTTTATTTTACCAGAGCACTGCTCAGTTCTGGCTTATGATGGTACAGAGACTGAACCTGGGCCTTTGGAGCCTTAGGTAAGAAAGCATAAAACCATTATGCTATCTCCCCCTCTCCCCCCTACTTCACTGTTTATATTCATCTTTTTCAAAACTAATTTTTTCTATATTTTCAGCTTTATTCATTTAATTTGATAGAACAGAGAGAATCTGAGAAATTGAGACACCTGCAGCACTGCTTCATAGCTCATGAAGCTTTCCCCCTGTAGATAGGGAGTAGACTTGAACCCAGGTCCTTGTGCATGGTAATATGAGTACTTAACTTAGTATGCCACTGCCTGCCCTCCATATTCATCTTTTTAAATTTTTTATTTTATATTTATTTATTTTCCCTTTTGTTACCCTTGTTTTTTTTTTATTGTTGTTGTAGTTATTATTGTTGTTGATGTCGTCTTTGTTAGGACAGAGAGAAATAGAGAGAGGAGGGGAAGACAGAGGGGGAGAGAAAGACAGACACCTGTAGACCTGCTTCACCGCCTGTGAAGCGACTCCCCTGGCTCCAACCTGGATCCTTAAGCCAGTCCTTGTGCTCTGCACCAGGTGCGCTTAACACGCTTAAACCGCTGCACTACCGCCCGACTCCTCATATTCATCTTTATTTATTCCCTTTTGTTGCCCTTGTTGCTTTATTGTTTTCGTTGTTGGATAGGGGAGAGAGAAGGGGAAGACAGGAGGAGAGAAAGACACCTGCTGACCTACTTCACCCCTTGTGAAGCGACTTTCCTGCGGGGGGCTCGAACCATGATCCTTCCGCGCAGGTCCTTGCGCTTTGTGCTACATGTGCTTAAACTGCTGTGCTACCGCCCATATTCATCTTTTTTATAGTGTTCTGTTTCCTCTGACAGCTGAAGTAGTTAGAAGGCAATGTAATAAGAAACTTCAGATACTAGTTGAAAATAGTTCACTGCTTTTGTAAATGGCCTACATTGCCTTTCATGTCACACTCCGAAGTTCATTGGAAATCTCACCAAGATTTTCGATTTGCTTTACTATGCGTACATTATTAAACTCCTATATAAATTCATTTCAAATGGGCAAAATTCTCATTACCACAAGATCTGGAAAGAATATAAAATTTAATATCTCTTCTTAAAGTTTGGATTATGGCTATGAGTACATCAGTATTAATCTGTATAAATTATTAAAATCGAGATGACTTCTAAAATGCATACCTATTATATTACTCTATGACTATTATTTCTCCATAATTGAATTATTGGGAAATTAACAAAGCACAATGTAATACAGCAAACTGTGGCCCAGGCTGCATTCAAGCTGCTCTCTGTTGTGGCCGAACGTATTTCTTAGAATACTGAGCTAAAAATGTAACTTCATTCTGTAACCAATGCAAACATGTTCTAACTGATGCGAGGGGGGAAAAAATTCAATCCAGAGTGCCAGCAATTCCTCTTGTGAGTTAGTGTGGCAGGGAGAGTGTGGGGTCAGTGAAGTATCAAGTTACAGACCAAATTAAAGGTCTGGAGAAGAGTGGCAGGGCCTAATCATCCACTGTCTGTGCTGCCAACATCGGATCTACCAGCCTTACTCACTTACCAAGAATCACTCTATAGAGATTTAGTACACAGACACAGGGCTTCAAACATCTTTCAATTTTAAAAGCCTCCAGTTCTAAATAGTACTTTATGGAATTATTTCTTGAAGCTTTTAGTCACATTAAAATTTCCATGAAAAAGTAATCAAAACCTAATGCTTATTGTGTTCTGCCACAAAGAAAAATATTGTGGGTTTTTGTTCCTATTAAAAACATGTGTTACATGTATACACAGAATTATGTAAGTCCCAGACCCATGTATACACATATACACCAAAGCCTTATGAATGATGATAGGTTTGCTTAAACCAACAAAAATGATAATATAATACTATACACTGTCTCTAGCTTCCCTTGTTAAACCAATGCTTTGAAAAGGTCAGCAAACAATTAATATTTCTTCCAGTTTTGTAGCATAGACTTTAAACCCTAGAACTACAGGGATGCTTTAAGGTTTTATAATTCATACACAGCATTTTCTGAAGTTGGTAGACTGAATCATGTGCCTCTGTACTACTTTTCCTTCAGGGAAGTTAATTTTGGAAAGGAGAAAAAGTTTACCAAGGAAATAATCACACTGTCTCAATACCTAGACAGTGACTCTATTCTTACAAGTTCAAAATACTTTTACAGTCCCCTAGTAGTCCTTAATAGCCTTAAAAACAGATTCAAGGAGCATCACTCCCATAAGAAGTATCTCATTTTGTAATGTTATATGATTTAATGTTACACCTTCTTGGTACTTTTTTTTTTTTAACCAGAGCACTGCTCAGCTCTGGCTTATGGTAGTGTGGAGGATTGAACCTGGGACTTGACGGAGCCTCAGACATGAGAGTCTGTTTGTATAACCATTATGCTATCTACCCCTGCCCCTCTTTATAGTACTTTTAAAGATTAGTTCTTCAACTCTCTTATTCAAAAAACAGGCAAGTAAAAATCTTTAGGTTATTATATGCTCAGTGGCTGAGCACATGATCAAATGTATAAAGCCACAGGTTAGATCTCTGGTACTCAAAGCAAACAAAAAAAATTTTTTTTTTACATTCTGTTTGTAATACAGAAATAGAAGAAAATCAAAAGACAAAGTCCAAGGTAGAAAAACATTCAATATTCATGTAAATTAAAATACAGTGTAGTGGGGGTGGAGGTAGAGAGCATAATGGTTATGCAAAAAGACTCTCATGCCTGAGGCTCCAAAGTCCCAGGTTCAATCCCCTGCACCACCATAACCTAGAACTGATCAGTGTTCTGGTAAATAAATAAATGAATAAATAAATAAATAAATATAATTTCAAATACAATGTAATGTACAGTCACTCCTAACCAATTCAGTGTAAACAATGCTTGATTCAAAAAATTAGGATTGTAAGCAGGATCTAAGTTAATTTCTATGAGAATTTATTCTTCTAGTTCTAGACATAATAGTGCATTTGGGTCTTTGCCCTCAACACATAGTTAAAAATCATTGAGAGAAAGTTGGTCAACGCAGGCACAGTGAGGCAAAGTTTTTCAGACTGCCACCAAATAGGTCTCAGTTTTTTGTTAATTGCCAGAGGACTTACAAAACGATTTTTACACTTTAAAAAAACAAAACAACTGATGCTTCAAAGGTGACTCCTTGGAATGACAAGATAATAGTTATGCAACAACTATTCTTTTTTTTTTTTTCATTACTGAGTTCTGATGTCCCAGGTTCAATCCCCAGCACCACCATAAGCCAGAGCTGAGTAGTTCTCTGGTTAAAATAAAATAAAATAAAAATAACTGACTCCTTAGCAAGGACTTTTAGAAGAATGGTACTTAACCTCTATATAAAATTTCCAAATGACCGATTACCCTCCACAGTCCCAAAATTGCCATCTGAGAACCAACATCAAATTCATCAACTTGCAGTGGCACCAGCTTACAAGAGGTGTTTTACTTTTTTTAATTAACACTAATATTTTTAGGTCACACTTACCAAATGCGGGGTGCCTCTCTCCTATGCAAACTTTACTTTCAAGAGATTTCTAGAGGAGTGCACAGAAAAGCACATCAAGTGGTTTTTTTTTAATATCTGCAAGTATTTGTGCATGCACCCACACAAACGTACAATACAAATATACATACATACAGTCTAAATTTCTGACTCAGAATCTCAGTGCCTAAGAAGGAGCTATTACTTTGTCTGTGACATGTGCTAGCAATGCAACCAGCCAGAAAACCTTAGAAATGTATCAGCATTTAATTTTCAGTGAGAAAAAAAAATAATCCCAAAGAACTTCAACACTGCCTTTGGTGCAGATACAAAAGGTACATTTACTTTGACTATTGGGGCAATATTCTCCCCAAGGTTAAGATAGTATTGAGGGCAGGGATGCGTGAGGGGTGATATACTCTGGAAGGAGAGGAGCTGTGATGTTTCCACCTGGAAATTAGTGCAAATTCCCGCGGGAAACTGCATCTGCGATGGCGCCGCACACCTAGAGATGGTTGGAAAAACAGAGCTCGGGGCTCGGATTTTCAGAAGCCGCCCCAGGGAAGAGGGAGACGGCGAGGAGGTGAGGGGTAAGAGAAGAGGGGTCCTGTGCACAGCGGAGGAGAAGCCGGGATGGCGGAGGTGGGGGGGGGCGCCCTCTGGGTACTTACTCTGCCTGCTGCACACTTCTCGGAGGAGCGAGCAAAGGAGAAGGTGACAGCCTGGAGAGGCCGAACCTGCAGCCAGTGCTGTGCGCCCCAGCAGCGTTATAGCGCGGAAGACTCCCCGCGCCGCTGCTGACCTCGAGCACAGCGCGGGGAAGAGATGAGCTGGGAGCCTGTGGATGCGCGCCCGCTGCGGGCCGCTGTCAGTTTCTCCAGTCAGTCGCTTTGGGTATCAGCGACTTTGGGTCTCCCAACTGGCTGCTCCTTCGCAACTGTCTCCTCCCACAACCCTCTCGCCAATTGCCTCGCTCTCCATCCCGCCCTTCGCCACGCTCCTCTTCTCCCCCTGCTGTTTATTCGGGAGAGTGGTGGCCCCATGCGCCGTCTGTGCTGCCTTTCCTCCCCACAAAGCCTGCAAGCACACACCTCCCCCTCCCCCTTAAAAGCGCACCCTTCTGGGAAGGAGGCGGCGAGTGTGGTCCTAGAAATTCTGGGGTTGAGAGATTCGGATTTAAAGTCAGTGACCTGCCCACTGAGGTTCAAGATAGTCACTACTTCCATCCCTCCTCTGCCTCAGTCCTTTCCTCACCTTCCATTTGTCTTAACCACAACACTTAACACTATTCAAATAGACTGTGCTCTCAGACACTTCTGTTAAGTCATTTTAATTTTGCCAAACCAACCCCTTCCATTTTACTATTTTGCTAATGCAGCCTCCCTACTATTTCAACTTGAGTTGCCAGGAGGTGAATTTGCTCTCAGGAGAGATGTGTTTAGCTGTACAAGCCAGGGCAAGTCAAGTCTTTTGCCAGCATTATCGATACCTGCCACCTGTCAGGGCCCCAAGACAAGGCAAGAGCAGTTAATTATGGGCTGAGCATTGCCAGAGCCTTCGTTCTCACTGGAGCCAAGTGCTGGGACGGAGCAGGTTGACTTATTCATGGAGAGTTCTAATGAAGGATGAACTAGCAAACTGAAGAGCATCCCGAGTAACATAGATAAAAACAGAAGAAAAGGCAGCAGTGAAAGCATTGTGTATCACTAACCCAAACCAGCTGGGAGTGACATAATCCTTACTGGAAAAATAGACAGTTGCTTATTAAATGCATTTTCATTCACTGATTCATTCACTCATTTACCTATAAGTATAACATGTCTATATAGGTCAGAAGCAGTGTAGTATTACTCAATCACATTATAACTTAGAGAATATTAGGAATTAACTTGAAAAAAACAATTGGTTTATAACAGCTTCAAATATGCAAATTAGTATTAAAGACTATATTCATCCATTATCTTTTCTTTTTTTGTTTATAATATGCCTTTATTTTCTTTTTTAAATTTATTTTTTATTTAAGAAAGGATAAATTAACAAAACCATAGGATAGGAGAGGTACAACTCCACACAATTCCCACCACCCAATCTCCATATCCCATCCCCTCCCCTGATAGCTTTCCCGTTCTCTGTCCCTCTGGGAGCATGGACCCAGGGTCTTAGTGGGTTGCAGAAGGTGGAAGGTCTGGCTTCTGTAATTGCTTCCCTGCTGAACATGGCCGTTGACTGGTCGGTCCATACTCCCAGTCTGCCTCTCTCTTTCCCTAGTAGGGTGGGTCTCTGGGGAAGTGGAGCTCCAGGACACATTGGTGGGGTCTTCAGTCCAGGGAAGCCTGGCCGGCATCCTGATGGCATCTGGAACCTGGTGGCTGAAAAGAGACATTATCTTTTCTTTTATCTGGCAATTTTCTAATCTGGAGGCCAGACAAAGTGGGTACCAATTAACTTATCAGAGTTCTCTATTGGGGAGGAGGTAAGTATAAGTATTGGGAAATAAATTTATCAAGCAAGTTACTGCAAATCAATGGAGCTTATTACGTGACACAGGGAGAGGGAAGGGATGGTCAGTAAAAGATTCTAGCATTCTTAGGGGACAGGATGTTGCACAGTGGTTAAACTCTTGAACTCTGAAGCATATAGGACTCATGTATCAGAATGATGCTTTAGTTCTCCCCTTCTCCATTCTGCCCCCTGTTAACAATACTTTTTTTTTTTTTGCATCCAGGGTTAGTTCTGGGACTCAGTGCCAGCACTATGAATTCACTGCTACTCAGTGCCAGCACTATGAATTCACTGCTACTGGAGGCCATTTTCCCCCATTTTTGTTGCCCTCGTTATTATTGTTGTTACTGCTATTGTTGTTATTGGACAGGACAGAGAGAAATCAAGAGAAGAGGGTAAGACAGAGGGGGAGAGAAGGATAGACACCTGCAGACCTGCTTCATAGCTTGTGAAGTGACCCCCCTGCAGGTAGGGGGAGCCAGGGGCTCAAACCAGGATCCTTACACCAGTCCTTGTACTTAGCACAATGTGTGCTCAACTGGCTGCGCTGCACTACCACCTGGCCCCCAGTAATACATCTTTTTTTTTTCTTTTTAATTTTCCCTTTTTGTTGTTTTTCATTGTTGTTGTAGTTGTTATTGATGTCATCCTTGTTGGATAGGAATGGAGAGAGGAGGGGAAGACAGAGAGGGGGAGAGAAAGACAGACATGTACAGACCTGCTTCACCGCCTGTGAAGCGACTCTCCTATAGGTGGGGAGCCAGGGGCTCGAACAGAGATTCTTCTGCCAGTCCTTGCGCTTTGCAACAATACATCTTCTAAAGTGTCTGTTGAAGGGAGAATATAGCATAGTTGCTATGCAAAAAGATTTGCATACCTAGCACTCCAAAATCCCAGGTTCAATCTCCTGCTCTGCCATAAGCCAGAGCTGAGCATCTCTGTATCTCTCCCTCTCTTATTAAAATGAACCATATGCATATACATATAAATATACATATACATATGGGAGAGACTCTAGTATTCTCATTCATTCTACTACTATGTACAGAATACTTGCTAGTCTGAAATATTGCTGGCGGTAGTGATAAGAATTAACATCAAGTCTCCCCTCCTTTTGCCACCACATGACATGCAAAGGGGAGTTTCACAGCAATGGAGCAGTCCTGCAATGTCTCTCCTTTCTTGTTTTCTCTTTCTTCTTCTTTGCCTCTGTCTCTCACCCTCTAAAAGAAAAAAGAGGAGTAGGGCACCAAAGTAAAAACCCTGATTTGAGGGGGAGGGTGGATGTTCAGCTTCAAGGGGCAGGAAGCAGGGGGAAGAAGAATAGGATGGGACACAATCTTTTGGTGGTGGGAATGGTGTTTATGAACACTCCTAATAATTTGTACTCATATAAATCCCTATTTAATTAATATGAGAGGGGAAAATTGATTGAATCTCTCAAACTTTTTAAAGCACAGATTAAATCTTTTTAATACATAGGCTGAGTTTTTGATATGTTGACTCTATTAAAAGCTTAGACCAGGGAAAACAGAAGCAACCGATGGCACAGCTATATACAAATAAAATCAAAGAACATAAATTATGCTGATGTTGTGTATGATACAGCAAATCCTAACAAAGGAATATTTCAAAGTTAACCCAGTTGCCAAACAATGTGATTATAGCAATGACTGTCTATTGTCATCTTAAACCCTAAGACAGCAGGAGCCTCCCGCTTCCTCTATAGAGCCTATATTTCCCACAGTCCTGGAACCTCTAGGGTGGGGCTCACTTTCCTGCATGCTTCTCTCAATTCATACCAAATGATATTGCATCTGCCGATCCCAGCCTAATCAACACAACGAGTACCACCTCAGCATGCTTCACCTCAGACTGTGTCCAAAGACGTCAGGCACAGAATGTCAACCTTTCAGCCTCATTACTCCGGTGAGACCTTTCCTTTCATAGGATTCTCTAATTCCATTCCAGGTGGTTCACTTCCTAACAAAGTCCCAAAACCTAGATATAGACCACGTCCCATGAGATAGAGTATATGTTCACATGTATCCATAAATTGGGGCAAAATATATACCTGAAAGCAAAAATACACAGTAGTCTTTAGTAAGTTAGTATAAAGTTCATAATGAAATAGTGTCTTACTTAGACTTAGATACCCTCATCACCTACTTCCTATTACAGTTCTCTCACTCACTCCAAAGCTAACCTTATCAAAGCAAGGACAGCAAAAGCTGAATAATAGCAAGAGACTGCCATACTTTATCGATGACTCTCTACTCACTATCAGGCCACCCCCATCAGCTGGGGCCCTAATCAGGGAGTCCTGAGATTCCCAAACATACATGATGGGCCTAAACCTCAAATAAACTCCTCTCTCCATTGGTACCAGTCATCTATATCAGGAACAACACAATAGAACCCTTTGTGGGCCCCCATAGGATCTTGCCCTCAACTTGCATCAACAATGGTAGAGAATGTTCCATCCTCCGAAGGGGGTTAGGATAACATATTTTATCTACCATCTGAGGAAGATGGGTCCTGATATTGGGGCAGCTTGGAATGTTCCTACTCATGACCACAGAATGTGAGCTCTGATTTACAGGGATGCAGAGGTCACATAGGCTCCTAAGCTGAATATGGGCCGCAGATCAGATCAAATGGATGGGGTTTATAGTCAACAATATGTATACACCTTTCCCATATTAGGGAGCTACTCTCTTCCCTGATCCAGCTTTCTGGTCCTTCATGACATCATCTCCCCAGACAATGACTTGGATTCACCTGCATATCAGATTTCAGGCTCAGGGGGGGAAAAAGAAAAAGAAAAAGAAGAAACTAGTATAGACACAGACCCTTTGGAATATAACTAAAATATTCCTATTAGCTATCTACAAAATGGAGGACCCCCCCCCCCCCCACCTCAACTCTTCATCTGTGCTATTCCAGCATTTAGGTCCAATCTTGGTCAACAATTTGTCTGGCTTTGTATGTTAATTTGTCTGGCTTTGTATGTTAACTCTCTTTTTAACCACCAGGTCCAGATGCTAGTATGATGCCAACCAGACTTCCCTGGACAAACAACCCCACCAAGGTGTCTTGGAGCTCTGCTTCCCCAGAGCCCTTCCCCACTAGGGAAAGAGAGAGACAGGCTGGGAGTATGGATCGACCTGTCATTGCCCATGTTCAGCAGGGAAGCAATTACAGAATCCAAACCTTCCACCTTCTGCATTCCACAATGACCTTGGGTCCATACTCCCAGAGACTTAAAGAATAGGAAAGCTATCAGGGGAGGGGAGGGGAGGGGAGGGGAGGGGAGGGGTTATAACCTAACTCCCTTATTTTATCTATTGACATAAGAGTGAAAATGGAGAGAACTAGAGCATCACTCTGGCATCTGTAGTGCCAAGGATCAAACTCAAGACATCATGTATCCGAGCCCAAAGTTCTAGCCACTGTGCAATTTCCTAAGCTATCCCTTTATTCTTTTAAAAATTACCTCATTCCTATTATCTTTCTCTCTTACCATATAATCATACTGCTACCTTCCTCAACTTAAGTCCATTGGTGTGAAATCAAAGTACAGGCTACTTCTACTTGACCTCATTGTGTAGATCTGGCAAGGTCTGGATGGTTGTTCAGAAAATAACAGTCTTCTTCTTCTTCTTTTAATTCTAGGTGATTTATTATATATATTACTTTATTTATTTACTTTTTTTTTTTTTTTTACCAGAGCACTGTTTAGCTCTGGTTTATGGTGTTGTGGGGACTGAACCTGGAACTTTAGTGCCTCAGGCATGAGAGTCTCTTTGCATGAATATACTATCTATTCCTCACCAGATTGTTCAGGAGATGAAAGACTCACTGTAGCCATGGTGGGGTATAATAAAAAAAAAATCCAGTAGATACAGACAAGCTTCCTCAGCAAGCTGGAAATGAAAACTGGAAATAATCATGAATTTTCATATTCCTTTCTTATTCTGATTCTCTCATATTATTAGTCTCTTTCAATTCCAAATTCCCAAGAAAGGAACTATTTGGGCCAACTTGGGTCAGATGCCTAGTCACAGAGTTATGATGTAAAACCATGCCTATGAATGTTCTTCATGTAACTGTGTGGCTGGCATAGGTTTGGAGCTGAATGAAAGGGTATTTAAAGAGTCTGAAGGGAAGTCTCCTTGCAGAAAGGATCCTCAAAGCAGACAAGTTACCAGACGTGTGATTAGTGATGTAGCTAAGTGACCAAGTACATGTTTTACATGTAAAAAGCCCTGGGTTTGGTCTATAGCACCAGTATAAAATAAGAAATAAAGATAGAGACATAGGGGGTAGATAGCATAATGGTCATGCAAAGAGACTCTCATGCCTAAGGCTCTTAAGTCCCAGGTTCAATCCCCCATACCACCAAAACCAGAACTGAGCAGTGCTCTGGTAAAATAAATAAAATAAAATATAGAGAAGTAATTTAGTAATTGCAATGGCAACCCATTATTACTATAATAAAGATATAAACAAAGTTCTAAAGAACATAGTGCCAAAGTCAGGAGAAATCTATTTCAAAGACACAAAGAAATCTTCATCAAGAAAGCAAGGTTAGGGGAGTCGGGCAGTAGCACAGCGGGTTAAGCGCAGGTGGCGCTAAGCACAAGGACCAGTGTAAGGATCCTGGTTCGAGCCCCCGGCTCCCCACCTGCAGAGGAATCGCTTCACAAGTGGTGAAACAGGACTGCAGGTGTCTATCTTTCTCTCCCCTTCCTTGTCTTCCCCTCCTCTCTCCATCTCTCTCTGTCCTATCCAACGAGATCAACAACAACTACAACAATAAAACAACAAGGGCAACAAAAGGGAATAAATAAATAAATATTAAAAAAAAAAGAAATTAAAAAAAAAAGAAAGCAAGGTTAGGAGGCTGGGCAGTGTTGCACCTGGTAAAGTGTGCATTAATGTGTTCAAAGACCCAAGTTCAAGTCCTTGATCCTCACCAGGTGGGAAGTTTCAAAAGCTAGCAATAATGTAGATATCTTTCTTCCTACCTCTCCTTCCCTTTCAATTTGCCCTTGTATCTATGAAAAATTTTTTAAAAAGAAAGAAAGAAAAAGAAAAGAGAGATAGAGAGAGGAAAGCTGGCTGGAGGTAAAGAGTATGTACCTTATTTTGATGTGGTTATAGTCCCATGTTCACTTGTCAAAGCTCATCTCATCAGATAGCATTTTTTTTTTTTTTTGGTACCAGGGTTATCACTTGGGTTTGGTGCCGGCACTAAAAATCCAGCCTTCCTGGAATCCATTTTTTTTTTTGGGTTTTTTTTTTCTCCCTACTTTTTTTCTTTTAATCTGATAGAATAGCAAGTGGGGTGACTGAGAGAGTAAAGCATCCCCCCTGCAGGTAGGGAGAAGGGTCTCAAACCCAGGTCCTTGCGCAGGTCCTCATGCATAGTACTATGTGCACTTAACCAGGTGTGTCACCACCTGGGCCCATATAATTTCATTATGTGCATTCTTTTATTTATCTTTTTTATTGGGTGGATCTACAGTTTACAGTAGATAGTTATTGGTACATACGTAAAATTCTTGTTTTCTGGAAAGCATTCTCACCTCCCAGCCTCCTCCACCATCAAGCACTAGGACCTGAAAGCACCTCTACTCCCAGTCCTTCATTTTGGTACAATATACCAAATCTAGGATAAGTTGTGCTTTGTGTTTCCCCTCTCTGTTCTTATTTCTCAACTTCTATCCATGAATGAGATCATCCCATATTCATCCTTCTCTTTCTGACTTATCTCACTTGACATAATTCCTTCAAACTCCATTCAAGATGAGGTGAAGAAGGTGAATTTGTCATTCTTAATTGCTAAGTAGTATTCCATTACTGCACTGGGCTGCACCGTGGAGAAGAGAGAGGAAGTCCAGAGCAAGTGGGGTACACAAATCTTTATTATAGGATGGGGGGGTGGCTCAGGCCACGTGGAGTCAGCTGACAATGGCCATCCCCACTACCTAACCACGGGGTGAGAGAAGGGAGAGAGATCTGAGAGAGAGCCGAAGGAGCCGGGGGGGGGGGGGGGCGAGAGCCCAGAGAGAGCGAGGGGGGGTGAGGGGGCTTTTATTGGGCAACAACCAGGGGTGACGTGTGGGGCCAGGATTGGTTGACGGGGGCACTGCTAGGATTTTGCAGGGCGTGGTAAAACCTGGGGGCGGAGACTGCATCAGAATAATTCCTCAGCGTCATCTCCTCCTTTCCCTTTATATCTAAATGGACACAGTAAAGAAAAATGGAATGGAGCAGGCTTAAATGTTATTAAAGAGTGCCGTGCTCAGGTAGGAAGATGTAGGACTTTCTGTGGAGGAGGGAAGGCTTAAATGGCTGCCAACCTTGTGAGATTTATGCATCCTCCTGTGCTCAACCCCTCTTTAGAGAGATAGAGACTTACCTGGAGGGACTCATCTCATAGGTTTAAGCGCAGCCTGCTCAACCATCTCTTCACAATATCTCTACATCTTTTCTATCTATCTAGTAATAGCATAAGATAGTTCAAAGTCTGTAAAAGACTATCATGGAGCAGAAACCTTTTGGGCATAAACCTAAATAACATAACAAAACAGGAAGGGACAAGTAGGGGAGTAGTAAAAGCCAGTGTGAAGTGAAGGGAAGGATTGGTGTGTAAAGGAACATTCCCTGCTTGGGGGGGGGGGGGGGTAGGGGCAAGGGTACATAATAGGGGGAGGCGGGAGGGCATGACCCACCAAACAGAGGGGCTATTTGGCATTGTATAGTCCTCAAGGCAACAGTCTGTAAAGTCTATGAACTACTCAGGATCAGTCTATGAAAAACCAGCAGCGTGAAAGGAAATAAGCTGCTTTAAAATTGTGTAAAATGTCTATAGGGTATGCCAGAAAGTCCGATACAAATCTCAGTCCAAAGTAGATGGCTAGGGGAAGAATTGGCAGGGGATGAGACGCTGCATGAGGGAGGTCAGCCGCTGGAATTCTGCTTTTCTGTAGATAGCCAGCTGGAACCGCCAACACGTGACAGGCAAATCAGAAGCAGGAACGGCAAGCAAGCATTAAGAAAGTTCTGTCCTTGGAGTCTGTGTATCAGGTTCTTCAGATCGCATTAAGTGACATCTAGGGAGGTGTGCCACTGTAGTTGTGCCATCTAGTAGGTGACGTCTGGATGTGCAGGGGTTCAGATGGTTTTTCTGGGATTCCTGTGAAAGAAACACAAACAATCTGCTTCTCGTGGTTAATTTGGACTTGTAACAAGTTATAGGTTTGTTATAGTTGATACCTCGATGATTATAATTGGTTTAAATCTCTTTATGATTTTATTTAAAGGTCTTCTAATGTGACCTCCTGTAGCAATCTCTACCACAGGATCTTGAGACCAATTTTAGCTAAAATATGTATTTTAAACAGACTCAAATTGCTTAGAGAGTTAACGCATTTTCGTGACAATGATTTTAACGTTTACAGTGCCAGATTGATGCCAGATCTGTTGTGGATTAATTTCCACAAGATAGTTTACAGGGCACCTTTGGGGGCCCTCCAAGGGTGTCCTGTATATAAAATTTATATATTTTAGTTTTGGGAATGTATAGTCACGTTAAACATTTAGACTTTTACCTTAAATAGTTAGTTACCTTAGCAAATTAACTTTTACCTTGTCTGGTAATAATGTAGCTGTAGGGTTACACTTTTGAGTGTTGCCAAACTTGAGACATACCCATAAACATTTAGTTATAACACACTGGAGGAAAAAGAACTTTTGTTATAAAAACGTATCATTTAAAAAACAAATTTATATCTGTCATTAGTCACACAGTTTAAGACTAAACACTTACATATATACCAAAAACTATATATAAAATTCAAAAGAGGGAGAAAAACAAAAATTTTGGAATGTTTCTGGACGTCTCTAGAAACTTTGGCTGCGTCCAGCATTTTTATATAATGCCAATTACCTTTTAGAGTACTCCGAGAAGATGGGTCATGCAAAAAAAAATTTTTTTGTCATTCAACACACTCACTCACAAAACACAACTGGCCAGTTATAACAGAAGACATTCAGGGAAAGGGTAGCAGAGAGGTCTCTGTGAGCCAGATTTTGTAGGTACTGCCGTGTCGTATTACGGGTCCTGGGATGTATCCTGCATCTGGTCCTCTTGTAGTATTTCTTGTTCTTCAGGGATAACAGCGCCATCCTGTGGGTATTGTTGGACATGGCAGGCAGGAACCCAGATGGGTTTAGAGAAATTCTGAGGGAAAACACATGCGAAACCCCTTCCCATGGTCAATAGTGGGTCAGGCCCTTGCCAAATTTTATCGAGTGGGTCTCTCCATTTGACCTTAATGGATGGGAGGGTAGATGGTGTTTTCCAGTGAAGAATGATAGGAGGTAGGTCTGAGTTATTGTAAATATTAAAGAGATTTAACATAGTTAAGGCTTTTGCTAGCTGGATATTCGGGGGTACATTCCTCCTTTAATTTTATTTAATTGAGCCTTAAGGGTTTGATGGGCCCTCTCGACAATGCCTTGTCCCTGTGGATTATAGGGAATGTCTGTGGTATGAGTAATGTTCCAGAGGGAACAAAAATCTTTAAATTGCTTGCTGGTAAATGCCGGTCCACGGTCAGTTTTCAGTTGAAGAGGTAAGCCCATCACAGCAAAACAGGAGAGCATATGGCTTTTAAGCTTTTTATAACTTTCTCCTGTCTGAGCTGTAGCCCACATAAATTTAGAAAAGGTATCAATTGAGACAAACACATATTTTTGTTTGCCAAAGTTTGGTATGAGGGTGACATCAATTTGCCAAATAGCATTAGCTTTTAAACCTCGGGGGTTAACCCCAAGGGTCTGGATAGCAGGTGTCTTTATGAGACTTGCACAAGAAGAGCATGTAGCGAGGATATGTTTTAACTGTGGTACAGGAACATCAGGAAATCGAGCTCAAAGGCCTTTAAGATTAACATGGGTTAGAGAATGAAAATTAGCAGGATCAGAGACAGAGACTGGGAAAGTTCCTGTGGAGGCAAGGCGGTCAACTGCAGCATTTCCTTCAGACAGGGAACCAGGAAGAGGGCTGTAGGAACGAAGGTGTTGAATATACAGTGGTTGGGTTCGAGAACAGAGCATAGAGGCGATTTGAAACAAGAGAGGGGAAAGTGGGTTGTCATCAATTTTCACATAAGAATGAGCAAGCCATGGGAGTAAGTTAACAGTATACACACTGTCAGAAAAAAGGTTGAAGGATTCTGGTACAGCTTTTAATGCAAGGAAAATAGCATAAAGTTCTTTGTACTGAGGGGAATTCTCAGGAAGCTCAGTAAAGAGAGGTTTAGGAGATTGTTTGTCTGGGTAATATATAAGGGCAGCAGCTCCCCTTTTTCCACCATCAGTAAAGATAGTAGGAGCAGAGGGAATGGGATCCCGAGAGAAAAGTTTAGGTGCTAGTAGAGGCAGAAGAGGTAAAGAAGCTATTAATTTATTAGAAGGAAAATGGTTATCTATTTGTCCTGGAAACCCCACGAAGCTTATGGCAAAGCGGGAATGATGGCGTATAAGCCACTCTGTAGCTGTGAGAGAAAAAGGCAGAATAATTAAATCCGGTTCTTTCCCTAAGACCTGCACAGACCTATTTCTCCCTTGGCAAACCATGAATGCTAATGCGTCTATCTCAGTGAGGAGTCTTGGAGCTCCTCCTACTGGCGTGTGAAGCCACTGGAGAACCCCATGGTCTTGCCACAATGCCCCTACTACTGTGGGGGTGGAGTTGAAGATTAGAAGGTTTACCGGAAAGGAGGGGGAGAATTGAACAAGGTGCATGTCCTGGAGGGCCTGGTTAACCCTTTCCAGTGCCGAGGAGGCCTCGGGAGTTAACTTACATTTTGAGGAGGGCTGTTTGTTTCCTTTCAACAGGTCAAACAGTGCTTGGAGGCAGCTTGGAGGCAGATAGAAATACTGCCTAAGCAATTTAAATTTCCTAGAAAACTTTGTAAGGAAGCAAGAGTAAGGTTAGAAGGAAAGGTGACATTAGGTTTTTGTTTTTTTTAAATATTTATTTTATTTATTTATTCCCTTTTGTTGCCGTTGTTGTTTTATTGTTGTAGTTATTATTATCGTTGTTGGATAGGACAGAGATAAATGGAGAGAGGGGAAGACAGAGGAGGAGAGAAAGATAGACACGTGCAGACCTGCTTCACCGCTTGTGAAGCGACTCCCCTGCAGGTGGGGAGCCGGGATTCGAACTGGATCCTTATGCCCATCCTTGTGCTTTGCGCCACCTGTGCTTAACCCAATGTGCTACAGCCCGACTCCCGACATTAGGTTTTAAGGGACGAATTTGCATTAGAGAAATCTCTGAACCTAAGAAAGATTGTTGTTTTCGACGGGCTATGTTGTTTTCGCCGGGCTATGTTGTTTTCGCCGGGCTGGCTTCACCGGCGGGTAACAACCAGGGACTCATGGTTGAGCTGTATGCAGTATCTCTTTATTCATGCAGGATGCAGCACAATCTAAGCCAAGCTAAGCTAAACTAAAAACTACAAACAATCTTGTCCTTATAAATATACTAGCCCAGTAGGGTGGGAACAGGATGCGACGCAGAGAGGGTGGAGAGAAAAGTGACTGGTGAAAATCAGGGTATGACAAGGAGAGGGGGCGGAGCAGGCAAGAATTCTACCACTGAACCACCAATGCCCTGGAGGGAGGGTGGTGCTAATCATAGAAATCTCAGTGCATCTCCCAAACTCTATGATTAGGGTCACAAGAAACCAAAGTTCCTGGTCAGGGAAACAAAGTGTGGCCCAGAGCAAAATGTTTCAGAGACAGAGTAACTGTCTCATGATGAAACAGTAGAGGCTTTGGCAAACCTCTTCATAAGTAGAAGAGAAGACCATAGTACATAGGTAGGCAAAGTCTTCACTTATCTGGGAGTTGCGCAGGTCCAGTCCCACATTGTAGGCGCCATATGTTGTTTTTGACGGGCTGGCTGAGAGGAAAGAGGAGAGAGAGAGAAGTGGAGAGAAAGAGACATCTGCAGACCTGCTTCACCGCCTGTGAAGCGACTCCCTTGCAGGTGAGGAGCCAGGGGCTCAAACTGGGATCCTCAAGCCGGTTCTTGCACTTAGTGCCACCTGCGCTAAACCTGCTGCGTCACCGCCCGATACCCAGGAACCATCTTTGAACATAAACTCTATGGCCATGCCAATAGCAACCTTGAGGGCACATGTGGCTCCCCACAAAAGATATTGGAGGAATTAGCTGTATCTTCTCAGGAGCTACTTTAAGGCCGCTTTTCTTTAAAGCAGGAATGAGAAAATCACGTAAGGCAATAGAGATCTGTATCTGATTTTCCCCATATTAAAATATCATCTGTATAATGAAAAACTTTAAGGCCCTTATGAATATATGGCACAAGGGCAGATTTAACACTCATCTGTGATTGGATACCTGGGTTGCTTCCAGGATTTGGTTATTACAAATTGTGCTGCTGTGAACATAGATAAACATAGATCTCTTTGGATGGTTGTGTTTGATTCCTTAGGCTATATCCCCAGGAGAGGAATTGCAGGGTCATGAGGTAGGTCCATTTCTAGCCTTCTGAAAGTTCTCCAGACTGCTCTCCACAGGAGTTGGACCAATTTACATTTCCACTGTCAGTGCAGAAGGGTTCCCTTATCCCCACAACCTCTCCAGCAACTGCTATTACTATCTTTTTTGATGTATGACATTATTACAGGGGTGAAGTGGTATCTCCTTGTTACCTTCATTTGCATTTCTCTGACAATCAGTGACTTGGGGAATTTTTTTGATATGTATGTTGGCCTTTGGATCTCTTTGAAAATTCTGTTCATATCATCTCCCCACTTTTGGATGGGGTCATTGGTTTTTTTTTGTTGCTAAGTTTGATGAGTTCTGTATATATTTTGGTTATTAGCCTTTTGTCTGATGTAAAGATCTTCTATTCTGTAAGGAGTCTCTTTGTTTGGGTGTTAGTTTCTTTGCTGTGTAGCTTTTCAATTTGATGTAGTCTCATTGGTTTATTTTTGGTTTTGTATTCCTTGTAAATGGATTTGTATCCTTAAAGATGTCTCTAAAACTTAGAAGGGAAAGAGTTCTGCCAATATTTCCCACTAAGTAGTTGATAGTTTCTAGTCTGACAACAAGTCCTTGGTCCTTTTGGATTTTACATTTGTATGTGGTGAAAATAGTGATTCAGTTTAATTATTCTGCATGTTTCAACACAATCTCTTATTGAAGAGATTCTTCTTCCTCCATTTAATAGTTTGGGCCTTTTTGTCAAAAATTAGATATCCATAGGTGTGGGGGTATGCATTTTATGTTAATTATACCTCACCTAACTGTAAAAAGAGAGAAAGAGAAGGAAAGAAATAGTTTGCGTTTGTAAATTGTAAAGACTGGATCGGTAAACAACACTCAGATTGTCATAAAAATTATTGAATTCTGGGGGCCCAGTAGAGATTGTGATCTAAAAAATAGGTATTTTCTAAAATCACACTCCATTACAATAATCTTGTCATAATGTTGAGGTTCTATAGCCAACCTATAATGGACATTAATTTTTCTGTCTTTGGTATTATAATAGCAATGTCATTAAGCATTATCTATGTAATCCAAATACCAAGTATTAATCAGTAAGAAGAAAAGTTTCATTTATACAGCAAGCAAGAGACATCATGCCAAAGCTCTATGCTTCTCTGAATCTTTGTCTCAATCCATGGAACAGTGGAAAAGGATTCATTCATTAATATTGGTATAAATAATACAAAATTTAGAGCAAAACTAGACACTAAATTTTGGTAACTACTTATTTGTTATCCTCCAACTTTTTTTAAGTCTCACTACCATTTTCTTACTTCCTACTGCTTGCTTGGAAGTATCTTCTTTGACCATTGTTAGAGCTAGAACATCTAGTTTATCAACCAACTGGATATCTCTATAACTGCAAGCCTAATCTCAAATTACTAAACTGTGCACTTTGGCTAACTCTACCAAAATAGAGTATGATATCTTATTTTTAGAAGAACCAAATGTGTTACTATTTGGAGATCACTGTTAGTCCATATGAGAGCAGTTTTATATTTTTGACCAGGTCTAAATAAAAATCCTGGCATCAGTTTATTTAAACTTTGTTAATTTACTAAGTTGATAATGCCGGCAGGTCTTTAAGTACCCTGCAAACAGACTCATACCATTGGCTAGGAAACAAAAAGGAGTGCATTTCACTTAAATGTTTTTCTTAAAATTTATTTATTTATTCATAAGGGCAAGAGGGAGAAATAGAGGGGGAAAACAGATTATTATTTTGGCTTATGTGATGCAAATCCACCGTTCTATTAATATATGCTGAACAAACTTCTAGGACACAACTTTTTTTTTTTTTTTCCCAGAGTTGGGGCCTCATGTAGACAGTTTCACATCACTGGGTCACTTTTTCATTAAGAGAGACTGAGATACACCATACCACTGGAGCATCCTGTGGAGCCTCAGTGCCTCCCTTGTGGTGTCTGGGGTCAAATCTAAGTGATAAGCATGGCAAGGCACAGGCCCTACCTAGTGTGCTTTCTCTCCTGTTCTGTAAACAAGGATTTATTTATTTATTTGTTAATATACAGCACTGGAAAATGAGCTCAGATCCTTCCTTCCCTAGCCAATTTTCTTTTCTTTTTCTTTCTTTCTTTCTTTCTTTTTTTTTTTTTTTAGAAATAGAGAAGTGAGGGTGGGGGTATAGCATAATGGTTATGTAAAGGGACTTTCATACTTTTGAGGCTGTCAAGTCCCAGGTTCAATCCCCCACACTGCCATAAGCCAGGGATGAGCAGTGCTCTGGTAAAAAAATAAATAAATAAATTTAAAAAAAAACAGAGAAGTGAAAGGAAATGCCAGTACCACACCAGCATCTGATGCTGTCATGGTCCTCCCATGTGGAAACAAGGCTCAAACCCAGAGACTAGTGCACAGAAGGAATGCACTCTACTAGTTGAGCTACTTCTCAGACCCTAAACAAATATTTTAATGTATTCAGTACAAATTGAGGAGAAAATAGTAAATGGAATGGACATTGTCTCTGCCTATAAAGTTTACAGTCTAGAAAAAAAAAAGATGTATATGTAAGCATGAGATTATGCTTAAGAAAGTTGTATTTGTTGTATAGTAGTATTGCTCTGTAGTTGTGTTATTGTGTAGTTGTAGTTTCTTGTGTAGTGGTATGTGGTTAGCTATGTGCTGTGTTGGGTCGTGTAGTTGTGTATTGCTGTGTTAGGTTGGCAAAGGCTAGAAGAAGAAGAAGCTGTGTTAGGTTGTTGTGTGTTATGTTGTGGCTGTCTTTTCTTCTCTTTCTGTTTCCTTTTTTTTTTCTTCCTACCATGGCACTGCTCAGCTCTGGAAAATGGTATGAAATCTGAGGACATTTTGACAAGATTTGCTTGTGTTGGGGAAAGAAGCACAAAAGGAAACCAGAGAACTTGAAGAAAATGTTTGATTCTTAACCCTGTACCACAGAGTCCATTCGAGCAAACTTTAATCATATTCCCTTTAAGTCTCTAAGGAGTGAAAGGATCCCTTGGGTTGCTAGTGTAAAGAGGTGGAAGGAAATATAGAGAATTACATGCTGAAAGAGAGCACTTGGTAGAAGAAGAATACAGAGTTCAGTTTTGGAAATGGTGAATTTAATAAAAGCTATCTGGGGAGCTGAAGTGGAACTCTGGGAGAAGGGTCTGGACTGGGCAATACTGTATTTCTTCTATTACAACACACCCTCACCCCGGCATTTACAGGCCTGTTAAATCTACCTGTCACCTGCAAAGGTGATGTGAACCTTCAAGGTGCTAGGATTTTGCTTGACAATGCACCTTACAGATGGCAGTCTTCAGAAATACAGCAGCTTTGGTCCCTACCTGCTTGATGCTGGAGTTCTACGTGAGATTGGTCAGCTAAGTCATTCCCGTCCAGCTCTGTGAAATACAGTAGAGAGCGACTACCTGGAGAACTAACTTCTTTAACCTCCCGCTAGCCAGCGCCTTCCCCAGGCCGAGACTGGGGAGACAACAACTCTTTTCCGGAAACAAGCCGTGCAGACAATACACCACATGCCCTCTAAGGTTCTTCCATTCTGCGTAGCCAAGTCGGCTCTCGGTGGGTCAGCCGAGCTCCGGCCCGCAGGCTTTAAGCCGCCGAGTGCCGACAGGAAGCTGAACGCAGGCCGAGCTGTCCCGGCAGCAGCGCGCCGCGCCTCCGCCCGCCGCTGCCGCTGCCGCTGCCGCCGCCGCCGCCGCCGGGAGCTCCTCCTCAGCCCCTCCCCGGAGCCGTAGTGTCAGCCGGGGCTTCCCGCGGAGGCTCCGAGCCTGCCCCTCCTCATCCACCCCGTGCGCGCCAACTCCCAGCTCGGGCCCCTGATTGGTCGCCGCATTCCCGCTTTCCTTCCCGAACCGCCATTTTGAAAATTTTGTTGATTCCGGGAAGCGGAGAGCGCGGCGCGAGCGTCAGGCCAGGCAGCGGCCCGCGCGCCTTCTCCTCGCGGAGCTTCCTCGCGCGCCAGGCTCGCTCGCGGCCGCCGGGAGCCGCGGTGAGGGCCGAGTCGCGAAGGAGGGCTGCGGGCAGGTCGCCGCGGAGCCCCCACCCGCACCGCTCCGTCCTTTCGGACAGCGGCCTGGGGCGGGGGAGGGGACGCGGAGCGGCGGGCTGCTGGGGCCGCGGGCGGCGGGCGGCGGGCGGCGGGCGGCGGGCGGTGGGAGGGGCTGGCGGGAGGCAGCCCCTGGGGAGCGCGCGCCGCTGTGCGGGCCGCGGGAGGAGGCAACTTTGAGGGCGCATTTCCTGCAGCCTCCGGTTGCTTGTGCAGGCTGGGGTCGGGTGATGGGCTTGGGGGAGAGGACCCCATCTTCCCAGCAGGGTGGAGGGGACCGAGACGTTTGGCTTCCTCGCGGCCCACAGGTAAACAGCATGTCCTCGTCCGGCCCTGCCGCGGAGGCAGAGGAAACCCCCGCCCAGCCTGCGGCGGAGAAAGAGCCCGAAATGCAGGGTCTGAAAGCGGAGAGTGAAGAAGAGGAGGAGGAAGAGGAGGACGAAGAGGAAGAGGAGGAGGAGGAAGAAAAAGGTGGGTAGGAGGAAATCATGTCCCCACTGATGGGTTTGCAGAAAACGGTTTTCTCGCTGGTTTGCAGTCAGCCACACAGACTTGGTTTTCGGCCCCGATGTTCTGAAAAATGTAGCGCTGTGCGTGTGTGTAAGTGTGTGTAAGTGTAACAATAGCCGAGAATGAACTTTGGATTGCAGATTTTTTTTTTAAGTTGTTACAGTGGTTCTTAAGTTTTTTGAAGTGTAATTGACTTCTTGGCAGCAACATAGGTCGAATGTTCCCCCCCCCCATACGTTTCAGTGCTGTTACTCTCACATTTTCCCATTAGAGGTGCGTTCCTGTTTTAATCTTTTGCTTATCAAAACAGGCGCCTTTTAGTGTTACTGTCACACAGTAAGTTTAATCAGGCTCGCCCTGGACCCATCTTGGAATAAATCTGCTAAACTTCAGCAGAGGTCCATTTGAAAGGCCTGTGGGAGTTACTCTCACGGGGAAACACCAGCGAAAGCTGTTGCTGCTTGAGAAAGTTGTTCAGTGTGAAAACAGTGACTTGTGAAAGTTGAGTACGAGCTCAGAAACTGTGTCTGGTTTTGGAGTGGGGGGAGAGCACGATTAAACATGATCTGACTGGGCAGGACACAAGAACTGTAACAAGTTTACAGAATGGTACTGACAGTATCCAGTTGATCTTGGCAGCACGGCCTCTGAGGTATGTCAGCTTTCTAAAATGTTAAATTCCCTATCACAGAGACTTTAGCCTTCTTTGATATTGGCCTGATCTATTCAATAAATTCAAACAGGCTTAACAACAAACAATTTCAAGATTATATGCTGTACTTTTTATTTAAAGTGATAGGTGCTCTAAGAGGTCCACATTTTAAATTTTTTTAAATATTTATTTATATATTCCCTTTGTTGCCCTTGTTTTTATTGTTGTAGTTATTACTGTTATTAATGTCATCGTAGAGAAATGGAGAGAGGAGGGGAAGACACAGAGGGGGAGAGACAGATAGACACCTGCAGACCTGCTTCACCACCTGTGAAGCGACTACCCTGCAGGTGGGGAGCCTGGGGCTAGAACCAGGATCCTTACACCTGTCCTTGGGCTTTGCGCCACCTGCGCGCTTAACCCGCTGCGCTACTGCTTGACTCTCTAAGAGGTCCGCATTTAAGTACCAATTTCAATTACCAATGAAATTCTAATTTAATTGTCCATAGTATAGTAACTGAAAATTGGCTGCAGCTCTCACTACTAGTCAAGAGTTAACATTTCTCTGATTTTTGTTTGTTTTTCAAGGATAGACTTTAGGTACCATAGAGATGCATCTGTGAATGGTGGGGAACATTATAGAAGTTATGTATAAATACTATCATGTAATAGAAAGTAGTGCTTGGGGAGCTGGAGTGGTGGCACACCAGGTTGAGTGCACACATTACAGTGCACCAGGGACTCAGGTTTGAGCCCCACAGTCAGACTCTCATGCCTGAGACTCCAGGATCCCAGGTTCAGTTCCCCGTAGCCCCCTCCCCAACCACCACCAGAAGCCAGAGCTAAGCAGGGCTTTGGTTTTAAAAAGAGGATGTCTGTGCTATGTAAAGGTAGTGTTGACTTGTCAGTGGTTTGGGGAGAGAAAAGAATGAAGATTGGACAGAGGAGATACCATAGTGGTTATGCAAAGAGATTCTCATGTCTGAGGCTCTGAAGTCCCCCTGCACCACCATAAGCCAGAGCTGAGCAGTGCTCTGGTGTTTCTGTCTTTCTTTCTCGGTATCTCTCTCAAAAAGAAAGTAAATAAAATACTTTTTTAAAAAAATGAATGAAGGTTTGTTACAGAGGCTTAAGAGGTGCTTAGTAAAAAATGACCCCTGTGTATTTCCATCATTGGTAATTGGATCAATAATTTTATAATTTTCTGAAAAATAGAATGCAAAGCAAGACTGAAGATAATTATGTCTGTTTGGGGTGCATTTAGTTGGGTGCCTTGAGGACATGAAGTAGAGATGTTCAGTGGGCAGCCAGGTTAGGATCTGGACTAGGGAAAGACCAGGAAGGTCTTTCACTTACAGATGGTAATGAGAGGCAAGTAAATGATGTAAACCAATCAGGGAAAGTAAGTGGAATGAAAGTGAAGGTTGTCGTAGAGTATTTTCTTTCTATATAACATTATCAGAAAACTTGTTTGAATCTCCTTTATCTTTATAATTCTTTCTATACAAATCCTTACATCTCCAAAGCTTACCTATGATCCAAAATGTCTTGGATCATTTTTTTATGTATTATTTCTTTATTCAGGAAGTTTACAGTTGACAGTAAAATACAATAGTTTTTACATGCATACTATTTCCCAGTTTTCCACATAACAATTCAATCCCTATTAGGTCCTCCCACCATCAGTCTTGGATCATTTTTTTTCTAAGCCAAAAATAATTACTGTTTGTCTCACTCACAGGACTTATTTATATCTTAAGTTGCTCTGTCATAGAATTTTGGAGTATAATATGTATTTCTCATGACTCCTACATGATCCCTTTCAAGAGATGTTCAATGTCTTATTAATTATCTCTTTACTCTCATCCCTTTAGTGTATAGCGCAACATTTGCTTGAATGACTGCAAGGCTTACTGTACTGCAAATTGTGTCCTCCTTTCTTTTACCTAATTTTTTTTTCCCCTCCAGGTTTATCACAGGGGCTCGCACCTGCACTACAAATCCACTGCTCTTGTGACCGTTTTTTGTTTTTTTTTTCCCCTTTCTTCAGTTTTTCAGATAGGACAGAGAGAAATTGAGAGAGATGGGGAAGATAGGGAGAGAGAAGCAGACCTGTTTCACCACTTGGGAAGCATCTCCCCTGCAGGTGGGGAGCTGGGTCCTGGAACTGGGATTCTTGTGCTTTGTGCTGTGTGTGTTTAACCTGGTGTACCACCACCAGGCCCCCTTAGAGTTTTGCTTTTTGTCTACATATCTTCCACATCTTACAGTCTCAATCTAAATATGCTGCTTTCTGAGATAACAAACTGTAAATAATATTTACTAGAGTTCAGTCTAATAAAAAAGGAAGCTTAGTTGAGGGCCTTAATGATTTTTCACTAGTAAAACTAGTTATTTACATGGGCATAATGTAATTGGGTCAAGTTTTGTTGCTTTTTAATTTTCCTTAACCTGAATACCCTGTGAAGTTGCTAGCTAAGTAAAACATTCTAAATAATTTTCTTAGTGATGGTCTTAGCAAGTATTTTCATCTTTAATGTCATTAAGGTAGCATAATCTTGAGATTTGTCTGTTTTTAATTTCTAGAAAAAAGTCTCATCGTGGAAGGCAAGAGGGAAAAGAAGAAAGTAGAAAGATTGACTATGCAAGTATCTTCTTTACAAAAAGAGCCATTTACAATTGCACAGGGTAAGTGTATTCTGTATTTCCTGGTGAAAAATATCCTAAATAAGTAAAATAACAGTTGTAGTGCTTTTTTTTTTCCAGAGTAGTTATGTATGATTGGTATGTGACTTAATTTGCCATAGTAGAACAAAAGATACAGAGATAATGCTGTAAAATAATTTTCATGGCACCAAAGGCAAATAAGTTTATAAAATAGTTTTAAGTGGTTATTTACTTTTTGGTGTGAGGGAGGTACCAGTGATCAAACCTACCCATTGTTAGTATGTGCTTTAATATTGAGCTATTATCTCTAGTCCTATAATTAGGATTTAACTTTAGTATTTATATTTTCCTTTTTTTTTTTTCCCTTAGGAAAGGGGCAGAAACTTTGTGAAATTGAAAGGATACATTTCTTTCTTAGTAAGAAGAAAACTGATGAACTTAGAAATCTACATAAACTGCTTTATAACAGACCAGGCACAGTAAGACCTTTCTTATACCTTTTAACATACAAGCACGTTTTTAGGCCTGTAAAGGACTTCAGTGATCAACTGAAGTTGATAATTCCTTTTCCTTACCAGTGACAATCTAAGACACTTGTTAAATGACATATGACACACACCCAGATTTTTATAAGTTTAATATTCAGAGTTCTTTCTATAGTAGTTGTTACTATGTCAAACACAATTAAATCCAGGATGCAAAATGGTGAGGTTTTGGTGAACTTTAAATGCATTAGGAGAAGTCTCTTTATTGGATGTTTTAGCCACTCAGATAAATAATACAGTATAAATTAAAGCTATCTCAGATTGAGCACTATCTAGTAAATTCATATAGTTATTCTTTGCCTATGAGTTTATTAGAATAAGTCTGTTTCATTTTCTAAATTCTACTGTACATAGAACTTAGGTATTTTGTGTAGTTAAGCACATTTTGCTTTGAGTTGTAGATGAGTAAAGTTTGACATAAGAATAGAGTGTTTGAAGCATTGTCTCACTGATTTTTATATGTATCTCAATATATATATATCATCAGGGTTCTCCCTTGGACTCAGTGGCTGCACACAAATCCACTGCTCCCAGTGGTTATTTTTCTTTTTTTTTTTTTTTAAATCTTTTATTTATTTATTCCCTTTTGTTGCCCTTGTTGTTTTATTGTTGTAGTTATTATTGTTGTCGTCGTTGTTGGATAGGACAGAGAGAAATGGAGAGAGGAGGGGAAGACAGAGATGGGGAGAGAAAGATAGACACCTGCAGACCTGCTTCACCGCCTGTGAAGCGATTCCCCTGCAGGTGGGGAGCCAGGGTTCAAACCGGGATCCTTATGCCGGTCCTTGTGCTTTGCGCCACCTGCGCTTAGCCCGCTGCACTACAGCCCGACTCCCTTTCTTTCTTTCTTTTTTTTTTTTTTTTAATATTTATTTTCCCTTTTGTTGTCCTTGTTGTTTTATCATTGTTGTGGTTATTGTTGTTGTTGATGTTGTTGTTGGATAGGACAGAGAGAAATCGAGAGGAGGGGAAGATGGGGAGAGAAAGACAGACACCACCAGACCTGCTTCACCATTTATGAGGCAACCCCCCCTGCAGGTGGGGACCTGGGGGCTTGAACCAGGATCCTTACACTGATCCTTGTGCTTTGCGCATGTGAGCTTAACTGTCTGCGCTACTGCCCAAACCCCCTTTTTTTTTAAATGTATTTATTCCCTTTTGTTGCCCTTGTTTTATTGTGGTAATTATTATTGTTGTTATTGATGTCATTGTTGGACAGGACAGAGAGAAATGGAGAGAGGAAGGGAAGATAGAGGAGGAGAGAAAGATAGATACCTGCAGACCTGCTTCACCACCCGTGAAGCGACTCCCCTGCAAGTGGGGAGCTAGGGCTCAAACCGGTCCTTACGCGGGTCCTTACACCATGTGCACTGAACCCGCTGCGCTACCACCTGACTTCCCTTTTTTAATTTTTCTTTGTCTCTGTATTTGCTGGGACAGAGAAAAATTGAGAGGGGTGGGGAGAGGAAAAAAAAAAAAGACATGTAGTGCTGCTTCACTGCTGCTGAAGTTTATACCCTACAGGTGCGGACCAGAAGCCTGATCTTTGATCCTTTTGCATAGTAACTGGAGTGCTCAGCCGGGTTTGCCACTGCCTGGCCCAACAAATATCTAATTTATACTAATTCTATTACTGTTTAATACTGTTCATTTCTAGGAGTGTTCTCCCTTTTTAAAGAATAAAATGCTAAACTTCCTGATTTAGAAAAATAGTATTAGTAACAGCTACTGCTTTTTCTTCTTTTAGATTTATTTGTTATTTTATGAGAGAAAGGAGGGGGGAAAGAAGCAGATCATCATAGCCATATGTAATGCCAAAGATCAAACTTCGGGCTTGGGAGTCCAACACTTTATCCGCTGTGCCACATCTTGGGCCACAAGTAAATTCTTCTACTTAGGAAGATTAGGACTTTTTATGTACTTATTCCATATCACCTAGTACTATCAGTTTAACAGTTAGCTGTGGTTCTATAATTACCAGTAAAAATTTGCAGATGGAAATTTATGTTTAACCTTATTTTAAATAATTACGTTTATAGACCTGTTGTAATGCTCATAGTTTAATAATACATATAATTTTCATTTGTGAATAACAAATGTTGAACAGAAGTGTAACTTCGGATAGGAAAATAAAGGTGATAGCTTCTTTTTTTTTCTTTCAATTTTGTGTGTGTTACTGGAAATCACATTAATAAATATTTTCAGGTGTCATCATTAAAGAAGAATGTGGGTCAGTTCAGTGGCTTTCCCTTTGAAAAAGGAAGTGTTCAATATAAAAAGAAGGAAGAAATGTTGAAAAAGTATGTTTCAATCAACGTGCTTTTATTTTAACATTTGAATGTAATCACTCATGCATTTTCGTTAGATTGCTAGTTCTTTGCTCTGTCCAGTTACTTTTGATCCTGCATGGGAAACAAAACTGGGAACTCATGTACATTCAGTTCCTCTGAGTGGTTTCCCCTGCTCAGTTTTAAAACTTTACGTGAGAGAAAAAGGTTGGGGGGTGGGGCACATCAGAACACTGCTGCCATCCATGGAGTTCCCCTGGTGTTGTCTATATGGTGCCAAGACTCAAACCCAAGCTTTGTGAACATTAAGGTCTGTATTCTGCCACAGGTGATAATCTAGCCGTATTAGTTCTTTGCTTTAAATGCCAAGTCTTTGAGTGGAGAAGATAGCATGGCTCTCATGTCTGAGGCTCCAAAGCCTCAGATTCAGCCCCTATAAGCACTGAAGGCCAGAGCTGAATAGAGCTCCGGTTAAAAAAAAAAAAAGTAAATGGGGCTGGTGGTAGTCTAGTGGGTTAAAAGCGATGTAGTGTGAAGCACCGGGACTGTCATAAGGATCCCAGTTCAAGGCCCTAGCTCCCCACCTGCAGGGACGTTGCTTCAGAAGCAGGGAAGCAGGCCTTCAGGTGTCTATCTTTCCCCCTCTCTGTCTTCCCCTCCTCTCTCAATTTCTTTCTGTCCTATCCAACAACAAGGGCAACAAAATGGAAAAAATAGCCAACAGGAGCAGTGAATTCATAGTGTAGGCACCAAGTCCCAGCAATAACCCTGGAGGCAAAATAAAGCCAAATAGTGATTTTTCATGTTAACTTGGGTTGTTCATTACAATATAGTCAAGTTTATTGAAAACATTTTTCTTTGCCAGTACTGACTATATTTCAGGGGGTTGTGGAGAGGTGGGAAAAGTTGTCAATTAGCAATAATCACACCTCAGATAAACCTAATTGGCTATGATATGGTCACTGTGCAAAGCTTATTGAAAACTTTTTAAATGAAAGACAATTCTAGTTATAGGAGAATAATATAGGCAAATTGTTTATAAATCAGAATTCAGAATGTCTAAAGGGAACATAGTAAACAACTAACTCTCTTGGGACTGGGTAGTGGTGACCTTGGTTAAGCACACACATTACCATGTTCAGGGACCTGAATTTGGGACCCTATACACCAGAGCACTGCTCAGCTATGGCTTTTGGTGGTGTGGGGAATTGAACCTGGGACTTTGGAGCCTCAGGCATGTGTCTCTGCTTAACTATATGCTATCTCCCCCCACCACCACCCTATCTTCTATCTCTGCTTCTCTATCTCCCTCTCCTCTCACTTTCACCCCATCAAATAGGAGAAAGAGAAGGAAAAATAAATGGTTGCCTGGAGTAGTAGATTCACGGTGCTGGTACTGCATGTGGTGAGCCCCAGCAGTAACCCTGGTGGCAATTAAAAAAAAAAAAAGAATGCCCATGTCTATCTCCACTCCTCTCCTGTTCTTATAGATATAGTGTAAGCTATTTTGACGATAATTTGGCAGTGGTGCCTTTCAGGAACCAGAAGATAGCTCATACTGGTAGAGTCGATGCCTTAATGTGCATGAGGCCCTGGGTTCAGGTTCAGGTCCCAGCATTACTTGGGAACATGGGCAGCACCACGGAAACTCAGTAGAAGATGGAACATGTTGTCTCTCCTCTCTTTCCTCTTTCCAAAAAACAAATGAAGAAATTGGATCAGGGTGGGGGCTAAGCTTAACAGTATTGTGTTACTTGTTCAAGGCCCTATGGTCTTTGCCTGGTAACACATAAAATATATCTGTCACCGTACTGTAAGCAGGATGATATGGTTTCAAAGTGTTTTGTCTATTAAATCCTATGTAGTTTAAGAACTCTTCATAATACCTATTCCCCCACTCAAATATAGTAGAAATGCCTAGGGGGAAAATGTACTAATTACCAGCTAGAAGAATGGTTAAAGTAACAAATTTTATAGAACAGAAAACTTGTAGAGAAATAAAGTTTATTCTTTCACCACTCTGAAACCTATTGCTGAGTGGTGCTTTGCACTTACTAATCATCTGGTTGTATTTTATGCACTCATCAAGATTATTATTATTAATTTCTTTATTGGGGAATTAATGTTTTATATTCAACAGTAAATACTATAGTTTGTACATGCATAACATTACCCAGTTTCCCATATAATAATACAATCCCCACTAGGTCCTCTGTCATCCTTCTTGGACCTGTATTCTCCCTACCCACCCACTCCAGAGTCTTACTTTGGTGCGATAAAGATTATTATTATTTTTTAATATTTCCTTTTTGATGCCCTTTTTTTATTGTTGTTGTAGTTATTATTGTTGTTGATGTCATCGTTGTTGGATAGGACAGAGAGAAATGGAGAGAGGAGGGGAAGACAGAGAGGGCGAGAGAAAGATAGACACCTGCAGACCTGCTTCACCTCCTCTGAAGCAACTCCCTTGCAGGTGGGGAACTGGGGGTTCGAACCGGGATCCTTACGCCGGTTTCGCGCTTTGCGCAACGTAAGCCTTACTACCCACTGCGCTACCGCCCAACTCCCACTCATCAAGATTATTAAGAATACTTCTAAGCTTCAAAGAAATGGGCTGTTTTTATGTTTGCAACTGAACTAGTTTGTCTGTTGTCTCTGTATTGTGGTGAATGTTTATTAACCTTACTAAATTTTTTTTTCCCATTTGTCTGTTTCAGATTTAGGAATGCCATGCTAAAGAGCATCTGTGAGGTGCTTGATTTGGAGAGATCGGGTGTAAACAGTGAACTGGTGAAGAGGATCCTAAATTTCTTAATGCATCCAAAGCCTTCTGGCAAAGTGAGGATCTATATTTATAGTTTCAGTAACTAATTATTTATAGCCTTACTTTTATTTTTAAAGATTTATTTTATGAGAGATCATTTTACCTCTCTGACTTATTTCACCTCTACGCCAGTGATAGAATTCAGGGCCCCACATATGCAAGGTATGCGCTCTGTCCGCTGAGCCACTTTACCAGCCACAAAGACAAATAATTCTTAGCTAAGTTATTGACAGGTGGGATAGAAAATATTGGTTAAGCTTCCAAGACTATGTCTGTAGACACAGGAAGAATGGAAATAGGTTGAGTTGTGTTTTATAGCTTCAGGTCTAATAGCTAAAATGTTAATTCACTTTGAGTTAATTTTGGTGTTGAGTTAATTTTGGATAGTGTTAAGTGATGTTTTAATTTCATTTACGCATGGCTGTCCAGTTTTCCCAGCATCATTTGTTGAGACTTTCTTTTCCCCCAGTGAATAGTTTTGACTCCTTTGTCATATAATGATATGTATATGTATAGAGTTTTATTTTTTTGTTCCATGGGCCTGAGTACCTTTCTATTCAAGTACAACATTTTAATTACTACTGCTTTATAGTATGCATGGAAATCAGGGAGCATGATGGTCTCCCCACCTCTTTTTTTCTTTTTTCTTTTTTTCCACCACAGCACTGCTCAGCTCTGGCTAATGATAGTATGGGGAATTGAACCTAGGATTTTAGAGCCTTAGGCATGAGAGTCTTTTTGTATAACCATTATGCTATTTATCTTCTGCCCCTCTTTTTCTTTTCTTTTTCTTTCTATCAAAATATCAGTATTTCTCATTTGTGATCCATTGTGGTTCCACAGTTTTTAGAATTGTTTGTTTCATTTCCTTGAGTAGTGTAATTTTGAGTTTTATATGGATTGAATCTGTAAGTTGCTTTAGTTAGAATTACCATCTTGATATTTGTTTCTCTAACTCATAAAACAGGGAATATTCTTCCATTTTAATAGTGTCATATAGTATTTGTTGTAGAGATTTTTCACCTCTTTTGTTTGATTTACTCCAGGGTATTTTGTCATGTTGGGTTCAATTGTGAGTGGAGCTGCTTTTTTCATTTATTTCCCTGTCCTAAGTCTTTGTGCTGGTTTCCACAGATCATTTGATTGCACTGCTTTTATCTACTTCCTCCTCACCTTTTGTGTATTGTTTTCATATTGTTGCTTTTTGATGCAGTTTTACAGTTTTTCGTCTTGCTTAGGATTTTGTATTCCTTTGCTTTTTATTATGGAATCACTTTCAACAATTCTTGTAAAGCACATGGTAGTGGCAAACTCTGTTAGCTTTTCCATGCTTGCGAAGGCCTTTATTTCTCCATACTTGATTAGTAATTTGGCAGGGTATTCATTTCCGGGGCTGGGCAGCGGCACAGCAGGTTAAGCACACATAGTACAAAGTGCAAGGATCCATTTTCTTTTCTTCTTTTCTTTTTTTCTTCTTTCTTTCTTTTTTTTTTTCCTCCAGGGTTATCGCTGGGGCTTGGTGCCTCCATTATGAATCCCCTGCCACTATGGTAATATCTTTCTTTTTTCTGATTTTTTTTTTTTTTTTGATAGTACAGAGAGAAATTCAGAGGGGAGAGGGAGAGAGAAAGACACCTGCAGACCTGCTTCACCGCTTGTGAAGCAACCCCTTGCAGGCGGGGAGCCGGGGGGGACTCAAACCTGGATCTTTGAATAGGGTCCTTACCTCATACTATGTGCACTTAACTCAGTGCACTACCACTCAGCCCCCTTTCTCTTTCCTTCTCTATCTCCCTCTCTCAGTTTCTCTTTGTCATATCTAATAAAATGGAAAAAAATGGCCACCAGAAGCAGTGGATTCATAGTGCAGGCACCAAGCCCCAGTGGTAACCCTGGAGGCAAAATAAATAAATAAGAACAATTAAAACATACTCATTACTCACAGTATTATCTTTTTGGCTATAATATCTCACTATCTCAGCCTGCAGGGTTTCTTCTGAGAATTCTAATGAGAGTCTGATAATGCATTTATTTTGTCACTTCCTTTCTTTAGCAGACACCTGCAGACCTGCTTCACCGCTTGTGAAGTGACTCCCCTGCAGGTGGGGAGCCAGGGCCTCAAACTGGGACCCTTACACCAGTCCTTGCGCTTTGCGCCACCTGTACTTAACCTGCTGTGCTACCTCCCAACTCCCTATTCTTGAAATTTTTCAGATAATTGTTTCTTTGATCCTTTTTCTCCATTTGAAACTAGCATTCCGTTCGTTATGTTAACTGCTATAGTAAAGTCTGGTATTGAGTTGCTTTGCTTTTCACATGGAAGTATTATGGCACTGAAGGAAACCTGGATGCTGTGGCATCTCTCCCCCCTCCCACTTACTCACCCCCTATATTTAGAGCATATTCAACTCTGGCTTATGGTGGTGCTGGGGATTGAACCTGAGACCCCAGTATCAAAGTCATTTTGTATAACCAGTATGATACCTCCCCACCTCTTTTTCTTTTTTAAAAAATATTTATTCCCTTTTGTTGCCCTTGTCGTTTTATTGTTGTAGTTATTATTATTGTTGTTATTGATGTCATTGTTGGATAGGACAGAGAGAAATGGAGGGGGGGAACACAGAGGGGGAGAGAAAGGTAGACACCTGCAGACCTGCTTCACTGCCCGTGAAGCAACTCCCCTGCAGGTGGGGAGCTGGGGGCTCGAACCGGGATCCTTATGCCGGTCCTTGTGCTTTGCGCCACGTGCACTTAACCCACTGCGCTACTGCCTGACTCCCTCCTATCTTTTTCAATCAAAAAAAAAAAGCTAAAATTTCCCTGGTGATAACAAAAAATTAATCTATTATTAAATCATTTTCATATCTACTTTGCTTTTCAATTATGCATAGATTAGTTGGATGTCAGTGTAATAACAGTGGTTTTGTCTTGTGATTCTTAATTTCATAATTAACATACTCAGTACTTAACTCCATATTTACAATCAGCAGTGAGAATATAATTCTGGCATTATTGAAGTTAAAACCTGGAGATAATAAGAATATAAACTATATAGGGAGTTGGGTGGTAGCGCAGTGGGTTAAGCGCACGTGGCACAAAGCAAGGACCAGCGGAAGAATATAAACTATAGTTCATAAACTCAGCATGTGTAAAGTGAGGTTTTATTTCTTATATGAATGGTTCCTTGCAGTACTTTTTTTTTTTTCTTAATAGCTCCCTAAAGGAAGTATTGCCAGCAGTGACTATTTTTAATGCAAATCCAACTTAAAATACTATTTTGACAAAAGTGTGAACAGCTGGGCCCAAGAGATGGCTCACACAGTAGAGTGTGCACCTTACCATGTACTGGACCCTTGGTTCAAGCCCCTGTCCCATATACACCACGTAGGAGCACTGTGAATGGCTCTAGAGCAGTCCGTGGAAGACAGCGTATGCTGTGGTGTTTCTTCTTTCTATATAAAATCATGAAATAGAATGTGAACAGTTGTCTAAACACATCATGTACTTAGATTTTTAGTCCATTAGAATGTAGTGAACTTATTTCTGGCGCTGGGGAAACAGCATAGTGGTTATCCAGATGACTTTCATACCTGCATACCAAAGATCCCAGATTCAGTCCCCAGCATCACCACAAGCCAGAACTAAGAAGTTCTCTGAAAAGAAAATAAATGAACATTGGTGGTCCGGGAGGTGGCGCAGTGGATAAAGCATTAGACTCTCAAGCATGAGGTCTTGAGTTCAATTCCCAGAAGCACATGTGCCAGAGTGCTATCTGGTCTTTCTCTTCTATCTTTCTCATAAATAAATAAATAAAATCTTCTTTAAAAAAATGAACAAATAATAACTCTTCCCCTAGAATACTTTTTTTTTTAAATTTATTTTAAAAAGGAGACATTAACAAAACCATAGGATAAGAGGGGTACAACTCCACACAATTCCCACCACCAGATCTCCGTATCCCATCCCCTCCCCTGATAGCTTTCCTGTTTTTTAACCCTCTGGGAGTATAGATCCAAGGTCATTGTGGGATGCAGAAGGTGGAAGGTCTGGCTTCTATAATTGCTTCCCCACTGAACATGGGCGTTGACTGGTCGATCCATACTACCAGCCTGCCTCTCACTTTCCCTAGTAGGGTGGGACTCTGGGGAAGCTGAGCTCCAGGACACAGTGGTGGGGTTGTCTGTCCAGGGAAGTCTGGTTGGCATCATGATGGCATCTGGAACCTGGTGACTGAAAAGAGAGTTAACATACAAAGCCAAATAAATTGTTGACCAATCATGGACCTAAATGCTGGAATAGTGCAGATGAAGTGTTGTCGGGTACTCACTGCAGACTATTGTGTACTTTTGCTTTCAGGTATATATTTTGCCCTCGTTTATGGATATGCATGGAATGGGACACAGTCTTTTGGTGGTAGCATACTTATATCTATCAACATTTGTGGGGAAAAAAGTCATGAAAGGTCTTGCCTATATTGTAAAGGTATTAGCAGTGGAGGCTATCTTAAATTAAGTTTAAGATGAATTGTTTCTTATGAAGAGAATCATAGAAACTTGGAAACACAGTCTGTAAGACAGGAATAAGAATTAGAACTGTTGACCGACATACAGAATGCTTCAAGATTTTATCTGAATTTTTATTTTTACTCAGCCATTACCAAAATCTAAAAAGTCATCTAGCAAAGGCAGCAAAAAGGAGCGGAACAGTTCTGGAATGGCAAGGAAAGCTAAACGGACCAAATGTCCTGAAATTCTGTCTGATGAATCTAGCAGTGATGAAGATGAAAAGAAAAACAAAGAAGAATCTTCAGATGATGAAGATAAAGAAAGTGAAGAGGAGGTAACAAAAAATTTCCTTCTGATTTCTTTGCAAGGGAAGAAAATAGATTCTAGCAACTCTCGGAGTATTAGAAGTTTTCTTTTTTGTTTTTATTTTTTACTTGTAGTTGGATTTATTTTGTCCTCAATTTATTCCTGGGCCATAAGTTTTTGTTTGATTTGTTTCTTCTGGGATTATCTTTTTCCTCTGTACAACCTCCTCTTCTGGTTTAGGGGTCAGTCTGCTCTTTTTCAGTGAGTCATCTCCATGTGGCAAAGTGAGCTCATGTAGGGGTTAATCCAACCTGAGCTCTGTGTTTGATGGTGCATCTTGGAGGATTTGCTCACGTGGATATGCTCAAGGACCAGGGAATCTACATCTAGACCCTTAAGTTCAGCTTTGCTCTCTGTGTTTTTAAGCATGTGCAGCAAAACATCACTCTTCTTAGGCCACTGACCTTGAGTCTAGCACCACTGTTTGGCCTAGGCATACCTGCCAGCACCACCACTGTAAGATGGAATGGCATGCATTGCTTCTGTAGACTAACAACCTTCAGATACTTGGTGGCTTTTTGGATATGTCTTTGATGGCCTGGGCAGTTTCTTGAGTGTCCTTAAAATGAACACAGAGGTTTGAGTCTTGAGTTGCATAATTTTGTAGGGTTTCCTGAGTCAAGCAAGTAGTGAACCATTGTGAAGTATCCTCCCTGCACATGGGGACTGGGGGCTTAAAACCAGGTCCTTGCACACTGGAATGTGTGTGCTCTACCAGGTGTGCCACTGTCCACCCCCTGAAATTACTAAAAAGGAAAAAGAGTATGAGTCACATAGTACAAAAGCTATTTTATAATGCTCTATTTTATGTTGATATTGACCAGTTTTGTAAAATACTTTCCAGTTAGATGTCAGGTAAGCAATAAGTGCTATCAGGTACAGTAATTCTCTAGTACCTGTGTTTTTCTTTGTTATATCATTTTTTAAAATGTTTATTTATTCCCATTTGTTGCCCTTGTTTTTTGTTGTAGTTATTGTTGCTGTCATTGTTGGATAGGACAGAGAGAAATGGAGAGAGGAGGGGAAGACAGAAGAGGAGAGAGAATGATACACACCTGCAGACCTGCTTCACCGCTTGTGAAGTGACTCCCCTGCAGGTGGGGAGATGGCTTGAAGCGGGATCCTTAGCTGGTCATTGTGCTTTGTACCTCATGCGCTTAACCCGCTGCACTACTGCTAAACTCCATTATTTAACTTTTTCAAGACTCAAGTGGTAGCTTAATAAATGATTTTAGTTTTGTCTTAACTGTGAATAGGCCTCTTTTCTAAGAGATTATAAGGAAGAATTGTAAGTTAATTGGAAAAGTTGTGGGTTGCTTATAGATGGAAGTTTTTTCAGACATTTCCTAAGTTAGTAGTTCAAATTTTAGTTGCTGGCTAGTATGTGAGTTTGAGCCTTACTTATTTAAGTGCCTGTTAGCAGGGGAGATGGCTAAGAAATAAAACGGTTTGCAAAGCTGAGGCCCCAGGTTCAATCCCCAGCACTGTATATGTTAGAGCTTAGTCTAATTAGAGCTTAGTATGTTAGCTCTAGTCTCTCATGTGCATACTTTCTTCTTTTTTCTGTATCTAGTGAATTAAAAGATCTTTTTAAAATCTTAACTTAGTATTGAAATAACTAAAACCTATATTGTTAAAACAGAATTGACAGGGAGTCGGGCAGTAGCACAACAGGTTAAGCGCAGGTGGTGCAAAGCTTAAGGACTGGGGTAAGGATTCAAGCCCCCGGCTCCCCACCTGCAGGGGAGTCGCTTCACAAGCAGTGAAGCAGGTCTGCAGGTGTCTCTCATTCTCTCCCCCTCTCTATCTTCCCCTCCTTTCTCCATTTCTCTCTGTCCTATCCAACAACAATAATAACTACAACAATAAAATAAGGGCAACAAAAGGGAATAAATTAAAAAAAAGTAATTGACAAAGTCTTTTTAAAAAATTATGTCACATTTAGGCTATTAGTTAATAGTTGCTAAATCATTTCCTTACTTTTTGTATTTGTACTTCTGTTTATGCAATATGCAGCAAATGGTTCACTATAGTTTTTAATCTTTCATTTCCTAACTAAATAAGGTGTTCAAAGAATGACTTGGATAGTAATTCCATTATTAGAAGAGCCATTTTAAATTGCTATATCATCTTAACTCACAGACATCTGCTTATTGGAGCAATAAAAGGAGAACACTTTGGAGCCCTGAATAAACTAGTAGAGGAAGTTGCTTTTTTTTCAATTATTTATTTATTTGGGGGGTGGGGGTGGGAATCAAACCCAGGGCCTCATACCTGCAGAATATGTGCTCTGCCACCATAAAAGGGCCTGGGAGATAGCATATGGTTATGTAAACAGACTTAATGCCTAAGTTCTCATTTTAATATCAGCATCTATAAACCAGCGTGATGCTCTGGTGGTTAAAAAAAAAAAAGAGTAGGATAGAGGTAGATGGCTTAGTAGTTATGCAAAGAGACTCTCATGCCAGAGGCTCCAAAGTAGCAGATTCAATCTTCCACCACCACCACCATAAAGGAGAGCTGAGCAGTGTTCTGATAATAAATAAGTAAATAAGAGTATAGGAAGCAGGATTAGTTATTTTCTGTAAACTTATGCTAAAACTCAGCTGGTTCCCGTGTTGTATTAAGTCTATAGGGAGAGACTGCTGAAGTAAACCAATGAAACCAAGTTATTCACAGGTTGCCATTCATAAGTATTAGACCTTAGTCACAGAAAAATCACTAGAGACTACAGAAAAATAAATAAAAATGTTCCTGTACACAGAAGAAAAAGTTGTCTTTTTTTTTTACACATTTAAAAGGATGCTTAATTTTTTGCTGTTTTTTTAGCATTTTTATAACACTTAAAAAAGATATTCTTATTAACAAGATACACACACAGAACCAGAGCATTATTTAGGCACACTACCCAATATGACATTTCCTTGGCTGCCTTTATAACACTCATCCCTAGAAATGTACAAATTTTGTGTGTGTGTGTGTGTGTGAGAGAGAGAGAGAGAAAGAGAGAATTTAGAATTTACCTTACTGTTCCCATACACATCTATGAATGTTTACAGTTGTTAATTATTTTAAGTTTTACTAGTAATCTCTGAAGTGAGTTCCTATTTCTTGACAAGTAATACAAGAAGAGTACCAAGGGATACCATTTCTCTTCCAGAGCTACCATCTTCATAGTTAACCTCGTCGCAGGACAGTTTGTTTTACCTTTTAGGTATTGTATATATACTGCTGTAGACAGAAGAACTAAGGAGTTCTAGTTATGTTTTTGGCATAGCTCCCAAACCTTCTCTTACTAGAGATGGCCAATTACATCACATTCGTTTGAATTTTGTTACCTGACCATTTGTAGCTTTAAAGAAGCTGTGAGATCAGATGGTGGCTTTGCTGTCTATGTTAGAGGAATTCAAATTTTAAAAAAGTATGTTAAGTCTTACAATGTTCACAAAGAAACTTTGTTAAGCTTATGTATCTGGACCACAGGAGGAAGTGCTTAGTAGTAGATGAATATGGATGTTTTGTTAGTCTGTTATGTTTTATAAAATAAGAATTCTTCCATCACAACTTAATCAGAGGAATTATAAACTGTATAGAGAAACTTATTGTTGGAAGGCAAAGTTGAGTTGCCATGATAAAAATCTATTTAGACTTAAACTTACCTTCTTAAATTATTATTTTTTTCTAAATACAAGGCTTGCACAATTCTTTGCTCTTGGCATTAGTGGGCTTTCTCAGCCAAGTTGTTAAAAGAATGATATATTGTAAGCTAATTTTTATTTTTGTTCATCTATTTGCCCAGTAGAGCCTTTCTGCTGTGAGGACAGAGTTCTGGCTCTGACAGGCGTCTTTTTTGGAGACCCTTCTTCAAGAGCCCTGCTGCCTATAAAAGATAGGTAAGCTTTCTCTCCTAAGATTTTTTTTTTTTTCTTCCTTGTCTTCCTTCAGTAAGTGCATCATTCCTCTGATTCTGACCTTCATGGTTACCAAGAACATGAAAAATACCCTTCAGGTTTAAAAATGTTATATTGTTAATTTTTGAAGACTTGTAGTATATTATGCTATTCAGAATTAATAACTACCAGTTTTTGTTTATCCTTAACACATCAGAAAATTGGTACTACATGGTCCTGATTGAATCACGCACAGCACACTGAAAAATAACAAGTCAGGATCTTAAAGATAACCCCACAACAATTTAGAAACTTGTTTTTAAATTTCCTTACTGTGTCACCTTATTTCCTTTTCCATACATAATAGCATTTACTATTTTAGCACCTACGGCATTTATCCTTTGTAATTGCACAATGTTATAATTACTATAATTTTCAGATTGTTTTTTAGTAGAAAAATAAATTAGAAAATACTTAGTTTCTAATGTAATCACTTTTTTTAGTTTCTCAGTTCAGCTCATTTTCATTGCACTGGGAAGTGCTGAATTCTAAGGGGGCTACATAATGCATTTACTGTCCATATACCCTTTGAGTTATACCTAATGCAAGATTTCAGGAGAATCTCTATTGGTGAGGGAAAGCTTTAGAGAGGCAACGGAAGAAGTGCCAGTTGAAGTTGATCTTAGGAATAGAAAGGAAAGTTGAACCTGTGAACAGAGTTGGGGAGCAGGCTACCTTTTACAAGCATGCTTATTTGTTGGTTTGGTAGTATCTCCAGAAGTATAAAGTAATGAGAAATAAAACTAGAGTAATACATTTGAAACCATGGAGTCAGGTATTGTTGGGTGAATAATACAGTCTTTGTGAATAGATTCATAAATCTTATTCATTAAAAATAATTGTCTTTTCACTAAAGGCAGGCATAACCTCTGCCAGCCAGGAATCAGTAGTCTACCAGGGAAGAAGTACCACACACTTTAGCCAGATTTACTGACCCATACAAGGAGAAAACTATTGGGAATACAATGTTTTTGACATCTTGCATTTTATTTTCTTAAAATTTAAATGAAATGAAATTTATTTATTATTGAATAGAGACAGAAATTGAGGGGAACGAAGATAGAGAGGGAGAGTTTTTCTAAAGAACTAGAACCTCGGGTCGGGTGGCAGTGCACCTGGTTGAGTGCACATGTTACATTGTATAAGCCCCCTATCCCCACATGCAGGGGGAAAGCTTCATGAATGGTGAAGCAGGGCTGCAGGTACAGGTGTTTCTATGTCTCTCTCCCTCCCTCTCTTTCCCCCCTTCCTTTCAATATCTGTCTGTCTGTCCAATAAATAAAGGTAATTAAAATTTTTTTTTAAAAACAACTAGAGCCTTGATTGGAATAGATCTTTATGATTTACTGAAAAAATTTATTTACTGGGTTTGAGCCCCTGCTCCCTACCTACAGAGGGAAAGCATCCCAAGTGGTGAATCAGGTGTTCAGGTGGCTCTATTTCTCTCTATTGCCCCCTCCCACATCAGTTTCTCTCTGTCCTATCAAAATAGAAAGAAGGGGGCAGGGGTATATGGCCCCTGGGAGCAGTGGGGTCATAGTGCCAGCACTGAATCCCAGCAGCAACTCCGGTAGCAATATAAATAAATAAACAAACCAGATTACCAGTTTTGCATATGATTACCAGTGATGCTAAGAATTGAACCTCAGGTCTCCATGCCTGCAAGTCCTGTACTCTGCCTGTTGAGCCACCTCTCTGGACGGTGGAATAGAGTTTTTGATAGAAAGGTCATTTATTTTAGTGGTCTTTTCCCATCTCAGTAATTACATAGCAGCTCAGCCAGTTAGGGGTTCTGCACTGAAAATTAAGAAACAAATACAGAGATTCTTCCCTAAAACACTTCAATTTAATTGGTAAAAGGAATGACTAAATACTAGGAACTAGGGGGTATTTGCATGCATACATACATGTATATATGTATAAGGCCATGTGGACATTCAAGTGGTAGCATTTACTTTTTTTGACATATGGGGAATATAGTTCCAGGCAGGGAAATTTATTAGGTAACAATTTGAACTTTGAGAAATGAACAGAATAGATTGACATAGCAAAAGCAAAGGATTTGGAGACACTCGTTCATGCACATATATGGAATGCATCAAGGTTTGTTTTTTTTTAAAATATATTTATTTTCCCTTTTGTTGCCCTTGTTTTTATTGTTGCTGTTGTTACTGATGTTGTCGTTGGATAGGACAGAGAGAAATTGGAGAGAGGAGGGGAAGACAGAGAGGGGGAGAGACAGACACCTGCAGACCAGCTTCACTGCCTGTGAAGCGACTCCCCTGCAGGTGGGGAGCTGGGGGTTCGAACCGGGATCCTTGCGCCAGTCCTTGCACTTTGCACCACACCACTGTTACCATCTGACTCCCACATCAAGGTCTTTTAGGGAGAAGAAATCTAAAGAAAGGATTCAGGAGCCCATACAAAGTTCACAGACTTAAGATCCCAGTCTCCCCCTCCTCCCAACCCACTAGGTTAATGGTTTATAGTACAGTTGTCAACACATAGGTTCAATTTTCATCTATGTTAATTGTCTGCAAAATGCTCTCACCCCCAACTTTGATCTTTATCTGCCATCATTCATAAGGACACCAAAACCCTCCCCACTTCCCATTCTTTCCTGAGTCCTTTGTTTTGGTGCAACACAGCACCCAGTCCAAGTTTTACTTTGTATTTTCCCTTTAATTCAATAGTATATTTCATAGTATCACTGGCTTGTTAATACAAATTAATCATTTGAACTCAAAAGAAGTATGTAGGGAAAAAAGGGATATATGAACTAGAGTAATTTCTGTGAGCTACTAGTAATCTAAGAGGTACACTACCATAAGGTCTTAGTTCTTACTTGTTAATAAACTTACTCTCTCAGTTGTTGTCCTATTTATCATGAGATAAATTATTTTGTATTGGAGGGGTTTCTTTCTTTTTTTTTTTTTTGCCTCCAGGGTTATTGCTGGGGCTTGATGCCTGCACTATGACTCCACTGCTCCTGCAGCCATTTTTTCTGTTTGTTTTTATTGTTGGATAGGAAAAAGAGGAGGGGGAGAGAACGATAGATACCTGCAGGTCTGCTTCACTACTTGTGAAGCAAAGCCCCTGGCCCTGCAGGTGGGGAGCCATGAGCTGGTACTGGGATCCTTGCGCTGGTCCTTGCACTTCACATTGTGTGCATTTAACCAGATGCGCCACCTGCCGACCCCGTTGTGGGGGGGGGGGTTCTCTTTTGGAGTCATTAGTGCTTGCACAATGACTTCACTGCTCCCAGTGGGGGAAATTTTTTTTTTTCCATTTTTCTTTTTATGGGTGGGGAGATCCATGCAGCACTGCCCCACCTCTTGTGAAGCTTGTCTCCCACAGGTGGGGGTCTGGGACTTGAAGCCAGGTCCTTATACATAGTTACATGTGCACTCTACCAGGTGTGCCACCACACAGCTTACCATTTTTTCAATTTATATGAGAGCAACACTTTCTATAAAGTAGACATCAATAAATGAGATGTAAACCAAATTTGGTGAGACCATACGTTGATGAGATTGTTGATATTGTGAAAGATTTGTAGAAGGTGATTATAGAGTTAAGAATGATAAGTGTGATTTTTTTAAAGTGGGTAGTGAGAGAGTGAAGATTTAAAAGTTCAATTAAAGTTTAAATGAAAATGATTCAGTTTTCCTTCAGAGTTCTCTGGTAGCTTCTTTCTGTTACCTCTAAAATGGCATTACCCATGTTTGCTTTAACTTCCCAGACTTGTCTATTTTATCCTAATGTTAAGGGGTATCATTTGAAAGGCTTCATTTCTTAGTTTCGTTTTCCTCTGATGATACTTAGTACTTTAGGGCAACTGAAATGATATTTTTTTAACATGTGCTAGAGGAAAGCACCTGATAGTCAACTGATTGACTCTGCTCAAGGTGAAACCTGTTTCTGCAATTGTACTACTCAGCTCTCACTTTCTCCATCCATGCCCATGTGTCCATCTACAAATAATACTTACTGAATTTCTACTTTAAATTTGTCACAGAATCAGTTGTAACTAGCAACTAAGTGAAGTCCAGTATAAATTGGTTACCGCATGATTCAGCTATTTGTGGATCTAGTTTTATTGATTATAATATAAAATACACATGGTGAGTGTATCATAGTTAAATTATCATGGGTGTCATTGAAGTCTCTCTCTTTTTTTTTTTACTTTTTTTTTATAGCCCCAGTTCTTAGCCTTGCTGTAACAGACCATGTCTAGTCCAGATTTCACCCTTTCTTTCCTTATTAATTTCCACTTATAAGTTATATCCAAAAGACTTAATACCTGAGGCTTCAAGTCTAAGCTTTAGTCCTCAGCACTACCATAAGCCAGAGGTAAGCAGTACTCTGCTCTCTTACCTGTTTCTCATTAAGATAATTTTTTTTATAAATTTTTAAAAATTTTATTTTCCCTTTTGTTGCCCTTGTATTTTTTGTTGTTGCAGTTGTTGAAGCCATCGTTGTTAGATAGGACAGAGAGGAATGGAAAGGAATGGAGAGAGGAGGGGAAGAGAGAGGGGGAGAGAAAGACACCTGCAAATGCGCTTCACTGCCTGTGAATCAACTCTCCTGCAGGTGGGGAGTTGGGGGCTTAAACTAGGATCCTTACGCTGGTCCTTGCACTTCGTGCCATGTGCACTTAACCAGCTAAGCTACCTCCCAGCTCCCAAAATAATTATTTTTAGGGGGCCGGGTGGTAGAGTACTGGCTTACGCGCAAAGACTAGTTCAAGCCTCCCCTCGTGTGTGTGTGTGTGTGTGTGTGTGTGTGTGTGTGTGTATGTGTGTGTATGTGTGTGTGTGTGACTTTCCAAGCAGTGAAGCAGGTCTGCAGGTGTCTATCTTTCTCTCTCCCTCTCTTTCCCTCCTCTCTTGATTTTTCTCTGTCCTATCCAACAGTGGAAAAAAAGATGGCCGCCAGGAACGGTGGATTCATAGTACAGGCACTGAGCCCCATTGATAACCCTGGAGGCAAAAGTAAAATTGAATACATTTTTTAATGTTTGGTTTATGATAGTCAAAAATTAAAACATGGAGAAATATTGTCAAAATTATATGCAGTATTTTTGGTGTTTAGATTAAATTTTGTATGTATCTTAGGATATGTACTTTATTCATATGCCTCTCCCCCTCTTTTGTTAAATATGGATATTTTTCCCCAATATTTACTTATTTATTTATTTATTGGATAGAGACAAAGCAATTGAGAAGGGAGGAGAGATAGAGAAGGAAAGAGACAGAGAGACACCTCTAGCCCTACTTTACCACTTGTAAAGTTTTTTCCTTGCAGTTGGGGACCAAGGGCTTGAAGCCAGCACAGTAATGTGTATGCTAAGCTGGGTGCTCCGCTATCTGGGCCTCCCACTCAGGTTTTTTTGGTCATTATCTGAGTTAACTTACTTTCATAGAGAAACACACAGAACAGTAACTCTGCACCGAAGCTTTTTCCTTTGTGGTGAAAGCTGGGTCTGAACTTGGGTCATGCACATGACGAAGGCTGTCTAGATAAGCTTTCTTGTCAGCCCCATAGTATAGTCTTACCTATGAGAATATTAATCTGATTAATTTCCCCCTACTTTTTGTATCCTGTTAGAGACAGTGTAAACTACAGTTATTTTATTCTCTATGTCTACACCCACATACTTTGCTTTTTCTTTTTTATTTAAGAAAGGATTAATTAACAAAACCATAGAGTAGAGGGGCACAATTCTACACAATTCCCACCACCCAATCTCCATATCCCACCCCCTCCCCTGATAGCTTTCCCATTCTCTATCCCTCTGGGAGCATGGACCCAGGGTCATTGTGGGTTGCAGAAGGTGGAAGGTCTGGCTTCTGTAATTGCTTCCCCGCTGAACATGGGCATTGACTGGTCGGTCCATATTCCCAGTCATACTTTGCTTTTATAGTATCAGATATCAGTTAGCATTTACAAAACCTGGCTCTAGAATCTGTTTAAATCTTTGTTAGTTATTTGACTGTGAATATAAGGACAATTTTGAGCCTTTGCTTCCTCCTTTATTCATAATTAGTTAGTAGGCAACTCCTGTGCACCACTGCCAGTTTAATAATTAAGGGATGGGAGTCTGGCAGTAGCGCAGCGGGTTAAGTGCACATAAGGATCCCAGCGTTAAGGCTCCCAGTTCAAGTCCCTAGCTCCCAACCTGCAGGGTAGTCGCTTCACAGGTGGTGAAGCAGGTCTGCAGGTGTCTGTCTTTCTCTCTCCCTGTCTTCCCCTCCTCTCTCCATTTCTCTGTCCTATCCAACAACAGCAATAACAATAACAGTAAGAACTACAACAACAATTAAAAGCAACAAGGGCAACAAAAGGGAAAATAAATAAATAAAAAAAAGTAGTTAAGGGACACATTACTTAACAAAGAGGCCCCTCCTCCCAAAAAAATAAAATTCCCTGTATTCAAACTTACATCCAAGTTGAGAGAGAATGACAAGGAACAATATCTGTATTTAGGAATGTTTTTCAAGATGAAATTTTGTTCTGTATAGTGTGTAATAAATGTTTTTAGTGATGGATTCTTGGCTTCATATATATGATTAAATTAATGATCATATATGTCGTGTCAAAAATTGATTATTCGGGAGTCGGGCGGTAGCGCAGCAGGTTAAGCGCACATGGCGCAAAGCACAAGGACTGGAATAAGGATCCTGGTTCAAGCCCCCGGCTCCCCACCTGCAGGGGAGTCGCTTCACTAGCGGTGAAGCAGTTCTGCAGGTGTCTTTCTCTCAGCCTCTATGTCTTCCCCCTCCTCTCTCTATTTCTCTCTGTCCTATCCAACAACAGTAATAACCATAACAATAAAACAAGGGCAACAAAAAGGGAATAAATATTTTTTAAAAATTTGATTATTAGCAATGATTTTTCATTAGTAATACTGAATACACTAGTTTCTTTAATGTTACTGAGGGGTAATGGAGGCAGTGAGTCTCATCCGTGTATGTGTTGTGCTTTTCTTCCTAATAGCCACCCAAAAAGACATCGAAAAAGGAGAAGCCTAAACAGAAAACTACTCCTAAAAGTAAAAAATCTGTAAAAACTGCTAATGTTAAGAAGGCAGACAGCAGCACCACCAAAAAGAACCAAAACAGTTCCAAGAAAGGTATGTTAGAAATGAAACACAACACATTTCAAGATGCAAGGTATATGCTGCAACAGTTTAAAAATGTATATGGGAAATAAGTAAACATCAAAGACCATAAGGGAAGGGAGTATGTCTGTTTTTTACCACTTAAAATTTTTCAAAATTGAGACAAATTTAATTGCATGTTTTTATAGTAACCTATATAAGTCTATAAAAAAACTAAAGAAATAATAATACTGCTTAAGTGATAATTTACAATGTAGGAACTTTTTTATTCACTTGTCATATCTATATTTTAGAAAGTGAATCTGAGGATAGTTCAGATGATGAACCTTTAATTAAAAAACTGAAGAAGCCTCCTACAGATGAAGAGTTAAAGGAAACAATAAAGAAATTACTAACCAATGCTAATTTGGAAGAAGTCACAATGAAGCAGATTTGCAAAGAGGTAATTCAATAAATGCTTAGATGGTTTGTTTCCATTTGAAGAAATCTTTTCACTCATCCATCAATCCAAAGCTAGATGATAATGATGGTGATTGGATAGAGACAGAAATTGAGGTGAGAGGGAGATAGGGGAAGAGAGAGAGAGAGAGATACCTGCAGTACTGCTTCCCCACTCCTGAAGCTTCCCCCCTGCAGGGGGGGACCAGGAGCTTGAAGAATCTGGTTCCTTGCATACTGCAATGTGTGTACTTAACCAAGTGCATCACCACCTGCCCCCCAAAGCTAGATTCTTAAAAGCATTCATTCAGTGAGCAAATATTTGTTAAACTATAGTATGAACATGTCATAATATGATACCACATTAAATAAAATAAAATTTCTGCCCTGATAATTATTTTATAAATAATTTAAGAATATACATTCTAGATAATTTTTGTTTAATATTTATGTATTAACATGAGAGAAAGAGAACCAGAACATTACTCTTGGATATGCAAAGCCAATAATTCAACTCAGGAACCTCATATTTGAGTTTCTTTACCTACTATGTCAGTTCCCAGGCCATACACACAGTGAATAACTGTATTCATTCCAGTTCACAAAGAAACTTATAATCTTTAATTTTCTAAATAATTTTTATTTAGATCAGTTGATTTTTTTAAAAAAAAAGTCACATGAGCTGCCAATTTTTCACCATTAACTATGGTAAATGAAATTCATGGATTAAATTCTTAGCTCACAACTTGTGTAATTTTTAACACTTTTTGTAAAATTATAACATCCCAGAGGTGTTTTCATTCTCATAAATGGTGTATCTAAGTCACCACTTCTCAGGAAATTTAAATGATCTAGTCTTGAGTATGATTTTGTAGATTCCATTCTAGGAGGCTGGGCAGTGGTGCACCTTATTGAGCATTCACGTTGTCATGCGGAAGAGCATGCAGGTGTGTCTCCTGTCTTTCCCTCACCTCTGTTTCTCTTATCTCTAGCCAAAAGGGAAAAAAAGGTAAAGAATGAGATGAAAGGCAAGAAATTGCTATAATTAAAGTTACAAGGCTGCCACAATTTGTGTCAGAAATCAAAGCTCACTCAAGGGTTACTACAGTGTGAGAGTAAGGGCTTGGGTGCACTGATCATACTAGGGAGTAGAATGAAAGGAATACTCTGAGGAAATGATGGACATCTGAGATGAATTGTTTGAAGTAGGAGAAATTGTATGTCTCCATGTTAGAAGAGTAACCTAGATATTCTGGAAGTTAAAACCAGAGTTATAGCTAAAGTAGCCCAGAGAATATAAAATGAGAGTAGCAAAGAACAGTTCTGGAGCTCCATTAACATTAAAGAGTTCGGAAATAGTTTCTGTAATTATGAAGAGTAGACACTTGAAGAAAACCAGAGAGAGAGAGAGAGTAAGAACCCTTTTCCTGAAAGGATAGTACCAGTTTAAGAAAATGGAGTTGAACTGATAAAATGGCTTACCTGGGGAACATTGGTTTTGTATGCCCAAGACTACCTAGTTCAGTCACTGGGCTCCCCATGTGCCAGAGTGGCACTTGTGAAGCTTTCCCCATTAAGTGGGACCAGGTCCTTGTACACTGTAATATGTGCCCTCTACCAGGTATGCCACTACACGGCCCCTGAAAATATTTTTCAAGATCAGGTAGAGAATCACATCCTTAGACTAATGGACTGTGCTATGAAAGGAAGAGAACCTATAGAGTAGTAGGATGGTTCGCTACAGAGGTGAAGAAAATTCTGGATACATATTTGGAAGGGATACTCCAGAATGTGGGAGTTATTTGCAGTAATGAATTTCTGAGGATAAGAGTGTGGAACACTTCCATAAGGTGAGGACATTTGACTGATGCAATGAGGATCTCATTAGAAATTATTAGAAATAATGGTGATTGATGAGAAACCATTGATGTTAAATGCCATTAACTTAAAGTAGGACCAATCTTTTCAAGATTACTATTTTCTCAGTGGAGTTTAACATTTAGGCTTAACCCTAAAGTTGGAGTTTGCAGATTAAGCGTCCTAACAACTAGAGTAATTTAAGTGACTATGTTATACAGATGCTGGCTAACTTCAGTCTGTGGGCCAAATCCATTCAACAACTGTCTTTAAAAATAATTTATTGTGACAGCAACACCTGTTTTAAGTTTTATCTGATCTTTATTCTTTAGTGACATAGTTGAGTAGTAGTGACAAAGTCCATGTTACTAGAGAATCTAAAACTATTTGTTGTATGATTCTTCATAGAATAAGGTTGTAATCTTGAATGATACTTGAGGATTAAGATGAGCCTGGGTGCTTTTAGGTTGTGAACATATAAAAAGTCAGGACTAGAAGTCATTGTAAAGTCAAGCAGCAGCTTTAAAGGGAGTGTGGGTTTGTTATTTTGTTCTACCACCAGGGTTGTTGCTGGGGTTTGGTGCCTGCACCTCAGGAATCCATTGCATTTGGTGGCTATTTTGTCTTTGTTTTTAGATGGGACAATGAGAAGTTGGGGGGTAGGGAAGAGAGAGACACATGGAGATCTGCTTCACAGCTTGTACAGCCTTTCCTTTTGCAGGTGGAGAATGTGGGAGGCTGATCCTTGTCATGCTAATGTGTGTGCTCAACCAGGTGTGCCAGGCCCCAGGGAGGAGGAATTGTAGTAAGGGAAATTTTGAGTAGAGATCTTTTAAAAACCACCTAGATTTTTGTGTAGTTTAACTGAAGAAGGAAGTAGTGGAGTAGGGAATGAAAAGTCCATACAGTTCAAGTTAAGTAGTGCTAGGCAATCTATTAGAGAAAGTTGAAAAGGCTTTCTCAAAAAAAAAAAACTGACATACAACCAGTAAAGAACTTGTCTACTTAAGATCTGTATACATGTTTCCCTCACCTATATTTGTTAATGTAGATAATAGTTCTAGTTTCTAAAACATTGTGGTTATTTGCATTCTGTTTTTCTACTCTGTGTACAATATAAAAATGTGCTTTTGCCGTAGTGCTGTGCATTGTAAAACAGACTTAGAATGTACATGCAACTGTACTTTGCTCTATCTAAAAATAAAGAATATTGGATTTTGAAGATCTTTTTAACATTTCTTTTCACTATAGGTATATGAAAGTTATCCTGCTTATGATTTAACTGAAAGAAAAGATTTCATAAAAACAACAGTTAAAGAGGTAAATATATCTGCCCGTTTTTCACCTTTGATCACTTAGAGCATGTAAAGATATGTGTGTAAAATACTGCATGTATTTCAAGAAATTTTTCTCACATTTAATCCTTAAAATACCTCAAAATAGATAGGGAAAGTTTTTTTTTCTATTCTCATTTTAGAATATAAATACAAAGTTTGAACATTAGTGACAACCACCTGACTTCAGATTAAGGGCTACCAGATTATGTGAGTAGCTGGGCATCTCATTTCCTATCCAGTAATCAAAGGCAAGAGAAAAGAAAAGATCAACAATGGCTATAGTTTTTATCAATTCCAGCTGATTTCTCAAGGCTACTGTATTAAAGTAACAATTGAAAACTGAAATAAGATTTTATAGCTTATATTTAGTTTTGTACTAGATGTGAGAAAGTAACGTTTCTCTTTCCTTACAGCTGATATCTTGAAAAGTAGAGGAGACAGATGACTTGTTCCCATGGATTTAAAGATCTGATTTATACCAGCAAAGAGAATGTATTTCCTTTTCTAAATCCTTGCAAGCATTGTGTTGGTACATCTTATCACAGACTTTTTATCTTGAGTACTAGTAAGTTTGAGTTTGCTGATTTTAAATTGCATTTCTGTGCAGCTTTTAAGTTTAAATTTTTGCATGGCAGTGATTATTCCTTGCTTTTATAGTTGTATTTTGTACATTTTGGATTTCTTTATATATAGTCAATGATTCTTGAACTGTTGTAGTTTTTAGTATGCATAGTATTAGCTTCTGATATACTTTTAATCAAGTAGAACAAAAACTATTATAACTGACATTTATACATGCAGAGATAAATGTAGTATTTAGTATATGAAATATTTTGAATACACATGAGTAAGTGTGAAATTCAGTGTCTGTGTGTTCATTATATTAAAATATACAAGCTTCAGCTGTCCAGAAGACTATAATGGAACTTTTCTCCTGCATGTATATATATATGTCAGATTGTCAGCATGACAAAAATGACAGATGTTATTTTTGTATTTTTTTAAAAAAAATTTTGTTGTATATATTTTTTTTTAATTTCTTTTGTGGAGACCCATTTTAAAACTCATAGGTAGATTATCTTTACAGTTAAATAAACCATGAAATAAATGTCAGTGTTCAGCCAGATGGTATAATAGAGCAGTAAATGTCAATATTCAGTGAAGAAAATACTGAATAGAAACTTTTTCTGCTTTGCCTTGAAAGTGTCATCTATGTACTTTAGTGTTAACTCTGTGTCTATAGATAGATTTTATATTACAGACAAACCAAAATCAAAACTTAAAATTTGGGAAAGACTAAGTTTAAATACAGAAACATTTGGCTTAAAGTAAGTGAATTGATTTTTATTAACTACTTGTGCCCATATAAAATGATACTTATAGGAAACCTGGCCACCTTAGATAATTATGATAAAAGTACCAGGTGTGATGCCTGGTGGTGACAGTATGTAGGCAATAGTGGCTATCTCTAACAAAGGACTTTTTAAGAGTGGTCATATCCTCTTAATACTAAGGAAATTTAACATTTGTAGAATCAGGGCTGTTAGATTTTAAACTTTGGTCAGTTAAGATTCTAGGTGATCTACTCTTGAATGAGACTAATTTGTCTTAAATTGACTATCTTAAATGAGTTTATTAATTCTGAATTTAAGGTAAAATTTACTGCTTATGAGAAAAAATAGGCTTTTGATAAACCAATTGAGCATTTACAGTATCTTTGTGTCAAAGTACAGAAATATATTAAAATGATATATATGTTGACTATTAACAGGTACTTGCACAGATTCCACTTGTTACATAAGGTTATAAAGAAATTAATGCAAATAGAATAAACAAGATCTATGGATTGGGCTTTGATTTTTAAATATATTTGTTCTAACAGACCTTGTCAATAAAAATTTAAAAATCAATTATCTGGTGTCATTTGATGGCTTAACATATTTCAGATTTCTATTGCATTTCCACCCATTATGAGGATTTCAAAGCAGGGAATTTTAAGTGGAGCTAGCTTGAAAGCCTATGCAGTTAGGATTGCTTTTCATTAATAACATTTTATATACTTTAGCTACAGACAAGAGGGACAACAGAGTTAGGGAGAGAGACCTAAAGCACTGCTTCACCACTTAAGACACTTTCTCCTACAGGTGGGCACCATGGGCTTGAACCCAGGACCTTATATGCACTGTAATATGTGCTCTCAAACAGGATGCACCACCACCCGGCCCTAACGCTTTCATTGATACTTTGAGTAAATATACTGCAAAGAAATTTCTGTTCAAAAACTCTTGAAACACTTGAAGTTAACACTTGGGTGTTAAAAATTGCCTGTAATTATGTATTTGATATACTTAAGACCTAAAAGTTATAAATTTGGAAGTGAGATCTTAGTGAAGAGCTCTTAATGAAGATCATTGCAACATGGGTATCCATGTTGGGGGAAATTGACGATCCTTCCTAGCCGACTGAATCCACATGGATCCCAGTCACTTTCAAAGCCATTAACTGGCTACGGAAGAAGGGCAAACGCTAGAAGAAGAAGAATTGCAACATGGGATCTTGAGTACCTGGGTTGTATCCCTGGCATTGCATATACCAAAGTGATGTCTAGTTCTCTTTTTTTTTAATAGTTTTGGCTGGTGTTGTAGTTCAGTGGTATACCACGTACACCACATGGTATGAGAAACTAGAATCAAACTGGCAACACAAAATACAAAACAAGTCTGTTCAACAGGGCACTTGAAAAACGTGTTTTTATTAAGCAGTTTTACACAACCAGCTGTTCACTTAGTTAAAAGTATTTACTGTTACTCAATTACAAAATCTTCAAACTGGAAAACATATTCAAAGTAAAAGTACCACAGTCTCTTAAAGAACCAAATGGAAAATGAAAATAAGGACAGGAAATGAGGGTCTTTAAAAAATACACATATGCCCTAGGTTTTTTTTTTTCCATTTACTTGTAAGCATACTACAAGTTTAAGTGCCTGGAAACAAAAGTAATAATTTACTGTGAACCATTTCAAACTTTTTTTTTTTTGGTATTTATCACTCAGTACATGCTATTCTTTAACATCTTAATGCATTAGCACTTTAAAGCAGAATACTTCCCAGTAACTACCAATGAGTCTCATTATAACCTAAATGTCAGTACTTTCCTGTTATACAGACACTAACAACTGCTTGCTTTTGTTCATTTTGTTCAATATTTCGATGGGGGAGAGAAATATGTCTGAATTCTGTCTAAAGTTCACCATATTCTTTGGTAAAATACTGTTCCTATTTTATAAACTTAAGTTTTCAAGATACCTAATAGTTTGAAAGTGACAAGTCAGTTTGAATCCTGTTTATAAGCAGACTAATATAATTGAATAAGTTATTCAAAAGACTTAAAACAAAATCACTTAAATTATCCATATTCTTAAACTGTAAAATTGGGTTTCTTGACATGATAAACATTCAGAAGACCCTGAAACCATTAGTTATTTAATGACTTCATGAGTGAAATAAATTTCTGCACTGTTATCAGGCTTTTAAGTTACGGCTTATATGATGTCCAGTTATTTTGTCTGATTATTTACCAGGATACGACATTTTCTTCTGCAGTTTTCCAGTGGACCTGCCTATGGAATACTGTAAACAAACAATAAATTCCTACACATTGAATCCATTATTTTTAAAAAGGCAGTGTGGAGAGGTTTCTATTAGATTATCTGACAATTTTTTTTATAGTGACTGCCAAAATTAAGGCTATTGAAAGGTGCCATCCATCTAAACTTGGCTTTAAGGAAATAGCCTTTTCTACACATGAGTGTCATGACCACACTAGATTTCTACCCCCTCTCAATGATAAAATTTACTGTTAAAGGAATTGAATTTTTTGCTATTTTGTCAGTGGATTTACAACTGTAGTGTTTTGTCACAAAAGATACCTGAATTTTCTTTTTGAACACTCAAAATGTGTAATATAAAATAGTCTAGAAGTTTCAGAGTTGGGTGCTGTATCCAAAAAGGAAAGATTTCTATCTAGATTTTTAAGTAAAAGCTCAATTTTGGGGCTATATAAAAATCTTAAGGCTCATTGGCAAAGATACTGATAAAGTGTCATAGAAGAAAAAAAAAAACATGGCTATATATTTAAAAACACAATTCTTGCTTGACAGAGTTTCTTAGTGCATGAAAATTGAGCACTCCCTCTCCTAGATGTTAGATTTAAAGGAAGCCTCCACCCATGGGGAAAAAAAATTCAAGGAAGGTCTTAATTTAAGGTTGTATTCTGCCTTATTTTGAAATGCAGAAGACTCAGCATTAGTCAAACCTCTGAAAAATGAATTAAATATAAGTGCCTATTAAAAGGGCTCTTGGGGCTAGTGCTTTCAGAATAGCTCCTCAGAAGCATTTTGGTTTTGCTATCCAGAGTAGGTTTTTGATGAGGCTTTTGTTTGTTTTTCATTTTATAAAGTGAGGTGTTGAACATTTATTTTAAACTTCCCCATTCATGGTCCAGAAGGAAACTAGGTCCAAATTCTACTTAAAATGCTGCAATCTTGCTTGCTTCTCGAACACCACTCAAATATGCTCCCGTAACAGTTTGTGGAAAATGCCTGTTTGTTGCCTATAAAAAATACATATACAGTTTGAGAACAAGCAAATCAGTAGTTAAAAGATCACACAAGATAATATTTTTCCTGGTTCTCCTACACAGCAGTACTATTATATACTCATATTAATGTTCTACTCACATAGCCCTCAACTTTTCTGGTTATCTCATCATGCTTCACAAAATTCATTCCCTCCACAGTACATGTAGTACTTATTAGAAGTATTCTATGATGTTAAAATACATGTTGGGGGGACCAGGCGGTGGCACACTGGGCTAAGCGTGCACACAGTACAAGTGTAAGGAGTTGCACGAGGATTCCAGTTTGAGCCCCCAGCTGCAGCGGGGTCGCTTTGCAAGCAGTGAAGCAGGTCTGCAGGTGTCTTACCTTCTCTCTCTCTCCCTTCCCCCCCCCCCGCCCTCCCCTCCCCACAATTTCTCTCTGTCCTATCTAAAAGTGAAAAATGGCCACCAGGAGCAGTGAATTATTAATGCAGGCACTGAGTCCTAGCAATAAACCCTGGAGGCCAAAAAAAAAACCAAACATGTCAGGTGCTGGAATTTGGAATAATACATCCTCTTCCATTAGACAAGTAACCTAGCTGTGAAAATCAGTGGTAAATGAGACAAGCACAAAAAGTGACAATTCATCTACCATTAGAAGTTTGCTAAGTAGGTGAAACAAAAAAATAGTAAAGGCTGAAAGTTGTTAAAGGGTAGGGCTACAGTTGTACAGGAAAAGACAAGATATATAGGTTCAGATTTGCAGAATAAAATGTCCTGGAGCTGGATGGTAGTAGTCATATACCAATATGAATGTAATCTATGGCTACCAGGGTTGTCATTGGGGCTTGGTGGTTCTATGACAGGTCCACTACCAGTGGAACTCCCTTTTCTCATGCACAGAAAACAGAAATTGAGAGGGAAGGAGAGATAGGGAGAGAGAAACAGACACACTCGGAACACTGCTTCAGAACCACTTGTGAAGCTTCTGTAGGTGAAGACCAGAGGCTTGAGCCCAGGTCCTTATGATATAACCATATTATAGGAATAATGTGAACAGATAAAACAAGCTAAATCTTTTTAACATAGTATGGCATCAGTAGATAGTGTCAACTTAAATCAGGATGCCAATATAAACATTTCAATAGATGAAGCAAATTCCAGGGGGGAAAAAAAAGCAGGAAAGAATTTAAAATGGCTGCTTTGGGAGATTGAGCAGAGTGAGAACAGACTACTATTTGTCATCTTATAACTTTTGACAGTATTAGGCTTTGTTTTTACACTGGGCATACATTACTTTAATTTTTTTTTTTTCCTCCAGGGTTATTTCTGGGCTCGGTGCCTGCACCATGAATCCACCGCTCCTGGAGGCCATTTTTCCCCCCTTTTGTTGCCCTTGTAGCCTCGTTGTGGTTATTATTATTGCCATTGTTGATGTTGTTCGTTGTTGTATAGGACAGAGAGAAATGGGAAGACGGGGGGAGAGAAAGATAGACACCTGCAGACCTGCTTCACCGCTTGTGAAGTGACCCCCCTGCAGATGGGGAACCGGGGGCTCGAACCAGAATCCTTACGCCTGTCCTTGCGCTTTGCACCACATGCACTTAACCCACTGCGCCACTGCCCGATCCCCATTACTTTGATTTTTAAAAAGTAATTCAAATAAAAGTAATTGGGTTCAGAGTAAGGATACATACCTCACCAGCAAAAAAGACTGTTCCCTGTATTTCTTCAGCAATGATATCATAGGCCTCTCCACTCCCACCTGTCTTTACAAAACTATAAGCCATTTGGATCCAGGGATCTGTGCTCCACCGGGTAACAAAGTACTTTGTAGGGTCTGGGACTTCCTAGGTCAGACAGAGGGAATCAAGGTCAAGAAAGATACAAAAACTTACACAATATGAATATACCATACTCATACTCTTTTTAGAAATTATACATCAATTTTTGTAGCATGCTGGAAACACATTTCTCTTGTAGCCAGGGAAGTTAACCCAGAAGGTAAAATATCAGACTTGCAGGCAAGAGGCCCAGGCTTGATCCCCAGTACCACATATGCCTGAACAGATTTCTGGTCTGTCATAAAAATCTTGGGATAGAAAAAGAAGAGGAGGGACCCTCCGTAGGAGAGTGGAAGGTGGCTTGTGTGTGGATGGGAAAGGTAAGGAGGATGGGAGGGAGGAGGAAAAGGCATTTCTCAGTATTTTCCTCCATACTTACAGCCACACAACTAATTCCTCACTTCCACACTTTATTCTGTGCCACATACCAGGGGCCACCACTGATGACCAACAGTTCAGACACTCCTTTTACCATTACTTGGTGTGGGCTGAAAAGAGGTGTGATGGGTACTTTGGATCAGAGTGGAAATGGGTAGGGTAAGTTAAATAGCTATATAAATTCATTATAAGTTTTGAATAATGTAATCTGACAAGTGGGACCAGGACAAATATTTCAGTGAAAAATGTGTGCTAAATTCCAAACAACTCTCCTGAAAAAAAAAAAAGGAAAGAAAAGAAAACCTGAATGAAAGCCTCACCCCTAGAAGGCTGCTGTTAGAAACACAAGCATTGGGAGTCGGGCGGTAGTGGAGTGGGTTAAGCACACGTGGTGCGAAGTACAAGGACCAGCATAAGGATCCCAGTTTGAGCCCCCGGCTCCCCACCTGCAGGGGAGTCACTTCACGGTGACTCAGGTCTGCAGGTGTCTATCTTTCTCTTCCCCCTCTGTCTTCCCTTCCTCTCTCCATTTCTCTCTATCCTATCCAACAAAGACAACATCAGTAATAACTACAAAAAAAAAAAAAGCATTTAAAATAAGTTGCACCTGAATGGTTTTCTCTAGAATTTATGTAAGATTTGAATCATTTGTTTTTGTTACTTGATTTGAAAATTATATAAGCCACATCATTTGTAAATCTCTAACAATTATGTGATTTTAGTGGATTGGCAAATACTTTGGGCTCCTCAAAGAAAAGATACAGAAGAGACTACCTGGGAGTGGTAGACAGTGTAGGATTTGCATGCCTAAGGTCCCAAGTTTGATTCCTGGTACCACAAATGCTGGATACTCGAGTCAGTTCCTCTATCTCATTAATAGAGAATACAGCTGAGGAGATAGCATGATGGTTATGCAAAAGGACTTTTGTGCCTGAGGCCCCCAGGTTCCAGGTTCAATCTTCAGAACCATCACAAGTCAGAGCTGAGCAGTGCAGTACTCTGATACAAAAAAGGAAAAACTATTTGCCTATGTGAAATACAAGAAAATTCTAGAAATCTATTAAAAGCAAAATTGGTAAAATTCACTAGGGTTTGAGTAAATAAAAAATCTGTAGGAAACTACATCCTTAGGAAGTAATGAAGGTATATATGTGGAAAAAGAAAGGAGTGGGGAAACTAATAAACGAGGTATGTGGTATTATTATGGGATACACTGTTAACCCAAAATGCAAATATTGAAGCCCTAATTTCCAGCACTTCAGAATGGTTCTTGAGAGACTGGGCCTTTAGAGCATTAACTAAATCAAAATCAAGCCATGGGGCGGGCCTTATCCAGTAGGACTGATGTCTTTATAAGAAGAGGAGATCAGGAATAGAAAACATAAATAGGAAGAGTGGAGACACAGGGAGAAAACAGCCATCTGTAAGTCATCTCACGAAAATAAAACAAACAAAAAAAGACACCCTGGCATGCTGAAGCCTTAATCTTTGAACATCTGGCCTCTGAAACTGAAGAAAAGAAAAAAAAAAAAAAAGATGAATTTCAGCTGTGTTAAGTACTCAGTCTGGACTGGGGAGATAGTGAAGCAGTAGTAAGCCAGATACACATGCGCAAGGTCCCACATGTTCCTGTTGGAAATCGTCAGCATCATATATGCTAGACTGTCTCTTTATGAAAATAAATATTAAGTAAACAAATCACCCAGTCTGTGATACTCTGTTGGGGAACCCCTTGCAAATCAACTGAGACCCTCAGTGGAAGAAGTGGAAAGCAACATGGTCCACTACATGGTTCCCTTCCTTCTCTGGAATAATGTTTATTATTGGTCCCTGAATCTCTAAGATTTTATTTTATTTTTTTACCAGAGCACTGCTCTGCTCTGGTTTATGGTGGTGTAGGGGATTGAACCTGGGACTTAAAGAGCCTCAGGCATGAGAGTCTCTGCATAACCATTACACTACCTATCCCCTTCCAGTCTCTGACTCTCTCTAGAGAGCACTTTAAGTTTCTTTTTTCATTCTTTCTTCCTTTTCCTTCCTTCCCCCCATCCCCTCCCTCCCTCCCTTCCTCTTTTTCTTGCTTTCTTTGGGGTGGGGCTAGTGATTGAACCCATGGCACTGAACTATGACCCCAGACTTAGTTTTTCTCCTTTCAAAGATTTTCTCAGACCTGTTCCTTGAACAGCTCCTGGAGTGTGGCCATGCACTGCTGCAACACCTGTTTGTCATCTAGGCCCCTCAGAGCTGTCACCGCCTCACCAGCAATCACCGACATCAACACGCTGTGCTGCTTCTGAAGACAGAGGAAAGGAAAACTATTCTCTTTGCTTTGCTACAGAAGCTTCTAAGTGTATAGCTCCAAATAGGTAAGAGCTTCATTCTCACTAAGTAAATTTCATTATTTCCTACTGTCCCTTCTCACTTCAATCGTCAGCACATTTTCCTCACACACATTTTAAATCTACACAATTAACTTCCTTATTTAAAAAAAACTCAGGAAGCTGTGTACATATCAAATCCAGAGGTTTCTTTAGTGCTTTCCTTTCAGAATTTTTTTTTTAATAGATTAAAGAAAGGCAAGAAAAGTCTGTAGATGAAATAACGGAGAAAACCTCAAATGGAACAGAAATTGTGCTCTGGGTGCCAATGTGAAATCTTTTAAACTTTCTTGAAGTAGAGTTGCAGAAAACCTTTTTTCAAGACAGCAACACCACCACTGAGTCAGTCCAGGTTTGCCCTGCCCTCTTCTTTATCAACCAATCACATCTACTGACACTTAGGCCTGGCTTCTTCTGAGCCAATCACATTCTCTTTCACCATTGCTCACTACCGGACATTTGTGAGGTACTTTCAAGTACCACTCACTGTGCTAGTGCTCACTCTAAGAATTCCCTATCAGCCTGAAGTAAGTTTCCACGGTGACTATTTCCCTGAGAGCAACATTAATAACCAGAAAATATAGCAGATAATGGGATTCATTTCCTTACAGAAAAATATCTCAGCCCAAAGTCCTCACTGAATATATAAGTCCCCATCCACCAGAGTGCTAACAACAATACCCATTGGCTCCTAAGTACAGGCATGTGAGTAATCACCAAAACAAATTTTAAACTGAAATAAGGGAATCCAAGCCACATGCCAATGATTTTTACCTGGGGATCCATGTCATAGAATACAGCAAAAAGCCCTCGTTTGCTGGCAGTAGGAGGAACGTGGCCAAAAAAGTCAGCTCCTTGGACTTTATTGTCCCAAAATCTGTAAGGAAATTGCAGAGCAATCTGGAAAGAATGCATGAGAAATACAGTTCAGAGTTCTTTAATCAGAAGTACAGGCAGTCTCTAAAACAAAACTGATAACTTTTCACTAAAACTATGTTCCACAAAAGCAAACCTGTTTTCTTTCCATTCTTCTCACCAACTTTGTTCTGTGAGCATCTTGCTTTTTATTTTAAATTTTCTTATTTTTTTTTTTTTTATGAAAGAGATCTCTGCCACATGTACTGTTGGGGATTGAACCCACAGCCTCATGCATTGAAGCCACCTTGGAGGCCCTGATAAAGGAGATTTAAAAATATATATGTATATATTATTTTGTTTATTTTGGGTAGAGGCAGAAATTCAAAAGGTAGAGGTAGAGAGAGAGACACCTGCAGCACTATTTCAGCACAGGTAAGCTTCCCTCCTGCAGGTGGGGACCATAGGAGACCAGGCATTGGTGCACCTGGTTAAGCACACGCAGTACTAAACCCAAGGATCTGCACAAGGATCCAGGTTCAAACCCCTGGCTCCCCACATGCAATGGGGATGTTTCACAAGCAGAGAAGCAGGCAGTGGTGCACCTGGTTAAGCACACACAGTACTAAACCCAAGGATCTGCACAAGGATCCAGGTTCAAACCCCTGGCTCCCCACATGCAATGGGGATGTTTCACAAGCAGAGAAGCAGGCAGTGGTGCACCTGGTTAAGCACACGCAGTACTAAACCCAAGGATCTGCACAAGGATCCAGGTTCAAGCCCCTGGCTCCCCACATGCAATGGGGATGTTTCACAAACAGAGAAGCAGGTCGGCAGGTCTGCAGGTATCTTTTTTTCTCTTCCTCTCTACCATCCCTTACCCTACAGTTTCTCTCTTCCTCTCGTTCTATTACCCCCTCCCCTTGCAATTTCTCTCTGTCCTATTGAATAAAATAGAAAAGGGACAGTTCGAGCCCCAGCTCCCCACCTGCAGAGGGGTTGCTTCATGGGCAGTGAAGCAGGTCTGCAGGTGTCTATCGTTCTCTCCACCTTTCTGTCTTCCCCGTCTCTCGATTTCTCTCTTTGTCCTATCCAGCAACAACAGCAATGGCAACAACAACAAGGGCAACAAAATGAGAAAAATGGCCTCCAGGAGCAGTGGATGTGCAGTGCAAGCACCAAGCCCCAACAATAACCCTGGAGACAAAAAAAAAAAAAAAGGGAAAAAATAGCTGTCAGGAGTGGTTTTAGTGCCAGTAATAACCCTGGGGACAGATTATTTAAAAAAAAAAAAAAAAGGCTTGAGTCAGATGGGGACCATGGGCTTGAACCAGGGTCCTTGCACATTACCATGCTCAGGCAGGTGCATTACCACCACCTGGCTCCTGCTCAAGGAGATTCTAAAGACAGAGATAGTAAAATATTCCTTTAGTGGTGGATAGACTTAGAAATCAGAAAAAAAGATGAATTCTGCATTTACAGACCTAATTCATATTCTCAGTAAGTTGTATTCTCTTAATGTCAAAACTCAGATAACTTTGTTTTGATAATACTCTTGTATTCTTCATGAACAATTATTCAAATGAAAAAAAATAATAAGCCGGGGAGTCGGGCTGTAGCACAGCGGGTTAAGCGCAGGTGGCGCAAAGCACAAGGACCGGCATAAGGATCCCGGTTCGAACCCCGGCTCCCCACCTGCAGGGGAGTTGCTTCACAGGCGGTGAAGCAGGTCTGCAGGTGTCTATCTTTCTCTCCCCTTCTCTGTCTTCCCCTCCTCTCTCCATTTCTCTCTGTCCTATCCAACAACGACAACAACAATAATAACTACAACAATAAAACAACAAGGGCAACAAAAGGGAATAAATAAATAAAATAAATATATAAAAAAAATAAGTCATTGGGTGTGGTTAGGATTCAAAATTACCTACTATATCCCAGTCTCAGAAATTAAGGAATGTGTATCAGAGATAGCACTAATAATCTCTTTAGTTCTTAGACTTAGGTAAGTTAGTCACCTTTTCAATGATGCCTGCACCCAGACTATTGATGGCCTTCATCTTCTTTTCAGACATAGGTGGATTAAACTGAATGGAACCTTTCTGCAGTAAAGCCAGTGGTACAGTGACTAATACCTGTGGGAAACAGCTAATAGTTAACAAACAGTAACTGAACCAAATATAATTAAGTATTCAATGGGCTTATTTCCAAAAAATCTCAACATCTAAAAGACATTCCTCTTTATCACCAATCATAAGGTTAACATCTCATGTGGTTATAATGGTAATAACAAGGGCTGCCTGAGTCAAACTATGTAGGCTGTTCACTGCACAGAGGAGTCTCTCTGAGAGGAAGTGGCATTCATGTGGGTTAATTTTCATAAAGGTCTTGATGTTAACATTAGCCTGTGTAAGAGAAATCAGTAGATTGCCATCCAGAAAAGCAATGCTTTAAGAAAAGTGGCCCTAAATACAGAGTTAGAAGAAATAATTTGTGTACCATTCCTGACACTTTCTAATGTGTAAAAAGAATAACTGTCCCACAAATCTCAAAGAGCTGGGGCAAAGTTACAAAAAAACCTCTTTATAATATGCATCAATATACTTCATAAGTGGGAAAGCATGTTACAAACTGTTGTAATTATGCAAACTCACTTTTTTTTTTTTTTAACCAAAGCACTGCTCAACTCTGGCTGATGGTGGTGCAGGGAACTGAACCTGGGACTTTGGAGCCTCAAGCATGAGAGTCTCTTTGCATAACCATTATTCTATGTACCCACCACCCTCACATGTATTTTTTAAAGGAAAATTTTACTGCAGGGTCTCAAGTTGCATACAGAATCACCTGAAAGGAACTGGAAAGTAGATACTAAATTACACCTTTAAGTTAAGAATAATCTTCAAACAGGCCAGGAAATAGTTAACAATGTAAGGCCCTGGTTTCAAGCCCCAGCCAGCACTTGGGACCACCAGCATAGAGAAAGTGGTGGAGTAAAATTACAGTGTCTTTCCTTCTCTATCTCTCACTTACTGTCTCTCATTTTCACTCCTAAAGCTTTCCCCCCTGCAGGTAGTTTCTTTTTTTTTTTTTTTTTTTCCTGTATTTACTTATTGGATAGAAATAGCCAGAAACCAAGAAGATAGGGGGAAATAGGGAAAGACGGAGAGGGAGAGAGAGACCTGCAGCAATGTTTCACCACTCCTAAAGCTTTCCCCCTGTGGGGGGTTGGGGCTGTAACCTGGGTCCTTGTGTAATGTAACATAGACACTCAACCAGGTGTGCCACAATCCAGCCCCTTCCTTGTCTCTCATTTTCTATCTTGAGAGAGAAAGAAAGGGAAAGAATCCACCAGGAATAGAGAAGTCATGTAGGTATGGAGCCTCCGTGAAATATATATATGAGCCCTGGATCAGGTAGATGAGGTAAAGTTAATTTTATTCATAGATTTTTTTTTCAAGAATAAGAGCTACTCTCTGCCCTAGTCCAACTTCGAGCCCTATTTTCTACTGACATCATCTTCTCAGACAATATTTTTGTCCAATTCCATATTAGCTATCAAACTCAAGCAAAAAACTACAATAGTCATGGGCCCCTAGGAACATGCCTAGAATGGACTTCCTAGCTTCCTTTTTTTCCTTTTTTTTTTTATATCTTTATTTATTTATTCCCTTCTGTTGCCCTTGTTTTATTGTTGTAGTTATTAATGTCGTTGTTGAATAGGACAGAGAGAAATGGAGGGAGGAGGGGAAGACAGAGAGGGGGAGAGAAAGATAGACACTTGCAGACCTGCTTCACCACCTGTGAAGCGACTCCCCTGCAGGTGGGGAACTGGGGGCTCAAATCCTCGGGAGTCGGGCTGTAGTGCAGCGGGTTAAGCGCAGGTGGCGCAAAGCACGAGGACCGGCATAAGGATCCCGGTTCGAACCCCGGCTCCCCACCTGCAGGGGAGTCGCTTCACAAGCGGTGAAGCAGGTCTGTAGGTGTCTAGCTTTCTCTCCTCCTCTCTGTCTTCCCCTCCTCTCTCTGTTTCTCTCTGTCCTATCCAACAACGATAATAACTACAACAATAAAACAACAAGGGCAACAAAAGGGAATAAATAAATAAAATAAATATTTAAAAAAAAAACAGGATCCTCTCACCAGTCCTTGTACTTTGTGCCACCTGTGCTTAACCTGCTGCGCTACTGCCTGACTCCCGACGTCCTAGCTTCTTTCCACCCTAAGATCCCTATTCTCACTTGCTTTATTCCTACTTTTTGTTTCCTGTTCAGTAATCACTTTGTCCTGCTTTATATTTTGCCACCTTTCAGCACCAAGTTGCAGGTGCTGTCATGATTCCATCCTGACTTCCCTGGACAGATCATCTCATCAATGTGTCCTAGAACCCCACCTTTCCTGAGCCGTACCCCACTAGGAAGACAGAAATAGGCTGGGGGTATAGATCGACCTGCCAGTGCCCATGTCCAGCAGAGAAGCAATTACTGAAGCCAGATTTCCCACCTTCTGCATCACAAAAATAATTTTGATCCATACTTCCAGTGGGGGAAAAAATGCTAAGGGGAAGATAACCAGAGGGCTCTGAACTCCAACTCCATCAGGAAGTGGAGAGGAGGTAAAAGGGATGGACATTTGGATGTAATAATAAGTGTATTTGTGATCTGGAAAGGAAGAGAAGATGGGACCTTAAAAAAATGGGCAAATATATAAACAAATATAGTCAGATAGTTGTGGAAAGAATAGTTAATCCTGAGGAGAACTACTGTGGCTTACAATGGAGGATCCAGAACTCTAGTGGTGGGAACAGTGCAGAGTTGTACCCCCTATTATCTTATAACTTATTAAATCACTAATAAAAAGTCAAGAATATATATATATATATATATATATATATATATATATATATTTTAAAAAATGACTCTCAAATTCCCATAAGAAAACATGCCATTGAAGAAAAGAGCTGTTATCTCTTACAGCTTGGAAATTATTGACTCTAGAGCCACACCAACATTGCCACGAGCAGTAGTAGTTACTACCATTATAGTCAGCAATCCTTTTGGCTCCCTAGTACTTAGTGAACAGACCTTAAGATCTCTATATCTCAATCACTGTGCTTGTGAGCAGCACTTAATATATTTAGCCCCCCAAAGTAGGCTGTAGTATGCAATACTTTTCAGACTTATTTACTTTAAAACTTATTTTATTTCCTCTAAGATAGTTGTACATGAAACAAACAAGCCAGAGTACAACATGTTGTACCAGGGGAATCAGCCTAGGAGCCTCAGAGATTCCTGGTCTCTACTAGTTTGTGCTATTTCCCCACCCACGCAATTTAGTCAGAATGTCTCTGCTAGTCCAACTCTCAGAACTAGTGTGCCACCGAACCACTCACAAATCCATCTGCCACAAGTCTATAGTGTCAGATTAATCCAATCAGATTTGCATACTACACACAATTAAGTGGTAATACACAACACTTCAGAAACTGAACATGACTCCATGTAATCTGTGAAAGTCAGAGTGCTTGGTGCTAAACTGTTTTCCTCACCCCCAACAGCATCTGGTGGAATCCAGTACTTACCTTCTGTGCAGCACACATGATCCCATCTGTGGTAGTAACTTGTACTTCATCTCCAGAATAATCAACACTCTGTACCTGCTCAGGAAAAAAAATTATGAAAAGCATAATGGGAGAGAGAAATATACAACAAGGTCTTTCCAATTTTAGTATATGAGTTTATATCTCCAAGGCTGTGGTTAATAATTCCCCGCTATTTTGAATATAAACAACAGCTCTAGCTTACTTTAAGAGATTATAACTCAGCATTAAAATCTAGAAACATGTTGGAATATGAAAAACCATCATTGTATATCAATAGTAAAAAGAGAAATATACACATGTATGTTTATATGACTATATACATATAGCCTCTAGTATTATAATGATGTATGATTATAGAGTAACATTTGAAGGATAAGTATACTGGATCAAGAAGGTTGTAAACAACTTGAACATTTTTTTTTAAATTTCTTTATTGGGGAATTAATGTTTTACATTCGATAGTGACAGTAAATACCATAGTTTGTACATGCATAACATTTCCCAGTTTTCCATATAACAGTACAACCCGCACTAGGTCCTCTGTCATCCTTTTTGGATCTGTATTCTCCCCATCCATCCACCGCAGAGTCTTTTACTTTGATGCAATACAACAAAACATTTTAATATTAATGGAAATGCATTTCAGCCACTCCTATTTCCAAACAGTAGTAGATGGCCTAACTGATATGGATAATGCTACTGATCACAGACCTTGAAAGTACTTGGAAATACTGGATAGACCTCAGAGCAAGCACCCATCTTGACTACATCATTCAAACTTCTTTTTTTAAAAGCTTTTTAAAATATTTATTTATTTATTTAGCCTCCAGGGTTATTGCTGGGGCTTGGTGCCTGCCCTATGAATCCACTGCTCCTGGAGGCCACTTTTTTCATTCTGTTGCTACTGTTATTGCTGTTGTTGTTGGATTGGACAGAGAGAAATTGAGAGGGGGAGAGAAAGACACCTGCAGACATGCTTCATTGCTTGTGAAGCGACCCCCCTGCAGGTGGGGAGCCAAACCGGGATCCCTACAGCAGTCCCTGAACTTCACGCCATGTGCACTTAACTCACTGTGCCATTGCCCAGCCCCCTTATTTATTTTTATAGAGACAGAGAGAAATTGAGAGGGAAGGAGGAGGCAGAGAGGGAGAGAAAATAAGAGATATCTGTAGTATCGCTTCACCACTTGTAAAGCTTCCCTCCTGCAGGTGGAAACCAGAGGCTTGAACCTGGATCCTTAATTATGTGTGAGCTACTTAATTATGTGTGAGTGTGCCACAGTCCAGCCCCTCACCCAAATTTCTTATCCTCCCCAAACAAAATCATTGTCACCCACTACTGTCAATACTCACTGGAGATTTAAGTCGAATGTCTAGTCCTTCAGCCAGTTTTTCAAGAATTACAGAGTACCCAGGAGTTAAGAGGGTGTGGTCACCAGCAAACTGTGCAAAGAATTCATTGTGGTCCCAGGAGCGAGCAGACACCTGAGGAATATCAAGAGAGGTTGGAAACACAAGAGGTAATGCAAATATTTAAATCTTTATTGGAGGGGATAATAAGAAGCTCAAGGTGGGAAAATTCACTTGAGGTAGATGCTATACGGGATAAAACATGAAGGAAAGGTGGGTGAATAGAACAACTATTGGAGAAGGCAATCTTTCAAGATATAGGAAAGTTTAAATTTTAGAACAAAAAAAAATACATGCCTTGGGCCTGGGCATCATTCCTAGACAAATATGAAAGCTATTTCATAAAACAACCACCCTGGAAAAGGATTCTGTGGGGGCCAGAAGGCAGTGCTTCAGGTTAAGTGCACATGGTGCTAAGTGCGAGGACCGATGTAAGAATTTCGGTTCGAGCTCCTGGCTCCCCACCTCCAGGGGGGTCGCTTCACAAGTGGTGAAGCAGGTCTTCAGGTGTTTATCTTTCTCTCCCCCACTCTGTCTTCCCCTCCTCTCTTAATTCCTCTCTGTCCTATCCAACAACAACAAAATGGAAAAAATGGCCACCAGGAGCAGTAGATTCGTAGTGTAGGCACCAAGCCCCAATGATAACCCTGGAGGGGAAAAAAAAAATAAAGGACTCTATGAGAGTAAAACTGCATTTCAAAAACTCCATATGTAAATATGCTAACTACTTGGCTTCAACATGGAAACTCTATAAATGCTGAAACAGCACGACTTGGGGGGAAAAATGTCACTCTGTCACAAAGAACTGAATGGAGGGGTTAGATGGTAGCTCATGTTACCATGTACAAAGACCCAAGTTCAAACCCCCCGTCCCTACCTACAGGGGGAAAATTTCACAACCAGTGAAGCAGTGCTGCATGTGTCTGTTTCTCTCTCTCCCACTTCTCTGTAAATTTCTCTGTCCTATCAAAATGAATAAAACTTTAAAAACAATTTTTTAATTTTTTAAATTATCTTTATTTATTTATTGGATAGAGACCATCAGAAATTGAGAGGGAAAGGGGTGATATAGAGGAAGAGAGACACCTGCCAACACCACTTCACCACTCATGAAGCTTTCCCCCTGCAGGTGGGGATGGGGGCTCAAACCTGGGTCCTTGCACATTGTAATATGTGTGCTCAACCAGGTGTGCCACCACCCAGCCCCCAAAACAATTACTATTTATTTTTTTGTAAAGACTGTCTCTCTTTTTTTACATATTTTAGTTTCCCTTTTGTTTCCCTTGTTTTTTATTATTGTTGTTATTGCTGTCATTGTTGTTGTGATAGGACAGAGAGAAATGGAGAGAGGAGGGGAAGCCAAAGAAGGGGAGAGGAAGATAGATACCTGCAGACCTGCTTCACCACCTGTGAAATGACTCCCCTGCAGGTGGGAAGCCGGGGCTTGAACGGGGATCCTCAGGCCGGTCCTTGCACGTCACATCACGTGCACTTAACCCCCTGCACTACCGCCCAACTCCTAACATTTTTTTTTTTTTAAAGAATTGAATGAGAAAGGAGAGATCACAAAGGGAGCAATTAAGTTAGGAGACATAGGGAAGGAACCTCACTTCAAAATAAGTTCACAGTTGGTTAAATGAAGCAAGTTTAATTTGTTTTAGCAATATAAGCAGACTATAATTGCAAGAATACTCTGTTCTGGCTTCTGGAGGGTAGTATTTTCAGCCCATGATTCCACAATAATGCTTTATGAGAGGCAAGGGATGAAGAAGGCTGCAAGCATAAAGCTCTTGGTCTCTCTCCCTCACTTAGGTCAATAATCCTGTATTTGGTTTTAACACACTAAGCTTTCTCATTATTTAAAGAGTCCTCTTGCTGTTATTTATTTATCTAATTCAAGACCATTGTGTGGTTTATTTGATCTGAAGTTTTGGTTTTCAAATTTTTAAGCAGTAAAATAATCATTTCCTCTTTGTTCAAAATAGCACAAGTTCAAGATTTACATATATATGAAGTCCTCATTTAACACTGTAGACAAGTCCTTAGAAACTGTGGATTTTGGTGAAATGATGTATAATACAACCAGGTCCTCAAATGCTATTATTTTATTACATAACCAGGAAATATTTTCTTCTCACCAACTGGACACTGAAACAATATTATTTGAGAATATGGCATCTAACAAACACACATAAGTAAAAACAAGCAATTCACAAAAAACCAGCCACACCTGATGGAGGTTGCTCCCACAAGCATATTCCAGGTTACTGAGATGGAACTGAAGCACCTGTTCCTCCAGCTCACTGAACTGGATACCGGATTCCTTAATAAAAGCTTTGTAGATTTCTTCTATTTTTTCTGTAATGGGAATGGGTTACATTAGAAAATAACAGCTTTAAAAATATTCTCTATTACTGTCAACTTCTTCACTTTGCAAAACCCCAAACTTTCAAAGTCCTTTCCCAAACAAACCCAGGAGGAAAAGGATATCATACTAAGGTTGGTCTCTCTTAAGATGTGAAAGTTCATCTTAACTGTAAACAAAACTGTAAATTATAAACAAAGCTCTGTAGTTACTGCCATCTTCAAAAAACGTTTCAGTTCTGCTTCACTGGAAAACAATTTCTTCTTTGCTCAAAAGAAGAAAAAGTATCCTGCTTACATATAAATAAATACAGAGAAAAGATTCTGTCCCCTTTCTAGCCCCACTGGCATCACCCTAAAATCAAACTCATAACATCACATCTCAAATATAAGACCTATCATAGAATTTTATTGGCTCTACTCTTTGCAAAACAAGACTATTCCTCAAGGACTTTGCACAAGTCAGCCCTCTGCTTCAATACCGTTAATTACTGGTCCCCCATTGCCTACGTAGTAAATTCTAAAACTCATAATCAGAAGATGCTACCACATCTTTAGCTTTGTGCTAAAGACATAGTATACACAAGTGCTATCTTCCCAGTGGCAGTCTAGGTAGGCTTTGTTGCTGCTGCAATCTTTTCCTGGTAAAGTCCAACTCTGAAAGGTCTACCACCACTTCCCTCACTGGCATGGCTTCTCCCATCCCATCTCATCCATCCTTTATAGCTGGTCAGTGCAGCTGCTTATCACCACGAGCAAGGGTCTATCCCTTTTAACTGAAACTTTAACTACATATATACAGCTCTGTGTTGTTATTCCAGTGGTTGTCTTAGATTTCTTTTATATGTGTGGGGTGCAGGAGGCTCTGTCTGAAAAACTAAATGAAGTAGCCTAGGCTACTTCATGGTGGTGCTGGGGATCAAACTCAGGGCCACAAACATGTGAAGCATGTGTTCTACCACTGAGATACATCCTTCACTCCTTGCCCAGGTTTTTTTTCCCCCCAGGTTACTTTCTATAACCTTCTTAGTAATGACAACTACCCAATACATACCGTTCAGAATCAAACTTCTTTACGGTAATAGTATGCACTTGCTTGAAGCAAAACAGAACTGATAATTAATGGTCTTTGACAACTTAAGGTTCTCATTAGAATTATTCTCTTCCCTGCCCCCTCATAACAGTGTTTTATTCTTATATTATGCTGTAATAATGAGCCTTCCAATGGGCTACTGAATTTGTGACAGGCTTTTGTCCCTAGTCCTCTGGGTTTTGTTCTTTCTTTCCTTTCCTTCTTTCTTTTATTGTCACTTCTAGACCATTTGTACAATAACATAATTCCTGCCTCCTAGCTTTTATTTCCCTTTAGTTTTTTTAGTGGTTCAAGAAGAGCCAAGATCACTAGAACATATAAAAGTATGTATAAAGAGAGAGTGATGGACAAGGAAGACAGCATAATGGCTATGTTAGAAGACTTTCAGGCCTGAGGCACCAAAGGTCCCAGATTCTATCTCTAGTACCACCATAAGCCAGAGCTGAGCAGTGCTGGTGGGGGGGGGGGCACCTTAATGTAATTTTAATTTTTTTATATTTTATTTATTTTGATTAGGGAAGAGAGAATTTGAGAAAGAAGGGGAGAGAGGGAGGGAGAGAGCAAGCGAGACATGTAGCAGTTTCACTGTTTGTGAAGCTTCGCCCCTGCAAATGGGGACCAGGAGCTTGAATATGTGTGCTTAAGCAAGTGCATATCACCTGGCCCCATAATGTAATTTTTGCAACATTGATGCAATGCTGTTTTATTTGCAAATTTTAGTGCATATCATATATAGTATATTATGCATGTTATATATAAATATGTATACATACATATTTAACATATGTATGTTAAATGGTATATATGTATATATTATATACAGTACAATTATATTTGCAAATTTTAGTATATATGCTTTGTGAAGTTAACTTAATACTTATATTTTGGTTTTACTGTTTAAACTAGGTCCTAGCAATGAGCCCTTAGCCAGCTGTGATTCTAATAAGCTGGACACAGCTGTAGTCTTATGTAGATGTGTATACTGGTAAAACTTCTAAAAACATATTAAATAGATAAAATAACTACTTAGTAAGCACTGCTGATCCTCCCTTAGTAACATTTTAGGAAAGGCCAAAACAGAAATATTTTAAGGTTTTTGTTTGGTGATTCCAAAAAAAGGGCAAACGAAAGCCCACTTATAACTACCATCCACATATACAATCTAGCCAAATTGCAGGAACATCTGAAAGTCAGTCTAATAACTGTCTTCAATTTCATAAAATTTAACAATTTACCACTTGGTCTGGACACTACCACATTTGATTAAATGACTCCTGCTACACCACCAGTCTATTTTGAAAATGGATCTGAGGAGACAGCATAATACTTAGACTCTCATGACTGAGGCCTGCAGGACCCAAGTTCAGTCCCCAGCACCACCATAAACCAGAGCTGAGCAGTGCTCTGGTATTTCTCACTCTGTGTCACTCATTCTAAATAAATAAATACATTTTATTAAATGTTCCAGTATGTTTTTGTCAGTCAACATTTATTAACAGCATTAGAGTGAGGGTTGGTCTTTAAAGGTAGTAGCTGCTGTACTGAAAAGACTGAGAAAAGATAAATAGTTTTTGCTACTGGGAAGTATATCCCAAATAGAGATACCAGGACGTAGAATTGAGACCACTACAGTTAAAGATGCAGTTAAAGAAAATTAGTATCTTGCAAATTGAGTACAAATGGTCATTCCTTAAGAAACTGACATGCCTCCAAGAACATCAAGTGAATACTGTCAAGTCATAAAATTATAGGTTAAGTAACTACCACTTTAAGAAGTAATACTGTAAAATGTCAGCTAAGATTCTCATGGAATTGAGTCATTACAGTCAAATTTTTCCAAAGGGTTGTTGTTAATACTACCTATGTAATTACCAGTGTAAAAGTTTTTTTTTTAATTATTTTTTAAGATATTTTAATATTTATTTATTTCCTTTTTGTTGCCCTTGTTTTTATTGTTGTGGTTATTATTGTTGTTGATGTCGTCATTGTTGGATAGGACAGAGAGAAATGGAGAGAGGAGGGGAAGACAGAGAGAGGGAGAGAAAGACACTTGCAGACCTGCTTCACCATTTGTGAAGCGACTCCCCTGTAGGTGGGGAGCCCCAGGGCTCAAACCAGCAACCTTATGCCAATCCTTGCGCTTTGCGCCACGTGTGCTTAATCCACTGCATACTGCCCGACTCCCCAGTGTAAAAGTTTTAAACATTCTTAAAAAGTATAATGCATTCTTGTATTTAAAAAAAATCTACTGGAAAAACCTTAACCTATTGACTAAATCAATAGGAATGAAATCCTGACATATAGAACATTTTACTACAAAAAAAATAAAGCATGGAAAGCAATTATAGAAGGCAGACCTTCCACCTTCTGCACCCCATAATGATCCTGGGTCCATATCCCAGAGGGATAAAGAACAGGGAAGTTATCAAGGGAGGGGGGGTGGAGACAGAGTTTTGGGGGTGGGAATTGTGTAGAATTATACCCCTCTTATCCTATGGTCTTGTCAATATTTCCATTTTATAAATAAAAATTAGACAATAAAAAATAATAAAGCATGGAGCTTATCACATGATTCCTTAAAAAGTAAGCTAAAGTGTTGGAAAGATAGCATAATGTTTATGCAAATAACTTTCATGCCTGAGGCTCCTGTGGTTTCAGGTTCAATCCCCAGCACCACCTTAAGCCAGGGCTGAGCAGTGCTCTGGTTTCTCTGTATCTCTTTGATTAGAAATAAATTTTAAAAAGTCGGGTGGTAGCGCAGTGGGTTAATCGCAGGTGGTGCAAAGCGCAAGGACTGGCATAAGGATCATGGTTCAAGCCCCCGGCTTCCCACCTGCGGGGGGGGGGGTCACTTCACAAACGGTGAAGAGGTCTGCAGGTGTCTATCTTTCTCTCCCCATCTCTGTCTTTCCTCCTCTCTCCATTTCTCTCTGTCCTATCCAACAACAATGACATCAATAACAAGAATAATAACTACAACAATAAAAACAAGGGCAACAAAAAGGGAAGAAATAAATATTTTAAACAATTTTAAAGAAATAAAAATATATTTAAAATAAAACAAAATAAATGTTTAAAAAAGTGAGATACTTTGTGAAAAGAAAATTTAAACATCTTAAATAATTTTAAGTGATTTATTTGATGGAAGAGAGAAATAAAAAGAGAGACAGAGAACACATACACTACTCTGGCTATACATGGCACTGAGGATTGCACCTGGGTCCTTAGATTTGCAAAGCACATGCTTTTGATAACTTTTTCAGCCTTTAAGCATTTTTTAAGCACCAGCTATTGTATAACGTAAGATTCATGTGTGTGTGTATACACATGAGAGTCTTGCTTCCTTTTGCGAACACTCTGGAGAGCTCATCAGTTCAAAAGGAATGCTAATAAGGAATGTTCCTTTTACAAGCTGGTGACTGATACTAATGCTGATCAAGCTTAAGTAAGAATGTCACTTGGAACAATCAGAACACCATTCTCCCCATACCTCCTAAAGGGACATCCTGCAGTTGAGTCTTATCCTTCCTCCACTCAGAGACAACATCCAAGAGAGCATTAAAATGAAAATCCATGCGCTTGTCAATAGTGGGGTCAGTTATTCTTCCACCTTCCTGAATTAAGTCACATCTTTCTCCAAATTTATGCATGCTGATGCCAAGCTTCAAAATAATAAGAGTAAGAAGGTGAAATTTTTCTCTAGGGAAACAAACAAACTTACATATCCTAAGCTGAAATGAGAGTTCTCATGGAGAAACTGGTCTAGCATCACACAAAAGGAAAGTTAAAATCTGTTTAATGGGAAATGGCAGTAATGAAAGCAGTGGAAAAAAAGGGCATGAAAGTTATGAGACCTTAATTTGATGAAAATGTGAAAGTTACAGAAACAGCCTTTATGCCATGCACTCTATAGCTTTTCAGCCAATGTTAGTGCTTCAGATGCCACAGCTGTGCCCTGTCTTTCCTTGGTTTCACGTTCTGTCCCCATGAGTTCTCAAGGAAGTCTGCAGACGAACACACAAATACTCACAGCAGAAGTTAAATTAACTGCCCAAAAATGCTTCACTAAAACTTCATGCCTACCAGGTCTTGAAAGAAACTATTCAGGGCTTCCCCCAAAAAGACAGGATGCTCAGTTAAATTTGACTTACAAAATATATATATATATATATATATATATATATATATATATATATATCCCAAGCAATGCATGCAAAATATTCCACATAATAACATAATAATTGGGGCATATTTCTCTAAAAAAATGTGTTAATTATCTGAATTTTAAATTTAATTGGACAACCTGTGTTTTTATTTCCTAAGTCTGACAACCCTAAAACTACTAAGGGCTTGCAAATAACACAAAAATGTATAGGACTTAATTTCTTTTTTCCTTTAGTTTTACCTTACCAGAAAGAAGAACTATAAAGTTTTATTGTATTTTTCAGAGAGTTTCAAGAGTACGAATTCATTTTGGAATTATACATTATCTAGACGCACATAAATATTACGCCCAAGAAAACTGAAATACATTTTTTTTTGTTATTTGTAATACAAATCTTAAAATAAACCCACTTGTTCACACATGAGAGCTATTGGGTTATTAACACAGCCATTGACAATCTGAGCTCCTCTTCCCACGGTGATGCCTTTAAAAGATTTATCATCCCATACTCTGCCTCCAATTCTGTCTTTGGCTTCCAGGACAGTCACCTTAAAAAACAATCAAAAATTAAATAGGATCAGTCTGATGCCATCTCCCCAGCAAGTTGGCACTTCTTTTAATCTGATAGAAAATAGTGAGAAAAGCTAATTCAGTTTCTACAAAATTGATTTCCACATCTGGTTTAACTGAAAACCAAATTCTTAACAAAGTAAGTTTTAAGAAAGGAGAACTATGTCAGACCTAGAATGCCACACACATCTAGGTAAGAGTGGTTAATCTGAATGAATCAAATAAAAAAATAATAATAAGTCAAATGGAAAATTCAATCTTACTTCCAAAAGCAAAGATTCTGGTTCCCAGAATATGATCCAAAGCATATCCTTGATTTATGTAAGAACATCTAAGTTGGTATTTCAAAAGCTTTTTACAACAAATGGTGCATTTCCAAACTGCTGTTATTGCAAGTGTTTGCAGAAATAGCATTAATTAATTCTTTGATACAAACTGAAACTTTTGCTTACTGGAATGTAACTCTCTCCAAAGCAATGGAAATTTTATTTTCCTCTACATTTTTAATTAAATTAATTCAATTTTTGAACTTTTTCTAGGATTGATTATATTATAAATTTATAATTTAGCATGCTTTACTAGAATAAAAAACAAGGTTTTTAATTTTTAGAAAAACTGGGCCATCCCTTTCTGCCTGTTTGTCCCAAAAGTCTTACCTTAATTCCAAAGTTATGCAATTGCCTAGCAGCTGCTAATCCTGCTGGGCCAGCCCCAATAATGATGACTGATTTCTGTTACAAATAAAAAAAAAAATGAACAAAAATACAGAGCAAAAAAAAAAAAAAATATATATATATATATATATATATATATATATATATATACTATTTTATTAGCTGTTCTGAAAAGTACTAACTCCAAGTAATATTAACTCATCAATAATTCTTTGATGTAGGTAGAAAAAATATTGTTGATGGGCCAGGTGGTACACCTAGTTGAGCACACATGTTAAAATGCCCAAGGACTTGGGTTCAAGGCCCCACCCTCCACCTGCAAGTGGAAATCTTCACAGTGGTGAAGCAGTGTTGCAGGTTCTACTGCTTCTCTTTTTTTTTTTTTTTTTTTTTTTTTGCCTCCAGGGTTATTGCTCCTAGAGGCTATTTCTTTTTCCTTTTGTTGCCCTTGTTTTATTGTTGTTGTTACTATTGATGTTGTCTTTGGATAGGACAGAGAGAACCGGAGAGATGGAGGGAAGACAAAGAGGAGGAAAGAAACACAGACAGACACCTGCAGACCTGCTTCACTGACACCCCTGCAGGTGGGGAGTTGGGGGCTCAAACTGGGATCCTTACACCAGTCCTTGTGCTTCACATCATGTGCACTTAACCCACTGCACTACTGCCCAACTCCCCTGTCTCTCTCTTTCTCTATCTTCCCCTTCCTTTCAGTTTCTGGCTGTCTTTATCCAACAAATAAATAAATATAATTAGAAAATTTAAAAGAAAAATATTTTTGAAAAGAACACAACTGTACCTGTATAAGTTACCCCTCTTTAATAGTCTAAGGACGCAGCACTTGATGATTCCCACCTCAGAGAAACACATCCTTTATAAAAGATTTCCTTTATGACTTGTATGGTGATAACAAAACTTTTGCTAATAGCATTAATGGCAAAAATCTAACATTTATCCTGACAGGTGGTATTAATGCTAGAGTAGTCAGCCACCTACATTGTGGTAATCTTTAGGAAGAAGATACTGGTTGGCACTGACACTGAGAACTCCAGTATTGATGAGACCTTTTCTTGTCATAAAATAGAGTATTCTCTCCACTTCCTGAACACATCGAATGCGCACAAGACCCCGGACAATGATGTGAGGAATACATTTCTGAGGAGTAAGAGCTTCCTGTGTTTAGAAATAAAACAAAATTGTTAAACAAAGTACCTAAACAACCCTTGCTTCCTCCAAAAGTTAAACTGAGAATTAGCACATTACCCAGCAAGTCCACTCCTATGTAAATTCCCAAACAAAAACGACAGGGGGGGGGGGGAGATAGCATAATGGTTATGCAACCCCTGTACCACCGTAAGTCAGAGCTGATCAGTACTCTGGTGGAAAAACATTTAAACATGACCAGGGTGATAGCTCAATGGTGGTGCACAGTACTTGCATGCATGAGGTTATAGGTTCAATCCTTGGCATTACATATGCCAGAGTTTAACAATGTGCTGATTTTATTCTCTTTCATTAAAAAAAAAAAAGTCCTTAAAAAATTAGTTGAGTGGTTAAGGACATGATTCAGTCAATAAAATGTATACTTTGCAAACCTAAAGTCCCAGGTTTGATTCACAGTACCACATATGAACACAATAATGCTCTGGTTACTCTAATCTTTTAAAAGACTACTGAAAGACTAAAAATTAACTTAAAATTGTTATAGCTGTTGTTGTTGTTGGATAGGACAAAGAGAAAGTGAGAGAGGAGAGGAAGACAAATAGACATCTGCAGATCTGCTTCAGCGCTTAAAAGGTGACCCCCTTGTAGGTGGAGAGCTGGGGGCTTGAACCAGGATCCGTATGCCGGTCCTTGTGCTTTGTGCCTCGTGCACTTAACCCGCTGAACTACTGCCCAACCCGTGAAAACTGAATTCTTATCACAGATAATAACAAATGGGAAACCAATGCAGGAGCTTATTATTATATTTAATTTATTTTAATGAAATATAAAGAAGTAGAGAGACAGAGAGAGACACCAGAGGATTGCTCAGCTCTGACTTATGGTGGTACTGGAAATCAAACCTGGGACCTCACAGTCTCAGGCATAAGAGTCTTTTGCATAACCATTATGCTATCTTCCCAGTCAAGGAACTTATTTTTAAAAAGGAACTGCCTTTCTTTTCTCATGCCAACTTTGGTACATTTCACAGATTCAAGATTAGTGAGGCCAGTGCTGTGGTCATGAAGGTCGAACAGGCACGGACAGAAGCTTCCCTTCTACTTGTCACCAACCTTAGCTGCACTTGAACTGGATCTAACACAGGATGATAACTTCCTACTCAAAGTAGTCAAGAAGCAACATATACCACATTGGTTTGGATTGCTACAGAAGGTTTAAAGAAATATGGATTCATAAAGTTGAAGAAATGAGTTCAGTATCTTCAATTCTTTGAAAGAAATCACGTGTTTTTTTCAATAGTGATATAAGGCAAATTTCAAAAACAAATAACAAATGTGAAAAAAAACTAACTCAAAACTGCTTTTAGAAAGTGTCAGTGTTACAGAAAAATTCTGACCACAATTTTGTTGAATTTTCCACATGTCTAGTGAGCACAAGTCTACTTTAACCTTGCCGAGGAGGAAATGAATAAGTCTACCTTGTAGAAATACTCACCTTCATATAATTCATACAAACCGTACTATTAGCCATAACTTAATCAGGCTATCTCATTCTGAAATCTAATCCACTGAAATACTAGGTTAAAATCAGAATCTCTTTAATCAAGACTACTCTGGCAGTGTTGTAAAATATTCTGCATTGAATGGTCACTCAAATAATTGCAGAAAAATTAGTCAAAAGAAATATAGAGGTCAGGAAAAAATTGTTTAGAAAATTTTATAATCATATTCCCAATTTATCTTTATCCTTTCAATGCAAGTGCTCTTTGAGGTCTCTCATGTTTATTCAATCCTAACATAAAAGCACTGGTCTTGGTTGTCTACAGATATGAAAATGAATATGAATCCCTGCCTCAAAGGGTTTACAGTCCAATCTTTTTTTTTCCCTTTTTTTAATGTTTATTTGTTTCATATGGATAAAGTTTCACATGAGAGAGAAAGCCAGATCAAGCTAAGCCTGGGCTCTACCAGTTGACCTCCTTCCAGGCTGCTTGCAATCCAATCTTTAGTGCTTGCTTTTATTCTTCTTCTGGCATTGCTACCGGTCCTCTCTGAACCCAACTTTTCACATTAAGTTCACTCACTACAGAGTCAAAATTCTCATCATATATAAAGTCATAGTTCTCAGAAACACTTAATCCCAATTTAACAGCATCTGGAGACATTATTGGTTATCACAACTGGGAGATGCTACTAGCAACTAGTGAGTAGAGCCATGTGGCAAAAGACAACCTCCACACAAAGATTTATCTCCAAACATAAACAGTACTGAGGTGAAGAAGTTACAGTCCAAAGGTTCCATCAACAGGTCAAACAACTCCTCTCTTCCAACAACAGTTTCTATCCAAGGGTTAAGGAGATAGCACATTGAGCTACTGCATGGGAGAATTCCCAGGTTCAATCCTTGGCATCACCAACAACCAGTGCAAAGCAATGCTATGGTCAAAAAAAAAAAAAAAAAGTCTTGGGCCAAGAGAAGCACACCTGGCAGAGCAGACACTGAAGTATGCACAAGGACCCAGGTTCAAATCCCTCATACCATACTGGAGTTTTGTACACAACAGGTGCTATGAGGGTTCTCCCCCTCTCTTTTCCTAATTTAGAGGGATATCCCTCTAAATTAGGGAAAACAACAGAGATAGGGGTCTACTTGGAACAGTAGAATTGAGCAAGTGCAAAATCATGCCTTGGCAATAAATAAATAAATAAATAAATGGCTCAGTCCATGTTCTAGCTGCTAACCCACCCTTCACTTACTTTGCAGTTAGTGTACCACAGGGCAAGGATGAGGTTCCTCAAAGCCAGGTACATGGTGGGGTCCCGGGAATACTCTGGGAACTCATAGAGCTCATCCAACTCCATTACATCTGGCCGGACACACAGGGCTTTACCACACTCATTAGGCTGGTAGAAAGGCTGGAAGTACCGGTTCATGCCTGGAACTAAAGACACAAACTGGTAAATCCTACCATCTGGAACTTCCAAATCCAGTATTACAGAGCAAAAACAAAGAAACCCACAAAGCTTAGAGAAGTTCTACTATCTATCATACATAAAAGCTTTCTCCTTCCTCCAACTACTTAGACAAAATATATGTTAAACAAATATGTTTCTCATTCTTCACAAGTCTAATTTCTGTGCTATAGAAATTTTGAAATATTTAATTATGGTAAAAAAAATCACACAACATAAAATTTACCATCATAACCACATTTAAGTATATAGTTCTGTAGTGTTAATTTACTCACATGGTTGGGCAGCAGACCCTTAATTCATGAATATTCCAGAACTGTTTCATCTTGCAAGACTCAAACTGTACATTCACTGAACATTTCCAAGGAGATATATCTTAAAATTTTACTGGAATTGTTCTTATTACAGTGTGATTAGATTCAGAGAAGTAAGTAATAATCATTAATTCTTAATAATCCAAGTAATGGGTAACATTTAGGGGCACAAAATATTCTTAATTCTGTCTCTGTGAGTAAAGAGTTAATAGATAATTGTTTCATATAGCCAGAAAAACGCTACTGAAATTCTATTTTCTAAACCATTTTTAATTTTTTTTTTTAATTTTACTTGACAGGACAGGGAGAACTTGAGAGGAAAGGGGGATGGAGAGGGAGAAGGAGAGGGAGAGGGAGAGAGAGAGAGACCTACTGCACTTGTGAAACCTTCACCTTGCAGATGAAAACCAAGGGCTTGAACCCTAGATCCCTGCTCATGGTAACACTTGTACTTAATCAGGTACGCTACCACCCAGCCCCTTTAACCCACATTAAAACTTTTACAATAAGAACACTGCCTGGTGTCAATTAAATACGATTTTAATGTACTTATATAATAATCTGATATATTATTTAACCATTTCCATATTGTTGGACATTTAAATTTTAATCAGTCATCTCACTATTATAAACACAGATTTACTTGCACTTACCTTTTAAAATTAGTTTTGACCATTTATTTCAATCTACTTCTTTCTTCCCCAACTCGATCCCCCCTACCCCCCACCCCAGGAAGAAGAGGAAGATGGGAAAGAGAATGAGAAGTTCCAGGAACAGCTCTTACCAAGTACAGAGGGGATTGCCTTGGAGTGGTCCAGCTTCCCAGGGCTGGCAGGGGTTGCTGTATTGTGTGTGCTCGTGCAGGAGGGACTCATGCCAACACAGTCGGGGTAGTAGGCACAGAGAAGTGGTGCTGCTACACTGTCTTTCAGCAAAGGAGGTAGTATGAGCATGGAATGCCACCAATGGTTGGAAACTTCTGATACTCTCTAAAATGGGGCAAAGCAAGACCAAAAATGATAATGGTAGATAAGAAATATACATGTAAATGCAGCTGAAGATAGATCATTCTCTTCACAGAAATTTAGAACTAAAAAAATCATTTTCTGAAGCATAAATTGGATCTGGCTATATAGCACGTGGCATTTGCCAGTTTAGGTGGCCAAAGTGTCACAAAGACAAGATCACAAGACTCTTGTAACTGGAGATGTTGCCACTGCTTTCTTATCTGACCAGGCACAAAACATAGCAGTTACTTGATCCTCTGCACCACCATAAGCTAGAGCTGAGCAGTGCTCTGGTAAAAAAACAAACAAACAAACAAAAAACCACAGCAGTTATGTTAAAATCAGAATGCAAATAATTCTGGCAGCTGAAATGTGTTAAAAATCATCAAACTATGGATTCTCACTTTTGGAAGATTCAAGTGGAAATAAGGCCACCAAGTCATCCATGAAAAGCAAGTGCAGGGAGGTCAGACGGTAACACAGTGGGTTAAGCACATGTGGTGCAAAGTGCAAGGACCTCAGGTGTGCAGGTGTCTGTCTTTTTTTTTTTTAATTTTCTTTCTTTCTTTTTTTCTTTTTTTAATATTTATTTTATTTATTTATTCCCTTTAGTTGCCCTTGTTGTTTTATTGTTGTAGTTATTATTGTTGTTGTCATTGTTGGATAGGACAGAGAGAAATGGAGAGAGGAGAGGAAGACAGAGAGGAGGAGAGAAAGAGACACCTGCAGACCTGCTTCACCACCTGTGAAGCGACTCCCCTGCAGGTGGGAAGCCAGGGTTCGAACCGGGATCCTTATGCCGGTCCTTGTGCTTTGCGCCACCTGCGCTTAACCCGCTGCACTACAGCCCGACTTCCGCAAGTGTCTGTCTTTCTCTCCCCTCTCTGCCTTTCCCTCCTCTCCATTTCTCTCTGTCCTATCCAACAGCGACAACATTAATAACAACAATAACTACAACAATAAAAAACAAAGGCAACATAAAGAAAAATAAATAAATATATAGAAAGGAAGGAAGGAAGGAAGGAAAGAAAGGAAGAAAGGAAAGAAAGAAAGAAAGAAAGAAAGAAAGAAAGGAATGAAGGAAGGAAGAAAGGAAAGAAAGAAAGAAAGAAAGAAAGAAAGAAAGAAAGAAAGAAAGAAAGAAAGAAAGAAAAGCAAATGCAAGTATGGCCTTAAAAGTACAGCAAGATAGCAACCTCTTCCTTTTTAATGAAAAGCAATGCAGCTACTCATTTTTTAACTGGCGAGATACCACCACTGTTAGAATTTTCATGATATAGTTATTAGGTTAAAGTCTTAGCAGCCCAATGTGAAGAATTTATTTATTTATTTATTTACTTACTTATTTACCAGAGCACTTTTCAGCTCTGGCTTACGGTGGTGTGGGGGATTAAACCTGGGACTTGGAGCCTCAGGCATGAGAGTCTGTATAACCATTATGTTATCTACCCTCTCTCCCCAATGTAAAGAAATTCATAAAACTTAATGGTCACATATGTACAGAATTTATTGTGGAACAATGAATTGCAGTTTAGAACATATAGAAGTACTCACTAGGTCTTCTGGAAGAGAACAGTGGTCAGCAGAGGTCTCATTCTGCAAAAGAAATCCAAGTGGTAATTAAGTTTACTTATAAGTGTAAGCCTAAGTGTCAGTTTACCTTCAGTAAGACAGCCCTTTCACCTACTCAATGGGCAAAGATGGAGAAGACACATAAGAATGTCCTGGAAATAGCTTGAAGAAATCATGTTAAGTGAAATAAGTCAGAAACAGAAGGATGAATATGGAATGATCTCACTCTCAGGCAGAAGTTGAAAAACAAGATCAGAAGAGAAAACACAAGTAGAACCTGAACTGGAGTTCCTGTATTGCAGCAAAGTAAAAGACTCTGGTGTGTTTACAGTCAACAATATTCATACACCTTTCTCATATTTGGAAGCTACTCTCTTCCCTGATCCAGTTTTCTGGTCCTTTTTCCAGCCATGATATCATTACCCCAGACAATAATTAGGATCCACCTGCATATCAGATTTCAGGCTTAGGGGAAAAAAAAAAAACTAGTATAGCCACAGGCCCTTTGGAATATAACTAAAATATGCCTACTAGCTATCTACAGAACGAGACCCTCCCAACTCTTCATATGCACTATTCCAGCCTTTAAGTTCCTAGTCAACAACTTGTTTGGCTTTTTATATTAATTCTCTTTTCAGCCACCAGGTTCCAGATGCTAGCATGATGCCAAGCAGACTTCCCTGGACAGACAACCCCATCAATAGGTCCTGGAGCTCTGCTTCCCCAGATCCCTTCCCCACTAGGGAAAGAGAGAGACAGGCTGAGAGCACGGATCGACCTGTCAATGCCCATGTTCAGAGGGGAAGCAATTACAGAAGTCAGACCTTCAACCTTCTGCATCATTACCTTGAGTCCATATTCCTAGAGGGTTAAAGAATCAGAAAGCTATCAGGGGAGGAGATGGGATACAGAGTTCTGGTGGTGGGAACTGTACTCCTCTTATCCTAGGTTTTGCCAATGTTTCCTTTTTATAAATAAAAAAATTTTTTTTTTTTAAAGGCACACTGTACCAACCACAGCAGACTGCTAATTGCCCAAATACATTCAATTCACCTCTTCCTCTTTACACGATCCTGGCTTTGCCACTGTTTTTTTATTCTTTTTTTTTTTTAATCTATTTTTTGAGAGAGTAAATAGAAGAACACTCATCTCTGGTATATAGTAGTGAAACTGATACTTCAGACACCTATGCTTTAACACACTGAACTATCTCCTGAGCCACAAGATCCTGATTTTGTTTAATACTATGACCTGCTCAGTTATAAATTATTTTCTTCCTCTGTCCCTATGATTGTTGAGAATAGTGACATGATCCTGCTCTAACCAATGAGATGAAAACGGGCATCTACTATTTGAACTTGCAGGAAAAGTTTCTGTTTTCCCAATAAAAGAAAAAAAGATTCAGTTGACATAGTTTTCTTGCCTTTTTCCTTACCCCTCTTTTTTCTCCTTAGAATTTTAATATGGCATCTGACAGTACAGCTGCCTCTTGTGTTAGAACCATCTTGTGATGGAATCATCTTATGACAAAAGTAGAAAATATAAGGAAACAATCTTGGGCAACTACACCAATGGTGAACAGACTATTTCCCTGAGAGCTTATTTGGAGGTTCTAGCAGGGGAGCGCAGCTACTCGTATACCCTCGACCGAAGAAGACCGGTCCGTCTCTATTTGGGGAAGGCCATCCTCTTCGACCGAGCACACAGCTTCGGGAGGGATGCACATGGAGTGGTGAGGGAGGAAGGGGACACCCGCCTAGCCAGCCAGATCAGCCGAATCAATCCTGGCAATCAATGCGGTGACAGATGTCGCACCCAGATCACCCTCACATCCCAAACTATTTCCAAGCTGCTTATAATGAGAAAAAAAACCACTGAATTTGTTAAGTCACTGTAGATGATAGAATGACCAATACAATAACAGAAACACATAAACCATTACCATTAACAATTAAATCTATCAATCATTTCAAAAGGAAAACCTCAGAACATACCTTAACAACAGAATTTGGCTTCGTGCCACATCGGTAGGTCCTTGCTATTTGTGAAGTAAGCTGGATTTCCTTGGTTAGTTGCCTCCATTTTCCACACTCAGGTTTTGTGCACTGAACCTAGACAGGAAATAATAAAGAAAGGTCAGTGGCTGTGCTCATCTTGAGCTAATATTTCTATTCTCATCTCATTTTGCCATCTTCTTCACATAATTTTATCAACTTATAGATACTTCTAGGTACCTTTTTATCTCCACTGTATCACTGCTACCTATATAAACTACTTTTCCCCATCAGAATAATTTCTGATTCACAGTTTAGCTCAGGTACCAGAAAAAGAGTATAGGAGATCTGAGTATTATTATAAGGAAGGTTTTTCTGTTCTAAACTTTAAAAAAATGATCAGAGTTAAATAGCTTTAGTCAGTCAAAAAATATGAATAGTAATTGAAATGTGGTAAAGTAGATTGAGTCCTAAAATAGTAACATGTCCCTGGTGAAAAATTGGTAAAACTCAAAATCAGTCACGGGGTTATTATTGCTGTAACAGTGATAATCGTGGTATGTTGGATGATAACAGTAGGACAAGCTAGGTGAAAGATATATGAGAGTCTCTTTTTTTTTCCTCCGGCTCCCCACCTGCAGGGGAGTTGCTTCACAGGTAGTGAAGCAGGTCTGCAGGTGTCTATCTTTCTCTCATATGGGAGTCTTATATACTATCCTTGCAACTTTTCTGTACATTTTAATTATTGAAAAAGGAAAATTTTATTTTAAAAAATTGCAGATATTGGATCCAGGTGGTTGCACACCTGGTTGAGCACACATTATAAAAGCTCAGATTTATAATTCATAATATCAAATATATTAGCAAGTCACTTATTAAATGATAGTGTATTTATAGTCTATCTATGGAAAATAAGTAAATATGTAGCTTATATATTTACTCTCTCTTTTTTTTTTTAAAGAAAATACTGCTTAGTTCTGACTAACGGTGGTGCCAGAGACTGAACCTGGAACCTTGGAGTCTCAAGTATGAAAGTCATTTCACATAACAATTATGCTATCTCCCTAGCCCTAAATACCTTTTCAAAAGAAGACTGAATGGAAAATATTATAAAGCTAAATTAATAATAATAAAAAGCTACCTAAAAATTATATACAAAGTATTATATAAAACTTAATCAGGGTGTAAGGGAGATAGCATAAGATAAGAAAATGAACAACAAGCTCCACCCACTCCTTTAGTATAGTCTTATATGTATATTTTAAATACACATATAAGACTATGTACAAAAAAAATGGGGAGTCGGGCAGTAGTGCAGCAGGTTAAGCACATGTGGCGCAAAGCACAAGGACCAGCATAAGGATCCTGGTTCGAGTCCCCGGCTCCCCACCTGCAGGGGAGTCACTTCACAAGCTGTGAAGCAGGTCTGCAGGTGTCTGTCTTTCTCTCCTCCTCTCTGTCTTCCCCTCCTCTCTCCATTTCTCTCTGTCCTATCTAACAATGACGACATCAATAACAACAACAATAACTACAACAACAATGAAAAACAACAAGGGCAACAAAAGGGAAAATAAATAAATATTTAAAAAAATTTTTAAGTTTTGAAAAATCATGACATGTACTACTATGAGCAATGGGTATCACCAGCTAATGGTTTTAAGTCTTCTATACATTATGCTGAATAATTTGCATTTTTTACTCACAAAAATTAAAATGTGACTTGCTTTAATAATCAAAGAAAGAATAATAGAATAACAGTTTCCTTAAAATCTAGCGTCTTCATCTATTTCTCTTATCTTTTGCTCCATAAATATTTTTTATAATAGTAGAATTTTATCTTCTTTACCCAGTAGGGGAGCTGCTGGTCTGCCATAAAAGCTTTGGGACTTGGTTCAGTTTTTCCATTGCTAGTCCAGATTTTTTTCCATGTATTGTATTTGTCATACCCATCCTTATGGCTAAAAAAAAAAAAGAAAAAGAAACATTTCAAACTATAAGTTAACTAGGCTTTCAAAATGGGAGACGAGGTTAGTAAATCTTATGTAAAGAACTGAACTAGTCATATTTTAAGGAAGGGGGACATCATTACAAAGTTCATCTTTCCAGCACCAGCTAGCTGTCAACATGTTCCCCCAGATCCTTGGAGCCCTCTTCCTATGCATGGCTCCAGAATTACAAAGCAGTACCTTGGCTTTTCCAAACTTGCCATCTAAAGAAAGCTGATGGCTGCTATTTTTTAAATGTTTAGCATATACATATAAAAGCACACACTTAAACTATCAATTCTAAACTAGTGTCAAAGCTCTGACAATTGTAGTCAGCACAGGAAAAGATGCCATACTGCAATCATTCAGTAAGCCTGGGGTTTCTGTCTCAATCATCTGAACCCCTCAGCCTCTTTCCCACCATATCCTGCCATATAACACTCTCCCTCAGTGATCTAACAAACCTTCTATAGTAATGGTCAAAGCATTCGTTACAGAAGTGCTCCCCACAGGAGAGGTGATACCATCGGGATGTGTAGCCATTTTTTGCACATCTGAAAAACAGTAAAAATATGTAACTTTAGCAAATTAGTAAACATTTAGTCTTTTCAAACATTTGTGAAGCCTCTCCTATGAGCACAATTTACATTATCTCCACTTAGAATCCTAACCACCAGGAGCTATCTCCAGGAGAAACAGGACAGATGACTAAAACAGGTGGAAAGAGATGGTGAGGACACTCAGACCAACAATATTGACCTCATCTGGATGCTTGTTCATCTGGCTTAGGAGTTTTATCAAGGTGTTCTGTTGTTATAGTTAAGTTTTTTTGACATGAAACAAGAAATGCCAATATGCCTACTGCCAGTATCAATAATGAAAAGAGAATGGATCTAGCCAGTCAGAATTTGACCATCAAGAAGGAAATCTGGCATATATATTTATATATATCCAGTCAATGCAGTAAACAAATAAAATATAGCATCACTGTGGACACTAACACCACCACCTCTTTGTTTTTATTTATGCATGTCTGTATTTATTTATTGCCTCTAGGATTATCGCTGAGGCTTGATGCCTACACTATGAATCTTCTGCTCCTTGCAGCCATTTTTTCTTTTTATTTGATAGGACGGAGAGAAATGGAGAGAGATGGGGAAGACAGGCAGGGGGAGAGAAAGATAGACACCTGCAGACCTGCTTCACTGCTTGTGAAGCGACTCCCCTGCAGGTGGGGAGCCAGGGACTCTAACCAGGATCCTTGCACTGGTCCTTACACTTCATATTATGTGTGCTTAATCCGATGTACCACCACCTGGACCCCACCTCTTTGTATTTAAAAAATACAAATATATATATATATATATATATGTATATATTTTGTTGTTGTTTGTTTGTTTGTTTTCTAGGCCTCATTAACTCTTAAGTGTTAATTGAGGATTTTTCTCCAGAAGTGAAAATGTATGTCTGGGTAATCCCAATAAGAAATGGCAAGAATGCAGTTAGCTATACAGTTTCAATGAGACCTGAATGTACCTGCTCTAAAGAGGAGGTATATGAGGAAGAACAGATACCTGTTCTGGGAAGCAGACATACACTGCTCTCCACAATGGAACTCAAAGGTTCTCTCTCTTAAATCATTATTCCTTACCCTGCCCCACCCTCCAACATCAGGAGGGCACAGCTATGTTTTGTTTGTTTCTTTGTTTTGTCTCTAGGGCTATCGAGGTTCAGTGGCAGCACTACAAATCCACTGCTCCTGGAGGCCTCCCCACCCCCCCACCCCCCATTTTATTGAATAGGACAGGGAGAAATTGAGAGGGGAGATGTAGAAGGGAGAAAGACACCTGCAGACCTGCTTCACTGCTTGTGAAGCAGCCCCACCCCAACTCCCACTGCAGGTGAGGAGATGGGGGTTCGAATCGGGATCCTTGCATGGATCCTTGTGCTTTGTACTATGTGCACTTAACCCACTTTGCCACCACCCGGCCCCCCACAGATATGGTTAATTGGACCTGAGGACACTAATCAGCCACTGTGTAGAACTGATAAGACTACATCTAATAAAAGGAACCTATGCAAGAAGAATGGCAATATTTATATTGTTAACTGATTTCCAGTACCATGTATCTTTAGGAAAACTATCTCTAAGGAGAACATGACCATAAAAATTCCCTCAAAAGTAGGAATATGAAGTCAAGATAAGACCTTTCAGAAGCACTTGCAAAGCACACAGGGCACGCTGCTGTACACCCCGCCTTTTCACATTTCCTGTATTTCTTCTCTGATCCACCATCTTCATCCTCATCTGTTATCTCAGTTGCTTTTTTCTTTGCCTGAGGAAGAAACCAGTTCAGGTTAAGATTTCATGGGTATGGTCAAAGACAGAGGTGACAGATTCACTCCTGAAATCGCTTCTCTGAGATAGGAAGAGCTGTAAAAATGAAGGTGATCAATATCCTATCAGTTTAGGGGATGACAACACAGGAATTCCCTTGAGACTTTATTGTGCAAGTAATTCAACAACTTGTCAGAAATATAGAAACAGCACTTTATGAATAATAACTAGGGCTCAGTGAGTAGAATGCAGGACTTGGATACTTGAGCAGAGTAATGCTCTGGTGTATCTGTGTGTGTGTGTGTGTGTGTGTGTGTGTGTGTGTGTGTGTGTCTCATTAAATGAACAAATCTTAGAAAAACTAATAAATCAAATACATGTGAAAGATTTAGGAAAAAGATGTATTGATCAAAATAAAAAGCCACTCTCCTTTTTTTTATAATTTCACTTGAGGTATTTTCATATGATAGAGAAGCTGGGGGGCCAGGCGGTGGTGCACTTGGTTGAGCACACATGTCACAATGTGCAAGGACCCAGGTTCGAGCCCCCAGTCCCCACCTGCAGGGGGAAAGCTTTGCAAGTGGTAAAGCAGTGATGCCAGTGTCTCTCTGTCTCTCTCCCATTTCCTTTTTTAATTTTTTTTATATTATCTTTATTTATTGGGTAGAGATAGCCAGAAATCAAGATGGGAGGGGAAGATACAGAGGGAGAGAGAGAGAGAGAGACACCTGCAGTCCTGTTTGACTACTCATGAAGCTTTCCCCCTGCAGATGGGGACCAGGGGCTCAAACCTGGGTCCTTTTGCACTGTGACATATGCTCTCAACCAGGTGCACCACTACCCAGTCCTTCTCTCTCCCATTTCTATCGCCCCCTTCCCCCTCGATTTCTGGCTGTCGCTATCCAATAAATAAATAAATAAAGACAATAAAATTAAAGAGAGAGAGAGAGAGAAGCTGGACTAATACTCCAGTGCATTTGTTTCTAGAGATCAAAATGGGAGGCTTAGATATGAAAATTCTGTGCTCTATCAGTTGAGTTATTCCACAATTTTTTCTTTTCTTTCTTAGACCAGCTATATACTCTAAATACTACAGATTTTAATTTTTTTAATGGAAGTGGGGGTTAATGGCTTATTGTATAATTGTTGAATCATCGGTGAAATTTCTCATCTCACCATAACAGGTGTCTGTAAAACACTCTCTCCTCGAGCCTCGGCTCTTTCCCATCATTATACACCAGGGCCCCAACATCTGCCTAGGCCCCTCCTCCCACTCAGCAGCCCACCTCAGAATCATTTGGTTTGGTGTAGCACCAAAGAAAATACTACAGTTTTTTTAAAACTAGAAAAATCCTAGAAAAAGAATTACAGGGGGTCAGGCAGTGGCACACCTGGTTAAGCACACACATTACAGTGCACAAAGCCCCTGATCCCCACCTGCAGGGGGGAAAGCATCATGAGTGGTAAAGTAACACTATAGGTATCTCTCTTCCTCTGTATCGCCACCTTATCTTTCAATTTCTCTGTCTCTATCCAAAAATAAAATAAATAAGTGAAAATTTTAAAAAAGAAAAATAACTACAGCATCTAATATTTTTTCTTTAAAAACAAAAGCCCTGGGAGTTGGGCAGTAGCGCAGCGGGTTAAGCGCACGTGGCGCAAAGCGCAAGGACCACAGTTAAGGATCCCGGTTCCAGCATCTGGCTCCCCACCTGCAGGGGAGTTGCTTCACAAGAGGTGAAGCAGGTCTGCAGGTATCTATCTTTCTCTCCCCGTCTCCCCCTTCTCCCTCCATTTCTCTCTCTCCTATCCAACAACGACATCAACAACAATAAAAACAACATGACCAACAAAAAGGAAATAAATAAATAAATATTTTTTTAAAAGCCCCACAAATATGACTACAAGTCATCCACCAATGGAAGCCAGCCAAATATAAGCTAATATCCAAATTTCAACAGCAAGCTAGGCATCATCTGGCCTTAGCATATATTATGGTGGCAACCATGTAAGTGATTCTCTGAACACCACAAGATGATTCACATACTACACTTTTATCTTTAAAATTTCTTACATTGGGGGGTTGAGCGGTAACACAGTGGGTTAAGCACACATGGTGCGAAGCGCAAGGATCGGGGTTCAAGCCCCCGGCTCCCCACCTGCAGGGAGTCACTTCACAGGCGGTGAAGCAGGTCTGCAGGTGTCTGTCTTTCTCTCCCCCTCTGTCTTCCCCTCCTCTTTCCATTTCTTTCTGTCCTATCCAACAACAAGGACATCAACAACGACGACAATAACTAAAACAATAAAAAAAACAAGGGCAACAAAAGGGGGAAAAAATTCCTTACATCATATAACACACACTAGTTTTCTATACTTAACCACTTATCACACTATATTATGATTGTCCAGGGAGTAAATCTCTCCATTAGAATGCAAGTCTCTTGAGGACTAGAATTGTTATCTCTTCATGTCTGATTCTCTAGTCCCAATCATTATAATTTTGTTTGCTTAAAAACAAAAGTATTTAGTGGCCCATGAGGTGGTATGGTGGCTAGAGAGCTAGAATTAAAAGCATCAAGTCAAGTCCCAAGTTTGAACTGCAGCATCAAATGTGCCAGAGTGGTGCTCTGGTTCTCATTCTCTCTCCCTCCCCCATTTATAAATAAATATTTTTAAAAGTCCTGAATAAACAAATGAATAATACCTGTCTACCGGAGCTCCTCAAAGGAAGGCTATCTGGTGAATGATCAAAAGATGCTTTTTTCTTTGTCCTTCCCCTTAGGGTTGCCATTGTTTTGGAACACCTGCATACAAAAAAAAAAAATTAAACCAATAAATATTAGCATCTGTTAACAACTTCAACACTCTTAAGAAAAATGATGTCATTTAGCAGTTAGACTTTGATAGAAAGCCAATATTTTCAAGTGACATGGTATCTTGAATCTTTAACGTTCTCACATATAAAATGAGCACAAGAACGCACCGCAGCATGGAGGTGAACAATGAATGCTCACTGAATGTTCAGTATGTAAGCATGCAACAAATGGTATCCACAGTAGTACGTATTAAATATATTTAAAAATACACAAAAAAGAGAAACAGACCACATGAATTACACTATTATTTACAAGATTCTGTGGGTTAAAAATCCTATTTGTCTATTATGTTCTGTTATAAATTATGTAATATAATCATGCAACAAATGTTATCCACTAGTAGTATGTATTAAATATATTTAAAAATACAAAAAAATGAGAAACAGATCACATGAATCACACTATTATTTACAAGATTCTGTGGGTTAAAAATACTATTTGTCTATTATGTTCCGTTATGAATTTTTACCTCTTGGTATACTTCAAAAAGCAAAACAAAACCAGGGAGTCTGGCGGTAGCGCATCAGGTTAAGCGCGCGTGACACAAAGCGCAAGGACCGGCCTAAGGATCCCATTCAAGCCCCCGGCTCCCCACCTGCAGGGGGGGTCGCTTCACAAGCGGTGAAGCAGGTCTGCAGGCGTCTTTCTCTCCCCCTGTACTCCCCTCCTCTCTCCATTTCTCTCTGTCCTATCCAACAACGACGACATCAACAGCAACAATAATAACTACAACAATAAAACAAGGGCAACAAAAGGGAATAAATAAATAAATAAATAAATAAGAAAGTAAAAAAAATCAGTAATACTTTCTCCACATAAAGTCCAACAAAGAAATCTTTAAAAAATTGTATTATCTTCCCCACCTGCAGGGGAGTCGCTTCACAAGCAGTGAAGCAGGTCTGCAGGTGTCTCTCTTTCTCTCTCCGTCTGTAACTTCCCCTCCTCTCTCCATTTCTCTCTGTCCTATCCAACAACGACATCAGTAGCAACAACAATAACTACAACAATAAGACAACAAGGGCAACAGAAGAGAAAAATAAATAAATTTTAAAAAGAGCAAAAAAATTGCATTGTCTTTATTTATTGGATAGAGACAGCCAGCTATCAAAAGGGTAGTAGTGGGAGATAGGGAGGACGAGAAAGTAAGGCCGGGCGGTGGTACACCAGGCTAAGTGTACATAGTACAAAGTGCAAAGTCCCAGGCAAGGATCTGGGTTTGAGCACCCGCTCCCTCCCTGTAGTGGGAGGAGCTGGGGGGGTCACTTCATAAGTGGTGAAAGGGGTCTGCAGGTGTCCAGCTTTCTCTCTCCCTATCATCCCCTCCCCTCTCAACCTCTCCATCCTATCCAATAGGAAAAAAAAACATGGCCACCAGGAGCAGTGGATTCGTGGTGCCAGAACTGAGCCCCAGAGATAACCCTGGAGGCAAAAAAAAAAAGAGGGAGAGAGACATCAGCAGCACTGCTTCACCTCACCACTCATGAAGTTTTCTCCCTGCAGGTAGGCACTTGAACCCAGGTCCTTGAGCACTAAGTACCACCACCCTGCCCCATGAATAAATCTCAAGTACACTGTTAAGTCATGACTGAATTCAGGAATTTGCGTTAGTCTTCTAGTAAAAAAAAAATCTTTTGAGTTCTCAAGCTTACCTAATAACTGGATAGTGAAAGAAATATTCAAAACCAAAAGTCTACAAAAATAGTACATAACATCCATGAAATATTAAGAGCTATCAGATTAGTATTTTTCAATTAAATCAGACAAGAAATAAAAAATTGTTTAGCTTAAGTATCTGAGATAATACATAGGTTCACACATATCTTCCCCATCTTATATTTACTTCACACATATACATACACTAACACAAAAGAACTGGTTGGAAAAAAAAAAAGATCTATAGATAAGCAACTTGAAAGTGGGAAAGTGTTATGCTAAGATACAAATTCCACAAAATTAATTATAAATTTGAAGAAAAGCTTTGAGGGGCTTGTAATCCAGTTGTTTCCTATTTAGGAATCATACTAATATCATACAAGAATTTTTCATGAATTATTAGTATCAGGTGTATTTTTTTTTTTAATGGAACCAGGACGTCATGTATATGTACTATCATTGTTCCAGGTCCCGTTTTCCTTCAGACATAGCCCCTCCCATGTAGTGCTGGAGACTTGAGCTAGAGGACTGTGCATGAAAAGGCATGTGCCCTATCTGGAACTGTCCCTCCATTTCACATGAGAAAAATTTAAATCTGCCACTTACATCAGCTTTAAAAAATCTTGGCACCAAAGTCATAGATGATTTTCATTTGACTCAGTCTTCCCTTTCTGAGAAGCAATATCATGCTAGCAATAAACACATAAACCCTGTACGTAGTATTAAGTGTATTATAATTCTTTAAGTATTACATTGTCATTTAGTATTTAAGAACTCATTATTAAATAAAGTACTAACAATGTTAAAACTAATACTAGTTCTTACCTATATTTGCTATACCCACAGAAGGCTTTCTGGATCATGCAGTGTGGGACTATGTGGAAGTTTGGTAGAGCTTAGGGAAGCTCCCCCCATCTTCACGGATGGAGGTCTGAAAAGATACCTCTCTTGTTAGCCTCTCTCCACAGAGATGAGCAAAGAGACAAAAGTCTATCAGACTCAGCTTTCCTCTGTAAGACTGCTGCTTCACAGAGAGCCTACATCCCCCTCCACCCCGTTGTCAGGCAAATGGTTGCACTCACTCAAAGTTCACACATTCCACTTCACCTTTTGATCACAAAGGAAGAGCACATCCTGTCACAAACTCCTAACACTGGACAAGTGAAAAGCCCCCCAAGACCTTATTTCTTGGAGCCCTTTTGATGTCTTTAAAGCCTTGTTCTTCCTTCTCTATCTCACCTTACTGGTTCAACCCCTATTCTTCTCTCAAATGCCTTTGGATAATTAAATGCCTGCATCAGGAGACTAATTGTATTGATCTTTATATATCAACTCTCATCATACCAGCCCCTGCCATAGGGGCATGCTGACCTTTAAGAAACCTGTGAATTTTGTATGTGAAAATTGTTCTTTGTCTAGCCTTCTATATCAACCCAAACCCTCCCCCCAATAAAGGAGTGTTCGTACCAGAATCCTCCCCGAGTTTCTTTCTTTTCGCGCAGTCTCTTGAACTGGTGATGGAAATTCGGTAGTTTACCTTTCTAGCTGAGAACCACCCACCCGAGTTCCAACAATGCAGTATTTCCAAACTGCTGTTAAATCTAATCTCTTTTTACAAAACGTATACCCCACATTTGGGGGGGGAACGATGCCAGGAATCAAAACGAGGACCTCATACAATCCATGTAGCACACATTCTAACATTCTACCACTGAACCAGAGTCCCTGGCTCCAATGCCACCTTATTCTTAAAATGAATACGGCAGAAAATGAATATGGCATATGTAAATATATACTTGTTATGCCATCACATATAAATAATATGTATGGCATATATAAGTACTGGAGCTAAAATATTTTAGTTCATTATAGTTTAGAAACATAAATAAATTCAGTACAGGGAGTCCGGCGGTAGTGCAGCGAGTTAAGCCCACGTGGTGTGAAGCGCAAGGACCGGTGTAAGGATCCTGGTTTGAGCCCCCGGAACCCCACCTGCAGGGGAGTCGCTTCACAGGCAGTGAAGCAGGTCTGCAGGTGTCTTTCTCTCCCCCTCTCTGTCTTTCCCTCCTTTCTCCATTTCTCTCTGTCCTATCTGGGAACAACAACATCAATAACAACAATAATGATAAACACAACAATGATTAAAAAAACAAGGGCAACAACAAAAAAAGGAAAATAAATAAAATATTAAAAAAAAATAAATTCAGTACATTCACACAACATTTGATCCTGTCACCTAAGGAGAAGCATTTCCAGATGAAAGTATAGTTTATAGACATTTCATTAACCATTTTAATCTAACTGCATTCTATAAAGAATGTATTTAAATAAAGGAAAATACTTTCAAGACATGGTAACAGAGAAATTCAAAGCATTAGCTACGAAAGCCACTATTAAATGTGTTATCAAAGGATAAATGTGGAAGTTTTAGGAGCAGTACATTTCACATTTATACATTTAACAGTTATGCAACCGAATCCTTTTCCACCTGTAATTTCTGTATCTTCATTATTGCTGTGTTCTTGAATTTTAAGACACAGGGGGAAAAAGTTAAGGTTGTTAACTGTAGTTAATTTGCTTTTAAATCCAACCTGAGAATTTCTTGTCAAAATGGCACTGAAACAAATGAATGTATTGAGTGTGATTAAATGAATTAACACACTTAACTTTAAATATAACCAATTTGTTTTCAATTCTACATTTTATTTTTTATTTACTTATTTCAGGTAGAGACAGAGACACTGAGAGGGATGGGAAAGAAAGAGACACCTGCAGCACTGTTTCACCTTTTGTAAAGCTTTCCCCCTGCCAGTGGAGAACAGGGCTTGAACCTGAGTCCTTGGGCACTGTAATGCATGTGCTTAACCAGATGTGCCACCACCCAGCCCCCTCAATATGATTTTATAAGCATGTTTCTTCCCAATTTTAAATCCATCGCTTTAACTTTCTTTTGGTGTGGCAAAAGAGGAAAAGAATTTTTTTTAAGTAAGTATTTAAACATACTCATGCTTAAATTTGTTTTATTAATTGTCAGGCCTATTATTCTAAAGTAATTTCTTAATTAATATAGAATTTATTAAAATGTTAATAAAAAGATTCCAAGCTATAACAAAATATATAGTGAAGTCAGTATACTTTTCAAAAATGGGACAAACGACTAGAAACGACCTTCGAGGAAACAGAAACAGAAATTTCCATTTGGGTCGCTTAAAGTAAAGCAGTATTAGCACTTCACTGCACCCAGACTAATCAAATTCCTCCAAATAATAGATTTAGATCAATTGCCTGAATGTTTCTGTTGATTACTTTCTCTTCCTGGAAGATAATTAATTATTGGTGGTATTTATCACATGTGCCTTTTGTAAAACAAACAAACAAACAAACAAACAACCTTTCTTGTACTAAAGTAGAGGAAGAGAAAAAAAAACTTGGAGAATTCTTGAGTTGCGTCCGCTTAGATGGTTTAGGGGAATCTTGCCAATTGAAAAGGTCTGTGCAGTCTTACCCGCTCAACCGTGGAAGCCTGGGCCTCTGTTTGGCAATGTTCCACATCACTGAACCCCAACTTTCTTTTTTCTATTTTTATTTATTTATTTTCCCTTTTGTTGCCCTTTTTGTTGTTGTTGTTGTTGTTGTCGATGTCCTCGTTGTTAGATAGGAAAGAGAAATGGAGAGAGGAGGGGAAGACAGAGAGGGGGAGAGAAAGACACCTGCAGACCTGCTTCACCACCTGTGAAGCGACTCCCCTGCAGGTGGGAAGCCGGGGGGGCTCGAACCCAGATCCTTAGGCCGGTCCTTGCGCTTCCCACCACGTGCACTTAACCCACTGCTACGGCTCAACTCCCAGAACCCCAACTTTCTACAGCTGGGGCAGTTGCGTCTTTCTTCCTCTTCCACCCGCCAGCTGCTGGGCTGTTGACTAACAACAGCTACCGCGGTATGGCAGCCCCCATCGGGTCCACAGTCCCCAAGGAGTTACCCCAGCAACCAGGCAAAGCCGGCCGTGTGTGTCTCCACGCTTGGGGGCTGAGCCGGAGACTCGCTGCAGCTCCAGGGCTGTGCGGGATCCTCGCGGCCACCCCAGTGGCCGGGAAGGACGAGCAAGGGAATTTCTACTCTCCGGCAGGCAATGCCTCCCTCCCTCACTCCCAGCCACAGCGGAACACTCCCAAGTGACAGACAGGGCTCCGACAACCCTCCGTGCCAGTTGCAGCCCTCTGGGTTTTCCGAAAAGCTTTGCAGTCCTCGTCGGAAGCCGGAGAGGTTAAACCCTCCAGGAGCTCACCTTTGTGCTGAAGAGGTGCAAAGGGTCTCGGCGAGAAGGCAGGGCTATATAGAAAACCAGACACTGCGGGGGGCGGGGTGGTTAGGAGAGACTCGCCACGCCGCGAGGAGGGTCGGGGAACACAGTCGCCGAAGCACCTCAGTCCGGGAATTTCCCCTTTCCTGGGACAAGATCCTCCCAGCCACCCACCCGCACGCACACACCTCACCCCGCTTCTAGAGCGGGGAGGTTTCAGCCCTTTCACCTTCTACCCGTGCGAGAGGCACTGCACGGCGAGAGGAGGGTTTGCACCGCCAGTCAAGCTGCTTTGTGCAGAACTGTCACCCGAAATCTGCCGCCGCCAACACTCCCGCCCCCGGAGCCGTGGGTTGCCCACCTCAAGGCGCCGCCGACACCATGCGCGCCGCCGCTGGCCGCGGGCGCCTCTCAGGACCGCGCGCGGCGCACACAGGCCGGTACTATCCGCTCGACCAGCCGCAGCCGCAGCCGCAGCCCCAGTTCGGCCGCCGCCGCCGCCGCCGCCGCTTCCGCCCCTGTCACGGCGTGACCCGGGGTGGGAGGAGCCGGGGAGACCTGGGAGGAGCAGGGTCCCCGCCTCCGTCTTCGTAGCAGCGGTCGCCCCGCCCTGACCATTTCCGCCGCTGCGCGTTGCGCGAGAACCCGGGTGCTCCGGGAGGAGGCGGGGTCTGAGTGTCGGGAACCCGAGAAGCGCGGGGGGTGGAGCGGGGGGGGGGGGGAGAAAGTGGGGGCCGGGGCGGGGCTCGGGGAGGAGGCGGGGACGCGTGGTCTGGCTGCGGAGGTTGAGTCGGCGCTGCGTACTCTGGAGGTACTGCTGCTGGTGGTTCTCCGCTGAGCGCAGCAAGGCTACCGGTGAGAAATGGAACGATTTGACTTGGTTGGTTAGGTGTCAGCCAGCGGTGGGATCTACAGAGGGTGGTCTCCTCACAAGCGACAGTGACTCTTGTCTCCGCGTCCTGAACTAGTGTTCACGGAACTGGGAAACACCGACCTTCGGAGTCCGTGACTTAAATGGACTCCACAGCATTGTTGTGTATTGATGGTTTGTGAGAAGGGAGAAGTAATTGGGAGCATAGTGGATGGTGGTTTGGGGACGAGATTGGGTGGGGGTTGGGGGAATCCGAGGTAAGCTGCAGTGTTGTAAGAATTCTGTGTTCTTGTCTGGTAGTGTTTATACAGGGTGTGTGTGCAAAAAATTTACCGAGCTATATATACTATTAGCATTTGTGTATATTAGGAAAACTACTAATCAGTTTGACAAAATTGATGTTAAGGGTTTATTCCTTTTATGTTTGTGATTAGTGCTGAGTTTCTAGATTGTAAGCTTACAGATCATAGTTCAACACCACACCCACCATAAAAGCTATGTGTCTCTACCCCGTTACTTATTTACTACTTTTATTATTAATAATTTAATAATGATTAACAAGGGGCTGGGTGGTGGTGCACCTGGTTGAGAGTACATGTTACAGTGCTCAAGGACCCCGGTTCAAGCCCCTCGCCCCCACCTGCAGGGGGAAAGCTTCACGAGTGATGAAGCAGTGCCACAGGTATCTATCTCTCTGTCTCTCTAGCTCTCCCTCCTCTCGATTTCTGGCTCTCTCTATCCAATAAATAAAGATGATTAAATGTTTTTAATGAGTAACAAGATTATAAAATAACAGGGGTATAATTTTATTACAGTTCCCACCTCCAGAGTTCCGTGTCCCATCCCCTCCACTGGAAACTTCCCTATCCTTTATCCCTCTGCAAGTATGGACCAAAATTCTTTTTGGGGTGCAGAAAGTGGAAGGTTTAGCTTCTGTCACTGCTTCTCCACTGAACATGGATGTTGGCATATCAATCCATACCCCTAGCCCGTTTCTATATTTCCCTAGTGGGGTAGGGCCCTGGAGAGGTGAGACTTTGGGACATATTGGTGAGGTTGTCTGCCCAGAGAAGTCAGGATGGATTCATAGTTGCATCTGCAATTTAGTGTCTGAAAGGCAATAAGATATAAAACAGGACAAGTTGTGTAATAATCAGTCACCCAAAGGCAGGAATAGAGCAGACTAAATTAGGGGTCTCTTCTTTTTGTGGGAAGAAGCTAGGAAGTCTATTTTAGGTATTTTCCAAGGGGCCCATGGCTTTAGTAATTTTTGCCTGAACCTGTAGTTCACGTACAGGTGGACTAAAAGTATTGTCTGGGAAGATAATGTCAGAGTTGAGGAATAAGCCTCGAAAGCTGGATTAGGGCAGAGAGTAGCTCCAAAACATGAGGAAACTATATAAATATCATTCACTGTTTACCTCATCAGTCTGACCCATATGTACTCATATGTACCCATATGTACTCATATTCAGCACAGGAGCCTGTGTAACCTCTGAATTCCTGTCAGTCTGAGCTCTCAGTCCATGGTCTCAGCTAGGAACATTCTAGGCTGCACTCATTTCAGGACCAATCTTCCTTCAGAGAGTGGGGGAGTCCCAACCATTGCTGGTTTACACTGAGGGCAAGATCCTGAAGAATCCCACAAGTGGGATTATGATGATACTCCTGAGAGAAGTAACTAGTGATGGTAGAGAGAGGGATCTAAAAGAAATCTAGTCCCATCATATCTATGTGGGAATCCAAAGATTCCCTGACTAGAGCCCCTGATCCTGGGGTGGTATTGGATTGACCAAAAAGGCCATCATGAAAGTGAGCCAGTTTCCTGCCCTTATCCAGCTTTTGTAGTCCTTTCTTTATCTGGCAAAGTTAAACTTTCTTCCAGTTGTAAAATCATTGAGTGTCACTTGTTGTATACAAACCTGTATTGGGTTTATGGGATCTGGCCTCCAGTTAGGGAGGGAATAGACCTAAGGTTTAAGAGGAATCTAAGTTAACCTTGCTTTTTGCTGCATTTTACTTGTTTGATGATTATAATAGAGTTTTCATAGGGGATTTATTTACTTTTATGAAAGAAAATACAATAGGGGGAGTCGGGCAGTAGAAAAGTAAATACTACAGAAAGATAAAGATAAATAAAGAAAACAGCATGAAAATATAGAAATAGAAAAAAAAAGAGCAATAGTAGTTCAAGATGTTCCCAGAAAGAGGAAAAAAAGGAGTATAAAGTATCATCTGAATAGTTCGATATTTTTTCTACAGCTGAAGGATATGACTGACTGAACAGAGACCCCAATCAAGGCACAGAATTTTAGAACTGAAAAAGCTGGGGGTGAGTGAAAGCTTTAAGACAGAAAAAATATATAGATCATATGGAAAATATCAGAAACAGAACATCTTTGAATTTAAGTAGTGACTCTGGAAGCTAGAAAATATTGGAGTAATCCTTCTAAGGTATAAGAGAAGACAGTTTCCTACTAAACATTATAGACTCAGAAAATCTTTTTCTTAAGGATAGGGAATACTATGCACATTTTATACATAAAAGTACAAAAAAGGGGGAGGTGGGTGGGACGGTAGCACAGCAGGTTAAGCACACATGGCACAAAGCACAAGAACCTGTGCAAGGATCCTGGCTCGAGTCCGGCCCCCCAGCTGCAGGAGGGTCGCTTCGGAAGCAGTGAAGCAGATCTCCAGGTGCCTTATCTTTCTCTCCCCCCTCAATCTTCCCCTCCTCTCTCAATTTCTCTCTGTCCCATCCAACAACAACAACAACAGAAATGACAACAATAACAAGGGCAACAAAAATGGGAAAAATGGCCTCCAAGAGCAGTGGACTCGTAATGCAGGCATGGAGCCCCAGCAATAACCCTGGATGCAAAAAAAAAAAAAAAAAAAAAAGCTTTTCTCCCATGTGCCCTTTCTCAGAAGCTACTAGAGGTTATACTTCACCAATATGGTGGGGAGTGGGAGGCATGGTAACAAAACAGCATCAAGTGACAAGAGGATAATCAGAAAATACTACAGAATGTTACCTGTGTGCCACATCTAGAGAGCTTCCAGCTTAAAGGACTCAGGAGGATCTTCTGTAATATTGGTAGAATCTGAGTATCTGTCAACTGAAGAGACTGAAAGCATATTTGTAGGAGTTAGAGACTGGAAGAATTTAGGATTGAGTTAGTACCAAGTATATGGAAATTTTATACATAAAGAAGACAATAACTACAGAATTTTAAAACTATATAGAACAGAGAACTGATCATAGAATAATGTGTCTTGGGTATGAACAACATTTGCCTACTCATAATGAAGTACACTACATATGTTTAATCAGATATATGCAATCATATTAGAAGGAAAAATGAGAGTTGCTCTGTATGTGTGTATAGATTGGGAAGCTGAAAGAAAGCCAAATACTTGTTTTCTCTAGGTGCTACCTGTTAATGAAAAATCAAGAGGATACAAAATAAGCATGCACATCTGAGATAGTGAATTGAATATCAAGACTCAGGATGGGGAGTGGTTTTGTGGTAGAGCACAAGACTTGCCTGTGTGAGGTCTCCCAACATTACATAAGCTAGAGCTTTGTTCTGTTCTCCCCCACCCCAGAGCACTGCTCAGCTCTGGTCTATGATGGTGCTGGGGATTGAATGTGAGAGCTCAGAGCTTCAGGCAAGAAAGATGTTCACAGAATCATTGTGCTGTCTCCCCAGCACCAAAGCTCTGTATTCTTTTTTTAAATATTTATTTATTTATTCCCTTTTGTTGCCCTTGTTGTTTATTGTAGTTATTATTGTTGTTGTCATTGATGTCGTCATTGTTGGATAGGACAGAGAGAAATGGAGAGAGGAGGGGAAGACAGAGGGGGAGAGCAAGACAGACACCTGCAGACCTGCTTAACTGCTTGTGAAGCTACACCCCTGCAGGTGGGGAGCAGGGGCTTGAACCGGGATCTTTCTGCCAGTCCTTGCGCTTTGTGCCACTTGGCTTAACCTGCTGCGCTACCGCCCGACTCTCAGCTCTGTATTCTGGTTGGCTTTTTCCTTCTTCTTTGTTTCATTAGTTATAATAAACATATTAAAATAAAATAGAAAATAAACGTGTTTTTAAGATATTTACATCTGGGAGTCGGGCAGTAGCACAGCAGGTTAAGACCACGTGGTACAAAGCGCACGGAGGACCTGCATAAGGATCCTGGTTCAAGCCCCGGGCTCCCCACCTGCAGGGGAGTCACTTTACAAGCGGTGAAGCAGGTCTGAAGGTGTTTTTCTCTCCCCCTCTTTGACTTCCCCGTCTCTTTCCAATTCTCTCTGACCTATCCAACGACGATGACAACAAAACAAGGGCAACAAAAGGGAATAAATAAATATTTTAAAAAATTTTAAAAAGATTCATTTCAGGAGTTGGGCAGTAGCGCAGCAGGTTAAGTGCAGGTGGCGCAAAATGCAAGGACCGACATAAGGATCCTGGTTTGAGACCTCGGATCCCCACCTGAAGGGGAGTCGTTTCACAGGCGGTGAAGCAAGTCTGCAGGTGTCTCTCTTTCTCTCCCCCTCTCTGTCTTCCCATCCTCTCTCCATTTCTCTCTGTCCTATCCAACAACAATGACATCAATGGTGACTACAACAATAAAACAGCAAGGGCAACAAAAGGGAATAAATAAATAATAAAAAATAAATTATTAAAATAAATAAATAAAATAAAAGATATATCTCATTGGGAATGAACATTGACTGTTTTCATAACTATTGAACTCTATATTGTGTGCATTGTTAAACTGATTTCAAGGGCCAGGGGACAGCGCAGTGGTTTATGCAATAGGCTTTCATTTCCAAAGTCCCAGGTTCTGTCCTTGGTACCACCATAAACCGGGCAGAACTAAGCAGTGTTTCTGTTAAAATTTTTTTTTCTAAGTAAGCATTTAAATTAATGTGAAAAATTAGAGTGAGATGCTAAAAAAAAAAATCAAAGGCTTATGTTTCAAGAGTTATAAAGAATGAAATATATATTTTTGACCTCTCTTATTTTTTAAAATTTCTTTATTTTTCATGAGAAACTGAAGTTCTATTTAGTTCTGGCTTATGGTAATGTGTGTATCTTCTTTTTAAAAAATACAAACCTGGGAGTCAGGCAGTAACACAGCGTGGTGCAAAGCGCAAGGACCGACTTAAGGATCCCAGTTTGAGCCCCGGCTCCCCACCTACAGGGGAGTCTTCCAGCTGGTAAAGCCGGTCTGCAGGTGTCTATCTTTCTCTCCCCCCTCTGTCTTCCCCTCCTCTCTCCATTTCTTTCTTTCCTATCCAACAACAATGACATCAGTAACAACAACAACAAAACAAGGGCAACAAGAGGGAAAATAAATAAATATTAATATATATATATATATATAAACCCTTTTCTCTAAGATACAATTCAACTTCTTTAAAAAACATCTCCTAATTGTGCCATCTGAGTTGTGCCTACACCATTAGATCCACTGAAAATTAATTTTTGTGTGATTTTTCCCTCTAGAATTTGAAATATGTTTTAATATTGGACTTAGAGATGTAATTAGGTGGTAGAGCACATGTTTTGCATGTATATAGCTCTAAATTTGATCCCTGGCTCCATAACCCAATGTACTGTTAAGTCTTTCCTAAGTAGAACTGAAATACCCTTATGTGACAACATTTTCTACATTTTTTTAATTTAGGTATTAGAGACATCTGCTTGTGAGGTGAAGGTGTATACAAAATCATGGAGGATCCAAAAACTTTGCCTAGTGTTGAAGAGTACTCCAATACTGAGGTACAAAAAAACCAAGTAGTAACACTAGAAGAATGGCAAGAAAAGTGGGTGAACCGTAACATTTCATTTCACGAAGAACAAGGAAATCAGTAAGACATTTTTTGGTTGATCTGTAACAAAGACATGCTTTATAAGAAATTGGCAGGCTAGGGGGGCAGAGGGAGGCTCAGTGGTGCACTTGGCTAAGCGCACACATTACATTGTGCAAGGACCCAGGTTCAAGCCCCTAATTCCCACCTACAGGGGAGATGCTTTTCAATTGGTGAAGCAGGGCTATAGGTGTTTCTCTGCTTTACTTCCTCTCTGTCTTCCCCTCCCCTCTCAATTTTTCTCTGTCTCTATCCAATAATAAATAAGATAGTTTTTTTTTAAATTGGCAGGCTGGTGAAATACTGGGTTTTCAGAAAAGTCATGACATTTTTTACTCTTTCTATGGAAAAATGCATCATGACTTTTCCAAAAACCCAATAGTTCACTTGGATAGTATGCTGCATTGCCATGTATACGATCCAGGTTTAAACCTGTCCTCCACTGCAGTGAAGGAAGCTTTAGTGCTGTAGTCTTTCACTCTCTTTCTACCTCTCTACCACTGTTGTCTCTCCAGCTACACATGATGAGATGAGAATTTTACCCATGTGTCAACAACTATAAACCACTAACACCAAAAAATATATATACATATATATGTGACATTGAGAGGATATGACTAATCTAAGAATAGAAAAAAAATGACTATGAAAATCGCTTTCTTTCTCTCCTTCCCTCTTTCTTTTACATTAATCACTCACTAGGTATGTGACTGAGCAAGTTACTTAACCTCTCAGTTTCTTCCTGTGTAAACTGAGTTACAATTGATATCAAGTACTTTATAGCTAGAAAAGTACTGAACATCATGTAATTATAGTCCTTTTCTCTTTATGTTTAACTGATTGAAATAGAGCAGAATTAAAAGTTGTTATTTTCCTCCCTAGGTTGTTAAAGAAGCATTTGGATACTTTTCTTAAAGGCGAGAATAGACTAAGGGTGTTTTTTCCTCTTTGCGGAAAGGCTGTGGAGATGAAATGGTATGAGCAGAAAAGCATTGATGTACTTTCTTGTCTTAATGATGGATCATTTGAATGAACATTTAACAATATGTAATTATAAAACTTTTATCATCAGGAAATTCACAGGAGTTTTTAAAAATTTTAGTGGGCAATTTCTGATGCATGTATACTTACAGATACTATTCTCAAATGGTAAGACACAGCAGAAACAGAAATATAATCTAGTCTTTCAGTATAGAGTTTCTAAGAAAAATAATTCTTTTGGAATCAATAGGGAATGAGAACAGAAGGAGCAAGTTTTCTCTTTCAGATTTTTGTGCCTGATTTATTATAGTAGCTGGGTTAGGAATTCAGTTAAATTAATGTGTAAACTTACAGTAAATATGGATGTAAAAGTAAAGTGAATTACAGTTTTTGGGTAAAATGTCAATAGTACATGTAGTCCACAATTCAGCTCAACTCTTCTGTCCCCCTAGGAGCACAGGAGAGATTTTGTTACTGTGATTCATTATTATAAAACTAGTGATAAAGAAAATATTTCTTATAATTCTCTTTTTTATCTTTATTTATTTATTGGACAGAGACCACCAGAAATTGAGAGAGAAGGGGGAGATAGAGAGGGAAACAGAAAGAGAGACACCTGCAGCATTGCTTCACCACTTATAAAGCTTTCCCCCAACTAGAACCTGGGTCCTTGCACGTTGTACCATGTGCACTCAACCAGGTATGCCCCTCTTGTAATTCTCTGTGAAGATAATTCACTGTAATTAACTAAATAGTATAGGCTACTCTAGGATCACAAATTATTAATCATTTTCTGTACAGAACTCTTATATAATGATTATGTACGGATACTACTATACATTGCAAAAAGAAGGACTGGGTTGCATAGTGGTTATGCAGAAGGACTTTCATGCATGAGGCACCAAAGATCCTAGGCTCAACCCATAGCACAACCATAAGTCAGAGACTATCAGTGTTCTAGTAAGAGAGAGATTGGGAGGGAGACACAAATCATTGATTTATGTAGTTAAATGTTGAGATCTTTGACTATTAACTGGGGTGGGGGAAGTATGAAACAAAAGCCAGTAACTGAAAAATATACTAATTTTAAAACGCTCTGTTTCCTAGTGAATTTAAAGTCATTTGAAAGTATTTATCAGTCAGTCTGTTACTGTAGCTTAAGTTTCTAGTTTTACTATGAGATTGATAATATTAGGGACAAGGAAGTAGTTTAGAAGTAGAGTACATTCATTTCATGTTGTGATCCTGGATTCAGTCCCAGCGCTTTGTAAATATAAAGTAAACTTATACCTCAATCAATGCAAGTAATCAGAAAAAGAGAGTTAGTTTGGAAACTACCTACAAGAAAGCCATGTTTAGAAACAGGTTGTATTAAGTATTAACAATCTAGCTTTTTGCAGTTAAGAAACATTATGAAGAAACAACCAATTAAGTGTAATTGTTGAATATATGGGGTCTAATTTTAAGAGATTTTATTTATATTCATGAGAGACAGAAAGAAAGAAAGAGAGAGAGAGAGAAGCCAGAACACTGCTCAGTTCATCATATAGTGGTGATAGGCATTGAACTTCTGATCTCTGATGCCCCAGGTATCAAAGATTGGCGTACTACCTCTGGGGGATCGGGCAGTGGCACAACGGGTTAAGCGCACACAGTGGTGTACTACCTCTGTTGTTTGAAATACATGGAGAGTTTAAAATACAAATATGACCTATTTATTGATTACATGCTTTCTAGAAAATATGAAAGGCAAGTTATTGGCATTTCATTTTATCAACATGTTCATGTTCTCATCACATTGAAAATATGTGGTTGGGCTAGGGAGTTAGAATAACAGTTATGCAAAATATTTCCATGGCTGAGCTTCCCAGGTCCCACATTCAGTCCTTGGCACCACCATAATCTAGAGCTGAACAGTATTCTGGAAAAGAGGGGAGGGGAGATCCGGGGAAGGGAAGGGAGTAGAAGGTTTTATATAGGGAATAAATAAAGTCAACACCACTCTACACTTCTAACTCAGTGATATATTAGGAAACAATTTTGAGTAAGATGCAAATTTCACATTTGTTTATTTTATGTGCAAAAAGCATGAAATGAAAACAGAAAATGACCCAGCTGAAGTAGACTTGTGTGAGCAGACAATGCGCACATCTCACACATCTCCAGGACACTTCAGTCTTCCCATTTCACTCCAATAATCCTCCTCCATTATTTCATAATAATTCAGAAGTCGCAGTCATTCTAATGCCCACTTTCACAAGCAAACAAGTTTTTCTCAAGGTAAAATGCCATCTTGGAGTATGTATATGTTCCATTTAGCATGTGTAAAACTGTGCTACTTGCCACTGCTTTTTCTTTCTGGTGTGGCACTGATAAGTTTTTAGATGTTGTGGCCCATAAATTCTCCCATTTCTCCCAAAAACTTTGTGACTTTCATTGAATGCTTTTTAGGAAGGTATAAATGCTATGTAATAGGAGAAATTTAACAAAATTTCCAAATAAGTATGTGTATTTGCCTAACTAGACAAAATTATTATTGTGGGGGCCAGGTGGTGGCACACCTGGTTGAGCACACGTTACAGTGTGCAAAGACCTGGGTTTGAGCCCCCAGTCCCCACCGATGGGAGGAAAGCTTTGTAAGTGATGAAGCAATGTTGTAGGTGTCTCTCTGTCTCTCTCCCTCTCTGTCTCCCCTTCCCCTCTCAATTTCTGACTGTCTCTATCCAATAACAAATAAAGATAATACAAAAAATACCTTAAAAATTATTGTGTCTAGGCATGTATCCTAGCAATCCTGTTTTCTGTAGAATCTAAGATGTCTAGACTGTAAATTCTATCATTTCAAAGCTTACCAGGAGAATACTAGTTATCCTCATATGTCATTGAAAATAAATGGAAATTGAAAAACTGTTGTAGAAATGGAAGCTAATATTCCAGAGCCAGATAATCTAGTATGGTAACTACTAGTTACATGTTGCTATTTAATCACACTACACTAAATTATGGAACTAAATTATGGAACCAGATCACACTAACCACATCTCAAGTGCTCAGTAATCAACTTGGCTACCAACTGCTGTATTGAACAGAACAGACATAGATATTTATATGATCATAGAAAGTTCTAATGGAGAGAGGTAGTAAAAGGAATTTAAAGAGTATTTCTAAAATAAATTACCATATAACATAAAATTTGAAGTATAAATATATATATACACATATACATATATATATTCCTAAAAGCTCTATGAGGCCCTATGAACTTGAATTCTTATTAATTCCCCAAAAGTAAGGAAGATGGATGCCTAGTAGGGCAGACCCATTGGTATAATGCTGCATTTGAAATAAAACCAAGTGTAACTATATGATTTTGTGTAGGCTTGCAGACCGAGGACACAGTGTAGTAGGTGTGGAAATCAGTGAGCTTGGGATACGAGAATTTTTTACAGAGCAGAATCTGTCTTACTCAGAAGAACCTATCATGGAAATTCCTGGAGCCAAAGTATTCAAGGTTTGTTTTGGTTTTGCTAAATAATTATTGTCATATCTTTAGAAAAACAATTTTGGGGGTCCTGGGTAGAGGTATACCTAATCCAGCACACATGTTAGACTGTGCAAAGACCCAGGTTCAGTTCCCTAGTCCCCACCTACAGGTAGAAATCTTTGCAAATAGTGAAGCAGTACTGTGTCTTTCACTCTCTACTTCCCCCGTCTTCTTGATTTCTCTGTTCCTATTCTTTAAATAAATAAATAAAAGAGACCATTTTCCTCGGGATGACTAAGTGATAATACTGGAGAAAAGTTAATTGGATGATCCTACCAGGTACACATTATAGACTGTGAAGAAGTAGGGCTTATAGAGAGATGCTAGCTAGCTGACTAGTTAGATATAGAAGACGTGTATATAAAGCTGAGGTTAAAAAAAAAAAATCTCTACTCCTGTTTTGGATTTGATTTTTTTAATTTATAAAAAGGCATATCTATGAACCTATCACAGAACCTACAAAAGATACTGAAGAAATAAAAACAGAGTTCATGACCTAAAGAACTTTTTTTTTTTTTTTTTTGCTTTTTGCCTCCAGGATTATCACTGGGGTTTCGTGCCTGCACTATGGATCCACTGCTCCTGGTGGCCATCTTTTTTCCATTATTGTTGTTGTTGGATAGGACAGAGAAAAATTGAGAGGGGAGGGGAAGATAGAGAGGGAGAGAGTAAGATAGACACCTGCAGACCTGCTTCACTGTTTGCAAAGTGATAACCCTGCTGGTGGGGAGCCAGGCTCGAAGTGGGTTCCTTGCGTCGGTCCTTGCGCTTTGCTCTGTATTCACTTAACCCAGTGCACTACCACCCACCCCGCCTAAAGTACTTTTTTTTTTTTTTTACCTAAGAAGAGAAGCTCAGGGAAAGCAGTTTGTCATGCACAAAACTATCTATAATGACACAGGATAATTCAGTTTGAAGGTGCTTTGTAACATGTAATAATAGGCGTGGGGCAGCAGGGTGTTAAGTCTATGGTCTTAGATGCCTTCTGAAACTGGTACTTCAGCCTGAAACTGGTACTTCAACCTGGGTTTTCAATGGAAGTGTGATGTGGCCAGATTTTCTCTTAGATGAAGTACCTCTGTGACTCCAAATGAAGTGATTTTTATCAGGAAGTAGTGTCTTGGCAGAGAGGAGGGTATAAGTAGTGGTTCAGGAAAGAAATTGTTTTCTCTTGCTATTTACTTATTTATTTATATGAGAGGAAGGGAGATGAGAGAAAGGAAAAAGGAGAGGGAGAGAGAGGCTGAGACCAGAACACTACTCAATTCTAACATATGGCGGTGCTGTGGATTGAGCATGGATCCTCTGGGACCTCATGCTTTAATGCAGAACTATCTCACCAGTCCTCAGGAAAGAGATCTTAAAGGCTTGAACTAGATTTATAGAGGTGTATATGAGTAAATTAAAGCAATGTTTAGATGGTAAGATTTCATAATTATTGAGTGGAGATCAAAAGGGTAATAAGTTCACATTTACAACTCAGGTGAATGGTTGGATGATAGAAAATAAAGGTGAAGCAGATGGAAAGCAGAGAAGGGGGCCAGGTGGCGGCACACCAGGTTAAGATCACATAATATGAAAGGCAGAGAAATGAGTTTGTCCTGGAGATGTATGTGTAAGTGACCTGTGCAAAGATGAAAGTATAACAACAGTTTCATGTCTCTGAGGCACCAGGCTGAGCTGGGGCTGGAAATCCCTGATTTGAGAATTGTCATAGTCCTAGGGTCAGAATGATCCCATGAAACCACATCACCAGTTTGGAGTAATTTAGAAATGATGATCACCCAAGTGAGAACAAGCAGAAAGTGTTCAGACTGAGCCCATTCACTTGTATTTGGCAGAGGCTCAAAGGCAGATAGGGAAATGGCAAAGCCCTGGAGTGAAAACCAAAGTTTCAGATAAATCCTGGTTGAAAGTGACTTATTGACTTGGGGAAGCTGAATAGCTAGAGGTGGGCATCCTATATGTTTGTTTTATTTTATCTTATTCTATCTTATTTTACTTTATTATATACAATTAAGTTTCAGTGGAGGTTTTCATACTTATTTTTTAGAGAGAGAGACGACAGCACTGTAACATCTGTCAATGTGGTGGAAGCGCACTTGAACCTGGGCTGTGCACATAGCCAAGCAGCAGGCTACATAAGTAAACTGTTTCACCAGGCCTCTGTGTGTTTGCTTTAAACAGTGTATTTGGTCTTTACTGATTGACCTTAAGTAGGTACAGGAGAAGGTGATAGAATCACAGGGGTTGGGGCTGGGTGGTGGCGCACTTGGTTGAGTGCACGTTACAAGGTCCTGAGTTGAAGCCCCTGGTCCCCACCTGCAGAGGAAAAGCTTTGCATGTGGTGAAGCAGATCTGCAGGTGTCTTTCTGTCTCCCTCTCTTGTCTTCTCCTGCCTGCTTGATTTCTGGCTGTCTCTATCCAATAAATAGAGATAATAGTAATAATAAAAAGAATTACAGAGGTCAACAGTCTTTAACCACCTACAGAAGTTGCATTTTGATTTCTCACCTGGTGCTGCAGAACTGGTGGCACTGTTCCATTTGTACATTCACTGTTCCTCAAAGGATTCTGTCTTCTGAATATTGAAATTAAATGCTCGTGTCAGTAGGAGACTTAGCAGTTTCCTCCCACCCCATTCTCAGATCATTTGAGTCCCAGGACTTTACTCAGTTTGAAGAAAACAAGCCTGCTTCCAGACACCTTTGGAGCAATAGTTCTCAGCTCTAGTGCCACATGACTTTTCTGTTACCATGAGATGAAAACTTAAGTGCTTATCCCCCATTGGTAAGGTTACACAGAGAAAGGCACAGGCACAGATTGGTAAACAGAGAGGACCTTTATTTTAAAAGGAAGACAAAATACACAGACTTACCTGTCCAAAGGATTTAAAAAAAGAAGAAAAAGGAAGGAATAACAGGTGGGCAAACTCCTGGAGAAAGGGCAGCATTTCCTGCTTCTCCTCTCTGTCCTTTATTCTCCAGTTAACAGGTAGGATAATTGGGCTACAGCTGTCAGGGCCAAGATGCCAACAGGTGTTTGATGTTATCTTTCACTAGACCCTAACCGACTCTCCTCTCTAGCCTACCTTATCCAGGTAGCACTTTACAAATTGCCAATGCTGAAGTCTCACCCCAGGTCAATTTAATCAGAATTCCTAGGGGTGGTGGGGAGGGGTGGTGGTGGTGATACCAGGACTGGAATTCATTGGCTGTTCCCCGGAATGACATTCTTATTTTTGTTTTATCCCACTCTCCCACTCCCTACCTCAGTGCTTCCAGACTGGTTTTCAAAGATCTTCCCTCCTGGAAGATTGCTAAGGGGGAGGTTGGGAGCTAAGGTCCTATGGAGGAATAGGATGACAGTTTAGTGAAGGTTGAGTTGTACTGACACCTATCTTGGGGATATGTGGAATTCTACCCTGTGACACTAATAATCCTATACATCAGCATTTTCTCAATAAAGTGACACTGAAATGGGGGTGGGAAATAAAACAAAAAATGAAAACAAGACTTTTGCTCCTGTCTTTGCACCTCCCTACTTGTGCCTTGTTTCAGAATGAAATTTAATAGTTTATTAAGCAGGGAAGTAGTTTAGCAATAGAGAAAATGCTTTGCATGCACAAGGTCACATATTTGCTCCCTAGCACTACATAAAAACAAGAAAGAACAGAATAAGTATAAAGCATCTTAAATGATAGAGTGATTCTTTGACTCTCTCCCAAAACTTTTTTTCAACAGTTGTCTAGCCTAACTGTCCTACCTCACCCCCACCTTTTCCCCCCATCCCCAGACTTCTCATGTACCTGGGACATGATGGAATCCACGTCCTGTTACCTCCAGTGTTACTCCAGAGTGCACCATCAACCCGCACTCCTGAATTGTTAGTAGATGCATCGAAGCATGTTTTCACAGGTTGCCTCTAGCTGAACCCTCCATAATGCTCCCAGGCAGTTCTTGCTTAGTGTTCTGTGTTCCCCTAGTTTGGGGGTGCACACTAGAACAGTATGGGCCAATCCATGTGTTCCTCTGTACTAAGCCTCTGCCCAACCAGAGTGTCACACCTCAATGTGCTCAGATTCTATGTCAAGTTCACAAGTATCATGAATAACTTCAACTAGCTGATCCATCTCTACCTGCTAACTGATTGACCTGTGTACTTACCTTTTTATGTCTTTGGTTCCAAAGGCCACATGTTCAATTCTGAGCATCTCTTTATGCCACAGCTAAATGGTATCCTGGCCTCTTCATTTCTTGTTTGCTTGCTTCTCTCTCCCCCTTCTCTGTCATAATAAACTGATAAATAAATCTTAAAAATCATGCTGGAACCAGCCAGTAAATGTAGCTCACTTGGATAACGTGCTGCTTTTCCATGTACACGACCCAGCTTTAAGCCTGGCGCCCCTACCTCACTGAAGGAAGCTTTGTTGTTGTCGTCTCTCACTCTGTATCTCTGCCTCTTATCTCTGTCTTAAAAAACAACACAGACCGGTATCAGGATCCCTATTCGAGCTCACGGCTCCCCACCTGCAGGGGAGTCGCTTCACAGGCGGTGAAGCAGGTCTGCTGGTGTCTTTCTCTCTCCCTCTCTGTCTTCCCGTCCTCTCTCCATTTCTCTCTGACCTGTCCAACAACAACAACAGCAATATCAACAATAATAACAACAACAACGATAAACAACCATGGCAACAAAAGAGAAAAAAATAGTTTTAAAAAACAGCAGCAAGAACAACTAGTGTATTGCACCAAAGTAAAGGTGGTGCTTTCACGTGCATGATGGTGAAGGAGGATGGGGGGGGGGGGGCGGTTAGAGGGTTTCACAGAAAACTAAGAAATTTTTCACAGGTACCAACAACTGTATTTCCTATTGACTATAAACTATTAATCCCCTCAATAAAAATATTTTGTTTAATGCTGGTATTTAATATTCCCCCAAATGGATCTAAACTGATCTATGGGATTTAATCCTCTGTATGGCTTTTCTCTATATATAGTTTTTTTTTTAATTATTCAGCAGAAGAAAGAAGATGCTATTGAAGTGCATCAACACTGTTCTTTATGTTTAATTATACACTGTTCCTCTACTACCTTTGTTTTGCTTTGCTTCCTCCCCCCATGACCATTCAGATATTTTCTAACTAACATGAATTTTTTTTTAACTTTTCATTACAGAGTTCTTCAAGGGATATTGCATTGTACTGTTGCAGCCTTTATGATCTGCCCAAGTAAGACTGAATACACTCTCACTCTCTCTACACACACAAACACACACACACACACACACACACACACACGTATATTCCTGAGGTTTTGGCAGGCAGTGTGGGGTAAAGGTAAAAGAAGAGGGCTTTTTATCATGTCTACCCACTGCAGCTGTACCTGTGAAATATTGATTTGAGTCTCTGTTCAACTATTATCCAAGTGTTTTTATTTTTTTAATTAATTAGTTATTTCCTTTTGTTGCCCTTGTTGTTTTATTGTTATAGTTATTATTGTTGTTATTGATGCCATTGTTGTTGGATAGGACAGAGAGAAATGGAGAGAGGAGGAGAGAAAGACAGACACCTGCAGACCTGCTTCACCACTTGTGAAGCGACCCCCCTGCAGGTGGGGAGCCTGGGGCTTGAACCAGGATCCTTACACCGGTCTTTGGGTTTTGCGACACCTGTGCTTAACCCACTGCCCAACTCCCTATCCAAGTGTTTTTAAACATGTTCAAGTGTTCATGTCTGCACACTTGAGAACTTTGTTCTTGAATAGCTTCTAAACTGGAAATTATCTATGTCTTTAACAGATAGGGGAAAGAAAAGGAAAGCAAAGCTGTGTCTTTACTTTCCACCTGGCTCAGTGACTGATGAACTCCTAGTTGCAGAGGGATGGAAGACCTCATCTCCTAGGTTCCTCTTTTGTGTGCCCAAGTCAAAGCAGAAGGGGTAGACTGCTGTCACCAGACCCTAAAATATGGGAAAAACAGCCACATAGATACAAATCAATAGACACTAGCAAAGGAAAAAGCAGAAATGAGGTCTCAATTCCTTAACTGGTGAATTGTCAGCATATGCCTTGAAGTACACTATTTACTTTGTTAATCATTTGATTTTTCTCATATCAAATACCTTTTTTTTCTTTCTGGTAGGGCAAATGTTGGCAAATTTGATAGGATTTGGGATAGAGGAGCATTTGTTGCTGTTAACCCAAGAGATCGTAAACGGTTAGTATTTTAGTTTCCTTGATTATACTGGCTTTCTTTTTTTAATCTTTGTTTAGTATGCTGTACTTCTTCTGTGCTCCAGAAAATTAGTTAGATTTGTACTAGTTTTGAAATCATTTATTGTATTTGGAATTGAAATATCAAAAACATAGGGATCAGGTGGTGGTGCATCTGGTTAAGCTCACACATTAAATGCACAGGGACTGAGGTACAAGCCTTTGGGCCCCACCTGTAGAGGTAAAGTTTCATGAGTGGCGAAAGGCTGCAGGTGTCCCTCTGTCTGTCCCTATCTATCTTCCTCCCCCCAATATCTGTCTCTGGCCAATAATAAATAAAAGTATTTAAAAATAAAAAATAAAATAAAATATGAAAAGCATAATAAAAAGTGGTAATAGAAATATAATTTCCTGTTCAAAACCACTGATATATTTACATAGATATAGCACATAAATAAAGATTATTTTATCTTATGGAGGCAGATTCTGAACAAATAGCAAAAAAAAAAAAAAGCTTATAATAGGCATCAATGAAATCATTTTTAATAGTTTTAATTTAAATAAAAATTAAAAAATAATTATTTCACCAGTAAGATTTATTGCCAAAACTAATTTCTAAATATTCGAGTATACCACTCTGCTTAATATACATTTTTTATATCTATTTTGCTTTCTTTTTTGTATAGGATAGAGAGAGGAGGGGAAGATAGAGAGGGGAAGAAAAGGATAAGACACCTTCAGACCTACTTTACCACTGTGAGGCAAGTGAGGAGCCAGTGCTTGAACCCAGATCCTTGAGTGGGTCCTTACACTTCTTACTATGCACTTAACCCAGTGTGCTAATGCCCAACCCCTCTTTTTTTTTTTTTTTTTTTGTTTCAATCCTTTTTCCTTTTCTGGAAACTTCATCTTCCTTATATACCTCAGGTACTATCCTTTTTGTTGTTGTTATTGTTGCCTTTGTTGTTTTTTATTGTTGTTGTAGTTGTTATTGGTGTTGTCGTTGTTGGATAGGACAGAGAGAAATGGAGAGAGAAGCAAAAGACAGAGGGGGAGAAAAAGACACCTGCCGACCTGCTTCACCACCTGTGATCCTTATACTGGTCCTTGCGCTTTGCACCACATGTGCTTAACCTGCTGCGCTACTGCCTGACCCCCCCCCCCAAGATACTATTCTTTTTTTTTTTTTTACTTGTTTTTAAAAATTTATTTATAAAAAGGAAACACTGACAAAACCATAGGATAAGAGAGGTACAACTCCACACAATTCCCACCACTAGAACTCCGTATCCCATCCCCTCCCCTGATAGCTTTCCTTAACCCTCTGGGAGTATGGACCCAAGAAAAAAAGAAATAAGAACAAGAAACAAAAGGCCAGCAAAATAACTCACTTGTCTAGTTTACTACTTTGCCATCATTTTTATGTGTGGTCCTCTTATCTGTGGGGATCTGGAAGCAGGTCTTATTTTTGCTTCCATCTTTACTATTCCCAGCTTAGGCAGGTGCCATCATTTGCTGAGCCCATTTCTGGTTTTTAGAATGTGAATCAACATCCTGTGTTTAATAGGATTAGGAGCAATGATGTCTATGAAAATTCTAGCTGTCCTCTACCTCTCATGCACTTCAAGTTTTGCTCTGATAGAAAAATATAACGTGTCTTTTTCTGTGTTCTTTTTAGCTATGCAGATATAATGATGTCTCTATTGGGAAAAAAGTGTCGCTACCTCTTGTCTGTTCTTCATTATGATCCCACTAAACATGCAGGTAAAGAGTGGTTTTGTATTTTCTAGTCACCTCTTGATTTAAGTCTATCCTGAGTAACACTGTATTCTCTTCATTTATCTCATAAAAGCTTACTGCTTATATACATGAAAATGAGTCTATTTTTGGTTAGAGGGATATGTATCTTTTTGTATTCCTTTCCAAGTTTGTTTACCATTCACAGTTCAAATTCTAGCAGAAGAAGGTAAATGAATGTTGTCAATGTTAAAGAGAAACCTCATGGACCCGGGAGTAGGAAAAAGGAAAGATCTGGTTGTTCTATTGTTGATACATCATATTTGGGAGGGGAGGATGTGTTGGCTGAGTACCTATAAATACACATGCCAGCACCCTCAGAGGAGAAAAGCCTGAGAAATAGGCAGGGGAAATAGTCAGTGTGCAGAGAAATCTCTAAGTTTCTAGTGTTTTTAATTTCTGGAAATGAATACTTTCTATTACATTATTATTTTTTTTTTCCTCCAGGGTTATTGCTGGGCTCAGTGCCTGCACAGCTCCTGGAGGCCATTTTTCCCCTTTTGTTGCCCTAGTTGTTGCAGCCTCGTTGCGGTTATTATTGCCATTGTTGACGTTGCTTTGTTGTTGGATAGGACAGAGAGAAATGGAGAGAGGAGGGGAAGACAGAGAGAGGGGGAGAGAAAGATAGACACCTGCAGACCTGCTTCACCGCCTGTGAAGCGACTCCCCTGCAGGTGGGGAGCCGGGGGCTCGAACTGGGATCCTTACACCAGTCCCTGCGCATTGCGCCATGTGCGCTTAACCCACTGTGCCACCGCCCGACCCCCTCTATTACATTATTTTATAACTACCTTTTGAGCTTGTAAGATGATGCTTTCTTTTAGTCTCACTTTGATATATTTGAACATTTTATTTTCAGAACCTGAGTCTTGTGCATGTACAATTTCACTTCTCCTAGATCACTTTTTCTTTCAGATAGAGAGACAGAGAGAGGGGAAAAAAAGAGTAGAGACACTGTAGCACCATATATGATGACAAGGATCGAATCTGAATTGTGTGCATGGTGAGCAGGCACCCTACCTGCTGAGCTATCTCTTCAGCCATAACATTATTAGCCTTTCTTTTTCTTTTCTCTACTTTTCTTTTCTTTTCTTTATTCCCTTTTGTTGCCCTTATTGTTTTCTTGTTGTAGTTATAGTTGTTGTTATTGATGTCGTCGTGGTTGGGTAGGACAGAGAGAAATGGAGAGAGGAGGGGAAGACAGAGATGGGGAGAGAAAGATAGACACCTTCACCGCCTGTGAAGCGACTCCCCTGCAGGTGGAGAGCCAGTGGCTCGAACCGCGATCCTTACGGTGGTCCTTGCGCTTCGAGCCATGTGTGCTTAGCCCACTGCACTACCTGCCACCCGACTCCCACTATTAGCCTTTCTTGTGGCTAAGCTTTTATTTCCAGGAAGTGAAAACTGTATATGCAGACTTTCAGTTTTTTGGGGAAAATTCCCTTTTTGTTTTTAATTAAGTTTTTTTTAGGTGCCTTGTTTTGTACATATTTCTATATGTATTTTTCTGTTTGAATAAATCAGACCTTAACAGTCATTAAAAGGTGAAACCTAGTAGTATGGCAAGTAGCTTGTGGAGCACAGGGTTTGCTTGTCTAAATCTCTTGGTTCAAGTCCCACTGCTACATGTGCTAGAGTGATCCTCTGGCTTCTCTCTCTTTTTCTTTCTCTCTTATAGTATGTAAATAGTGATAAAAGTAATTTCTTGAAAAGAAAAAAAGAAAAAAAAAAAGATCTGTCACCAAGCTAACTCACCAAGTAGGGCATATGCCTGATCATGCATGTGGCCCAGGTTCGAGCTCCTGCATCACATGAGGACCTTCCCTTGGTGCTGGGGTAATTCTCTCCTTTTCTTTGTCTCTCTCTTTATGAATTAAAAAGTCACCCAAGAACAGTAAAATCACACATGTGATGCCTTAGCTCAAAAAAAAAAAAAAAAGGAAAGAAAGAATGAGAGGAAGGAAGAAAAAAGTGAGACTTAGTCTCCATAACTAAGTTTGGGACTATCAGATGAAAACAGAAAATAATGGATACAGACATTAGCTGTGTGTGTGTGTCTGTGTCTACACCACTGCTCAGTTCTGTCTTCTGGATGGTAGTACAGTGGATTGAACCAGGGCGCTCAGACATGAAAATGTTTTTTTTTTTTCTTCCTTGCATAACCACTATATTATCCTAGCCCTCGGAGCTGCTATTCTGATTAAATTCCACTCTTAAACTAGAAGTTTGTAGTCTGGGAGTTGGTGAAGTAGATGGAGGATTGGGCTCTCAAGCATGAAGTCCCAAGTTCCATTCCAAGTAGCACATTGACCAAAGTAATGCTCCAGTTCTCCTTCTCTCTCTTTCTCCTCCTATCTCTCTCATTAGCAAAATAAAATAAAATAAAATAAAATAACTAAATGTCTTAGAATAATAACTCAGAAGGTGCCACCTAGATACTGAAGCTCAGTATACTGCTCCAGAATTGGGCAAAAGCTTGGTTCCTTTAAGGTAAGTGACTGCACACCTGACCTGAGTTCAATTCCTGGCATTACAGTCAATCCATAGATATAATAAATGATCCACAGCAAAATAGAAGGAGAATATAGAATGTGGGTAAATACACAGAGCATAGAAAATAGAATCAACACTCCAAAAGATGAAGACAATCCCAAGGAGATTTGATAGTGAACTCCATTCTGATAACATTGTTCCCAAGTCCAGTACTGGACTGGGCATCTCAGCTAAGCAGAAGATAAATCACCTAACATTTTCTTTCCCTTTGGTATGAGATATACAAAAGTAAAAGTAGTAAAATCTGCCATGCCCTTATCTACTTGGATAGTAAGTAGTGCATAAAATAACTCTCTCTAGCTTAGAAATAAGTTGAGAAGACAGCGAGATTTTATTTCTGTAAGAATTAGGTCTAGGTAAGGAGATAGTATAATGGTTATGCAAAACAAGTTTCATACCTGAGCCTCCAAGGTCCCAGGTTTAATTTCTGGCACTGTCATAGGCCAGAGCTAAGCAGTGTCTGGGAGGAAGGAAGAGAAAGGAAGGAAGGAAGGAAGGAAGGAAGGAAGGAAGGAAGGAAGGAAGGCCCCATAGAAAGTTTCTTTTTTTTTATTTTTTAAATATTTATTTTATTTATCCCCTTTTGTTGCCCTTGTAGTTATTGTTGTTGTCATCATTGTTGAATAGGACAGAGAGAAATGGAGAGAGATGGGGGAAGACAGAGAGAGGGAGAGAAAGATAGACACCTGCAGACCTGCTTCACCACTTGTGAAGCAACTTCCCTGCAGGTGGGGAGCTGGGGGCTCGAACTGGGATCCTTACGCCAGTCCTTGCGCTTTGCGCCACCTGCGCTTAACCCGCTGCGCTACAGCCCAACTCCCAGAAAGTTTCCTTTGGGGGTCGGGCGGTGGCGCAGTGGCGCAAAACGCAGGGACTGGCATAAGGATCACGGTTCGAGCTCCCGGCTCCCCACCTGCAGGGGAGTCGCTTCACAGGCGGTGAAGCAGGTCTGCAGGTATCTTTCTCTCCCCCTCTCTGTCTTCCCCTCCTCTCTCCTCTGTCCTATCCAACAACGAACGACATCAACAATGGCAATAATAATAACCACAACGAGGCTATAACAACAAGGACAACAAAAGGGGGAAAAATGGCCTCCAGGAGCGGTGGATTCATGGTGCAGGTACCAAGCCCAGCAATAACCCTGGAGGGAAAAAAAAAAAAAGAAAGTTTCTTTTACTATATTTTTCTTTCACCTAGGCCCACCATTTTATGTCACAGATGCTGAAATTAAGAAATTGTTTGGTAAGTTATGGGTATGTAGTATGAACTGTACATTAAAACCAATAGTTCACTGTTCTGAGGTATTGACAAACTATAAGTATCTATTGATAAAAGTCTGTAAAATTTAAAAGTCAGAATTATGATAATTTCCAAAGCAGGCTCAATCTCTGTAATACGCCTTCTGAACTAAGTATTAGGATTTTAAGGACATTTGAATTCTTCTAGAAAGACAATGTTTACTTTTCTTTTTTTCTTTGCTTTTGTTTTGGTGAGAGAGGGAGCTCGGTCCTAGCACTAGGAATCCACTGCTCTCGGAGGCCTTTTTCTCTTTCTTTCTCTCTCTCACTCTCTCTCTTTCTCTTTTTTCATTCAATAGGACAGAGAGAAATTGAGAAGGGAGGGGAGATAGAGAGGGAGAGAGAGAGAGAGAGATACCTGCTTCATTGCTCATAAAGCACCCCTACTGCAGGTGGGGAGCAGGGGTTCCAATCTGAGTCCTTGCTTGGGACCTTCCACATAGTACTATGTGCACTTAGCCAGGTGCACCACCACCTGGCCCCCTATTATGTTTAGTTTCGCTGAGGAATTATAAGTGATAATTCAGAAAATTTTGATTTTAACATTTCCCCATTTTTTGCTAAATAAAATAAATCCATCTATACATACTGTTTTCAAAATATTTGATATCTTTTAGAAGCTATGTGATATATTTTTAAATATTTTATGTATTTTAGAAAATATGTGATGTGTTCTTAAAAGCACTCCTGGTTGTAATTATTCATAAAACTTTTAACTTGTTTTCCTTTTTCTTGTTCAGGTTCAGTATATAACATTCATTGTCTCGAGGAGGTTGATGCTTTTCAAGAAAAGCATAGAAAGTGGGGAATTGACTGCCTTATTGAACGGTTATATCTATTTACAGAAAAGTAAATGAGACATAATGCAAGCAAATAATATCAGCATGTTTTTGAGCAGTTGAAAATTATGCTGTGTAATAAAAGTATAAGTGATTTGAAAAAAATGCCACAAATAATATCACAGATCTGTGCTCAAAATGGAATTAATATTTTAGAAAATAATAACTTTTTTAGAAAAAAAACACATACTAAAGTAACTACCTTGGAAAATTAGAGTATGATTGGGAGTGGAAGATTATGTTTTATTACTGATGACAATTTTTTATAATTAGCATTTACTGCTTGTTTAATTAAAAACTGACCTGGGTTCAAGCTCCTTGCCACCACATGGAAGAACCACATAAAAGGAAAGCTTCATGAGCAGTGGGGCAGTGTTCTGGTATCTCTTGGTCTCTCACTCTTTATATGGAAACAACAAGAAAAAAACAAAAAACAAAACAACAACAACAAAAATGATTCCTCTAGAAACAGTTGACTTTTCCCAGTGGGAAAATTTTTCTTTCTTTTTCTTCTATTTTTATTTGACAGAACAGTGAAAAATTGTGAGGGATAAGGAGATAGAAAGGAAGAGAGAAAGCTAAGACACCTGAAGACCTGCTTCACACACTTGTGAAACATACCCCCTGAAAGTGGGGAGCAGGGGCTCAAACCTGGGTTCTTGCAGATGATACATGCACTTGACTGGGCTTGCCATTGCCGGATTCCCTGGAAAATTTTCTTTAAAGAAAATAAATAATGTGCATATAACCTGAAATATAATAGATACAGAAAAATTTGTTTTCTCTATAAGAGGAAGTGCAATACTTTCATAGGGCCCAAGGTACAAAAAAAAAAAAGTGGTCTAACGAGTTTAATAAGAATCTGAGGTTTAGCCTATTAGAACACCAAATTGCATGCCTGATTCCCCAGAGGTTGTGGGTTCAATATCTGGTGTATATTATAAGAAGTTACAAAAGTGTGTACATGTGCCCCTTCTCTGTCTCTAATAAAATAAGTAATAAATCTTTGTTAACAGAAATTATATACAATATTAGCTTTTACTATAAACCCTATATTGTTCTTAAGTCCTATCCGCTTTTCACATTTTTGCCTTTGTATAATTTTATGTCTAATGGGATCAAGAAGTAGATGTTAAAATCAATAAACCAACTTGTATGGAACAAAAATTTTCTCAAGCTGTAAAATTAATTTTTTAAAGTTTTTATGTGAGTTTGGTAGTTTTTTTTCTCTCTCTCTCTCTCTTAATCTCATTTAAATGATAAAGTCTAATGAAGTAGGATGTACATAAGGACATTCAATAGGGAAGTTTAGAGTCAAATTTTCTTATTTTCATTAACAATCACATTTTGTTAAGCCAGACATTATCTAGTTACCACCTAGAACCTACATGATTTATTAGGTTATTTAGTACCTGTCAGTAGAATGGTGTGTTTAAGAAGTTAGTGAAGTTTGTCTACACATGCATGCAAATGCTCAGTGACTGAATTAAAGATTAATGATGTTTACGGATTGCTTTAATGTTGATAAAAGCTGTAGATCTTCTCCCAATATTTATGTCATAAATACTGTTTGAGCTAGGGCCTCAGCACACTGAAGGAAGAGAACTTCAGAGCTGTACTCTTTTTCTTTTTGCTTCTTTGCCTCTCTGCCTCTGTCTCTATCTAAATAAAGGAGAAATAAAAAGGAAAAAAATGTCATAAACACGAAACATTGTGGAAACTTCCTTAGGGTTCAGAGTTGTTGACCATCTTCCTCTTCCCTGTATAGGAACTGCTGACCTAGATGTTCTTTAGTCTTATTCCAACAGTGTCTCCCAACTACCATTGGTTCTTATTTCTCTGAGACCTGCTCACTTCCCCTATAAATTCTGAGAATTTATAGACACTATGATAGTCTTACTTAACTTGCCTTTATAACCAGTTGAACAAAAGACAGCTAACCTGAGCGGGCCAATTGTATTATCTTCAGAAAAAGTTTTGAACTGGGTAGAAAAAAGAAAAACCCTTACAGTGGGTAAAACTGTAAGTTATAGACCCAGGAGTTAGGAATTGCTGCAGTGTATACACCTGAAAAGCAGAGAATGCTGATCTGCAGAGAGGTGAGAACTGGAAAGAAACCTCAGGTGTTCTGTGTTTCTACTTTTATGTCTCTGAAGCCCTGGGGAGAGCACCCATGTCTTGTGATGTAGACCTCTCTTTCTCTTCTACTAGCCAGAATTGGTCTCTGAAATCTGCACCCAAATAATATAAATGAGATCCCATACAGTTGATCTTTTACAAAATTTTGTGTCCTGTTAGGGGAATACTGACCTTTTAAAATATTAAGTAAAGAAGTGGATGATATACACATATAAATAACTATAGAGCAATTGAATTATTTTGAGAATTTAAAAATTAACTTTTAAAGAAAAATTGGGGACAAGTGTGAAAGGGAGGGTGAGAGGAAGAGAATCAGTTTAATTCCACAGAGAGGCATTGAGCACTGAAAAACACAGTGGCTAATAATGATCACTATCTAGGAGTCCTCACGTGTGAAAGACTCAAGCCTATATTCTTTTAATTCTGATGCTTTGTGAAACAAAAAAATCTTAACTCCCAGTCAAATGCCACAAAGTTCTATTTCCATACTAAATTTGTCTTGACAGTAAATCATTAGGGTGACAGTATCTGTACTGTGGTGTTTTTCAGAACCAAAGAGGGCTGTCTACCATGTGGTAAGGGGATTATTATAAACAGTCTTAAATATGTCCTGTTTTATTGTAGGGTGTGTGTGTGTGTGTGTGTGTGTGTGTGTGTGTGTGTGTGTGTGTGTGTGTGTGTGTGTGTGTGTTTCTGAGGACCTTGGTAATATAGGTTTCCCCTAGGAGGCAGTAAAAGATCAAGAAGTACTAGAAGACTTCGGAACTAGGAGCTGAATCATCCCCCAAATCCTCTCTTTGAGAGTCACTCAGACTGGGAGAATGTCAACAAAGGGTTGACTGAAGTTCTGTCACAGTAATGAGTTAGGCTTTTTGATCCATTTTGAAATAATACTACAGCATAGAGAAATTAGAAGCAATCCAGAATCAATGGAATCAAACTGATAAGTCTCTGGAAAAAGCAATGACTCATTCCAGATCTGTGTTGTCCAGTGTGGTCACAGAAATTTGCAAATGGGGCTAGACTGAGCTAGGAACATGCTGTGAGTGTAAAATACACACTGGCCTTGATGTAGTCTCCAAAATTAAGAGTGTGAAATATTTTAGCAGTTTTCAGTCGGGTTTTTTGTTTGTCTGGTCTTGGTTTCCAGGACAGTGCTCAGCTCAGCTTATGGTGGTACCAGAGTTGAACCTGGGACCTTGGAACCTAAAGCAGGTTAAGTCCTTTGTATGACCATTATACAATCTCCCTGGCCCCATTTCAGTAATTTTTATAGTGACTACATGTCAAAATGATAAATCTGCAGCCAGGAAAGTGGCTCAGTGTGTAAGGCACGGGACCTACAGTTATGAGACCCCTTATTCAATTCCTGGCACCACATATACCACAGTGGAGTTCTCATTGCTCTCAAAATAAAGGAATAGTTTAAAAAACTATAGTACTTGGGGTTAGACAATATATGCAAGTAATTCAGTGTACTAGTCTTTTTGTACTTTCTGCAGTGTGGCTACCAAGAAATCTAATATAATGTGACTTTCATCTTATTCCTACTAGATAACACTACTTCTAAAAATCACTTCATTTTTGGTATTCTGAATGTATGTCTCGACTTAAAAATAACCTCAAAGGGACAAGGAAGTGGCACATCTGATAGAGCATGCATATTATAGTGCACAAAACTCAGGTTCAAGACCCCAGTCCCCACCTGCAGGGAGGAAGCTTCATAAGCAATGCTGTGCTCCACTCTCTCTTTCTCTCTCTCTCTCCCCCCCTCCAAAATAAATGAATAATTAAAAAAAATAACATCAGAATATACTTTCTACCTGATATGACTTTCATTGGCTGTTTGGAAAAGAAATATAATAAATTGGCTATTGTGTCCCAGTATACAGGTAATCTTTGAATTATGTAACACTTGAAAGGAAAATGTTCTTGATTTATTTTAAAGCTCCTTCGAGGGATTTGAATGGGATAAAAATCCATTGTTTTCTCAGAAGTCTAGCAAATAAGAGAGTGATAGATCATGATACTGATCTCCAATAAAGAGAACTAATCTTATATGTGGGTTTTGCCAAAGACAATGTTTTTTTTTTTTGTTTTGTTTTTAATTCTTATTTATAAAATGGAAATATTGACAAGACTGTAGGATAAGAGGGGTACAACTCTACACAGTTCTCATCACCAGAACTCCATATCCCATCCCCTCCCTTGATAGTTTCCCTATTCTTTATCCCTCTGGAAGTACAGACCCAGAGTCATTATGGGTGCAGAAGGTGGAAGGTCTGGCTTCTGTAATTGCTTCCCTGCTGAGCATGGGCATTGGCAGGTCGATCCATACTCCCAGCCTGAAAGACAATGTTTATATAAGAGTTTGAGGGAGAGGGCTTAAGAAAATGAATGACTGTGGTACCATAATGCATTTTTGAAAGGTTATGTTATCTCCAGAGTGGAGATTTTGAATATATGGTAGATTCTCTACACTTTGAATCTTGACCAAATTTGTAAAAAATTTAATCTGCTTCCATTGAAGGAATTGTAGCACTATAGTTTTCTTAGTTGGCTACACATTATCAATTCCTAGGCTGCTTTTAAAAATTCCCGTGGGGAGTCGGGCGGTAGCACAGCAGGTTAAGTGCAGCTGGCACAAAGCACAAGGACCGGCATAAGTATCCTGGTTCAAGCCCCTGGCTCCCCACCTGCAGGGGAGTCGCTTCACAATCTTTCTCTCCCCCTCTCTGTCTTTCCTCCTCTCTCCATTTATCTCTGTCCTATACAACAACGGTGACATCAATAACAACAATAATAACTACAACAATAAAACAACAAGGGCAACAAAAAGGAAATAAATTTTTAAAAATTCCACTGTGGGAATCACCTGCTATCAGATAAACCTTTGGGAACTGGCACCTAGGTATTTACTATGTAACCTAGTTTGTAACCAACTGGTTAGTGGGACAGTAAGAATGTGTACTCTACAATCTGATTGTCAATACAAATTCCAATCTAGTCACTTCTTCACCATGTGATTCTAGACATATTTAACATCTATTAATTCAGTGGCAGAAAAGGGGTGATGAAAATACCATGCTTTTATAGGATTGTGATGAGGCTTAAGTAAAATATTGTATAGGAGCTAGTCAAAAGATGATAGGCATGGATAGCAATTACTAACTAGCTGCTTAAAAAATTATAGTACATAAAAAATTAACAAGCACTACATGCATATATTATTCCTAGTTGTAATTATACATATATATAGATATGCAGATATTTGTTTTTTTTTTGTTTGTTTGTTTTACCAAAGCACTGATCCAGCTTTGGTTTATGGTGGTGTTGGGGATTGAACCTGGGACTTTGGTGCCTCAGACATGAAAGGCTTTCTGCATAACCATTATGCTATCTTCAGAACCCTATCATTACTTTTTAAAAGCAGCATTTGTCTTTATTTACAAATGCAACAACAGGTGGTAAAATGACATTAGGTGGTAAAACAATATTTCAAACAGATTGTTTATAGTTCATGATACAAACAAATGTATGTCTCAAATTACACTTTAGACAGTTTAGTTTAACAGGTGTAACATGACTATTAAATCCATGGGAAAAATCACAGTATAAATAAAAATAATTATAAATTCTACTCACAAATCAAGTTTACTTAATAGCAACAAATTAGTATTTGCCTAGCAACGTTCTTGTTTTTCTGGTTGGCATTCCCATCATGGGCCTCACATATGACTCTTTTACTGTTCTATAACATTCCTTCATTTATTCATGAACTCATTTTACAAACATTCATTATCACCGGCTTTACTGTGAGTGTTTTAGAAGACACAAAAGAGGTAATTTTTATACCAAAGCACTGTTCAGCTCTAGCTTCCAGTGGTGTGGGAGACTGAACCTGACACTTTGAAGCATCAGGCATGATAGTCTCTTTGCATACCCATTGTGCTATCCCCCTTAACCAGGTTAGAATTAAACTTCCCTCCCGAGTCCGATTGTCCCAGTGAGATTGTATGCAAAGAGACTATGTTTTGTTTTAACTACTCAACTCTGATTTATAGTGGTGCCAAAGCATAAACCTGGAATCTTGAGCCCTCAGGTATAAAGATCTTTTTTCATGCCCATATGCTGCCAAGGAGATCACGTTTTATGCCTTGACAGTCTAGCACCCTACAGCGGCTGATGATCAAAAGGAACATGTACCACAGAGTTGGATGACTGAGTCCTAAGTTCTTGCTTTGCCACTTAGAAGTTGGGTAATAGGGAGCAACCGTCCTGTCTTCGATTAAGTGGATCTCCTCGTGTATAAAGTGGCAATAATCCATTCGCCACTGTTATGAGGATTGCAGTTCTGCACCACGTTGAGAGGGCAGAGTGTAGAGAAAAGGCCTTCTCAGGAGAGTCTGGCGGTAGTGCAGCAGGTTAAGCGCACGTGGCACGAAGCGCAAGGACCGGCCTAAGGATTCTGGTTCAAGCCCCTGGCTTCCCACCTGGTGGGGAGTCGCTTCACAGGCGGTGAAGCAGGTCTGCAGGTGTCTATCTTTCTCTCCCCCTCTCTGTCTTCCCCTCCTCTTTCCATTCCTCTCTGTCCTATTCAGCAATGACGACATCAATAACAACAACAATAATTACAACAAGAAAACAAGGGCAACAAAAGGGAATGAATGAATAAATAAATAAAATAAATATTTTTTAAAAAGAAAGGGAGAAAGAAAGGGAGAAAGAAGGAAAGAAAGAAAGAAAGAAAGAAAGAAAGAAAGAAAGAAAGAAAGAAAGAAAGAAAGAAAGAAAGAAAGAAGGAAAGAAGGAAGAAAAGGTCTTCGCAGATCCTCAGGAAACAGTGCTGCACGCGCCCACTAGGGGGCAGCGGGTTGGGGCGCACAGACCCGCAGAGCCGCGGTCAGGGCCGGAGCTCCGCCCCGTGACCGTGACCAAGGGCAGAGGGCGGCCTGCGGGCTGGGGGCGGCGCCGCGGGAGCGCCTGGAGCTGCGCGATGGGTGCAGAGGCCACCGAGAGGACGACGCCACTAGAGCAGCTCGTGGGCGAAGCGGAAACCAGCCTGCTGGAGTGCAAGGTGTGCTTTGAGAGGTTCGGCCCCCGCCAGCAGCGGCGCCCGCGCAACCTGCCCTGCGGCCACGTGGTCTGCCTGGCCTGCGTGGCCTCCTTGGCGCACCCGCGGACGCTGACCCTCGAGTGTCCCTTCTGCCGGCGAGCCTGCCAGGGCTCCGAGACCAGCGACTGCCTGCCGCTGTTGCAGCTGCTGGAGCTCCTGGGCTCCCCTCTTCCTCCGGTCCCCGCCGCCCCGTGCGCCGCCTCGCGCGCCCCGGGGACCCTCACCTGCCACCACGCCTTTGGGGGTTGGGGGACCCTAGTTAATCCCACCGGGCTGGCGCTGTGTCCCAAGACGGGGCGGGTGGTGGTGGTGAACGACGGTAGGCGAAGGGTCAAGATCTTTGACTCTGCGGGAGGATGCGCTCATCAGTTTGGAGAGAAGGGGGATGCCTCTCAGGACATTAAGTACCCCCTGGATGTCACGGTCACCAGCGACTGCCACGTGGTTGTCACCGACGCTGGCGACCGCTCCATCAAAGTATTTGACTTGTTGGGCCACATCAAGCTTGTCATTGGAGGCCAGTTCTCTTTACCTTGGGGGGTGGAGACCACCCCCCAGAATGAGGTCATAGTCACAGATGCAGAGGCTGGGTCTTTGCACCGCCTGGAAGTTGACTTTCCTGAAGGGGTCCTGCGGAGAACTGAAAGGCTGAAGACGCACCTGTGCAGTCCTCGAGGGGTGGCGGTGTGTAGGCCCACCGGGGCCATTGCTGTCATAGAACACCCCCTGGCTCTGGGGTCCCAGGCTGGGAATACCACAGTGAAGGTGTTTAGTTCTAGTATGCAGCTCATTGGCCAGGTGGATACCTTTGGGCTGAGCCTCTGCTTTCCCACCAAAGTAACTGCCTCGGCTGTCACCTTTGATCACCAGGGGAATGTGGTTATTGCAGATACTTCTGGTCAGGCTGTCTTATGCTTAGGAAAACCTGAGGAGTTTCCGGTACTGAAGCCGGTTATCACCGGAGGTCTTTCTCATCCTGTGGCTCTGACTTTCACCAAAGAGAATTCTCTTTTTGTTCTGGACAGTGCTGCCCATTCTGTAAAACTCTTTAAGGCTGATTGGGAGTGATAAGGTGTGGAATCAGAAACCCCGAAGCTGCCACCAATAGACAATTAGGTTAACACTAGAAAAGTTGCTAAATTTCATCTATCCAGTAAGGAGAATTATTACTTGTTCACAAATTTATAAAGGTTGAGGCAATTTTTAAAGAATAATAATTAAATCTACCATTTACTGAGTATGTACTTATGTTAAGAAATTTGGAGATATTACCAAGAGTTCACTAGATTCTTACAAATACTTATGAGATAATGTCTGGTTTTAGTTCTATTGTAGAGATGAGAAAATTGTAGCTGAACTACAAGTCTGATTCCCAGACTCCATGAGTCTGGGAAATGTGAGTGTATATTGTTGCTATGTCTTATCTGTTTATAAGCACCTGTTTTTTGTTTGTTTGTTTTTTAAGAATTTATTTACTAATGATAAGGATAGGAGGAAAGAACCAGACATCACACTGGTCATGTGCTCCTGGGGATGGAACTGAGGACCTCCTACTTGAGAGTCCAAAGCTTTATCCACTGTGCCAACTCCCGGACCACAGTACCTGTTTTGTTTTTTTTAATGAGCTGTACACACACACACACACACACACACACACACACAAGAAAACATTAAAAAGTTCAGGAGAATACGGATTTTGAAGTTAGCATCAGTTTGGTTCAACTCATAACTCCTCCAAAGGCACATTAGATGAGATTACTGTGGATCCTAAATTACTTACAAATAAACTACTAAGCTGCTTATTCAGATGTTAGACATAACTTTTATTACCTCCATCTTCTCCACTATAGGCAGTGAGGTAAAACTACTTGTTCAGTTATGAAAGACCTGTGTTGATGTAAATTCTGAAGAGCTGTGAACACTGTATAATCCATACTACTTAGAGGGCCAGATGGTATTTCTTTTTTTTAATATTTTATTTATTTATTTATTTATTAATGAGAAAGATAGGAGGAGAGAGAGAAAGAACCAGACATCACTCTGGCACATGTGCTGCCGGGGATTGAACTCAGGACCTCATGCTTGAGAGTCCAATGCTTTATCCACTGTGCCAACTCCTGGACCACAGATGGTATTTCTATTACATGTTTATGTTAATAAAGTGTTAACTTAGTACAACCAGTTACTGGCAGAAGTGATTTTGCCTGCCATTTTATAACCAGTGGTAACCTGCGGTACTTTTGCTTTTTTTTTTTTCTTCTATATATCTGAAATTTGTCCTATGTGAGGGTCAGCAAGAAGTGTCTGCTTTGTCATCTAAGCTATTCAAGTTCAAGACCCAACCCCCACAGCACTGGGTAAGCCTCGGTGCTGTGGTGTCATCCCTCTCTTTCAATCTGGAAAAAAATCAATCTAGAGTGGTGAAACCTCAGGGGCAAATAAATAAATAAGTTTATCTCATGTGTTGTAAGCACTGTGTACTTTATAAACAGTACCCTTGACCCTAAGTCAGCATTTAGGTCATTGGTAAACACTTAAATATTTCTTGAATTGAAGTATACAGACTTGACCAAGATAATGCCTGCTTGATGTTTCAATTGAATAAATAAATAAATGGAAATTTCAGGTGAAGTGACCAGTGCTTTCTAAAGTGTGTGCTTTTCACGAGTGTAAACATCTCAGAGTTTAGAGCTATTGAAATTGTGGCAAGTAACAGGCTTCTCAGAAGCAATAGCAAAGTTTTTTTTTTTTTCTTTTGGTTTTTTTCTTTATATTCTTTTTTTTTAATTTATAAAAAGGGAACATTGACAAAACCATAGGATAAGAGGGCTACAACTCCACACAATTCCTACCATAAGACCTCCGTATCCCATCCCTTCCCCTGATAGCTTTCCTATTCTTTAACCCTCTGGAAGTATGGACCTGAAGTCATTGTGGGATATAGAAAGTGGAAGGTCTGGCTTCTGTAATTGCTTCCCCGCTGAACATAGGCGATGACAGGTTGATCCATACTCTCAGCCTGTCTCTCTTTCCCCAGTGGGGTGGGGTTCTGGGGAACCAGAGCTCCAGGACAGATTGGTGGGGTTGTCTGTCCAGGGAAGTCTGGTCGACATCATACTAGCATCTGGAACCTGGTGGCTGAAAAGAGAGTTAACATATAAAGTCAAAGAAATTGTTGACTAATCATGAACCTAAAGGCTGGAATAGTGCAGATGAAGAGTTGGGGGACGGGTCTGCATTTTGTAGATAGTTAGTGGGCATATTTTAGTCGCATACCAAAGGGCAAGAAGCTATACTAGTTTTTTTTTTTTTTTCTTTTTCCCCTGAGCGTGAAATCTGATATGTAGGTGGATCCAAGTTATTGTCTGCGGAAATGATATCATGGCTGGAAAAAGGACCAGAAAGCTCGATCAGGGAAGAGAGTAGCTCCCAAATATGGGAAAGGTGTATAAATATTGTTGACTGTAAAACCCATCGATTTGTTCTGATCTGGGACCCATATTCAGCTTAGGAACCTATGTGACCTTGGCATCCTTGTCAATCTGAGCTCACATTCTGTGGTTATGGGTAGGAACGTTCCAAGCTGCTCCAATATCAGAACCCATCTTCTTCAGAGTATGTTGTCCAGCTTCCCTTCAGAGGATGGAACATTCTCTATCATTGTTGATTCAAATTGAGGGCAAGGTCCTATGGGGGCCCACAAAGAGGTCTGTTTTGTTGTTCCTGAGAGAAATGACTGGTAACAATGGAGAGAGGGATTTATTTGAGGTCTAGGCCCATCATGTATGTTTGGGAATCTCAGGACTCCCCAATTAGGGCCCCAGCTGATGGAGTGGCCTGATAGTGACTAGAGAGTCATCGTTAAAGTATGCTAGTCTCTTGCCCTTATTCAGCTTTTACAGTCATTGCTTTGATAAGGTTAGCTTTGGAGTGAGTGAGGGAAGTGTAATAGGAAGTAGGTGTGGAGGGTATCTAAGTAGACACTATTTCATTATGAACTTTATACTAACTTGCTGAAGACTATTGTGTACTTTTGCTTTCAGGTATATATTTTGCCCTAATTTATGGATACATGTGAACATATGCTCTATCTCATGGGACCTGGTCTATATCTAGGTTTTGGGACTTTGTTAGGAAGTGAACCACCTGGAATGGAATGAGAGAATACTATGAAAGAAAAGGTCTCACCTGAATAATGAGGCTGAAGGGTTGACATTCCAAGCCTGACATCTCTGGACATAGTCTGAAGTGAAGCATGCTGAGGTGGTACTCGCTGCATTGATTAGGCTGGGATCTGCAGATGCACTATCATTTGGTATGAATTGAGAGAAGCATGCAGGAAAGTGAGCCCCACCCTAGAGGTTCCAGGAAATATAGGTTCTATAGAGGAAGCAGGAGGCTCCTGCTGTCTTAGTGTTTAAGAGGGCAATAGATAGTTATTGCTATAACCACATTATTTGGCAATTGGGTTAACATTGAAATATCCCTTTGTTAGGATTTGCTGTATCATACACATCACCGTAATTTATGTCCTTTGACATTATTTGTATATAGCTGTGCCACTGGTTGCTTCTGTTTTCCCTGGTCTAAGCTTTTTAGAGAATCAGCATATCAAAGACTCAGCCTATCATCTGTGCATTAAAAAGTTTGAGACAGGGAGTTGGGCGGTAGCACAGCGGGTTAAGTGCACGTGGCACGAAGCGCAAGAACCAGCTTCAGGATCCCAGTTCAAGCCCCTGGTTCCCCACCTGCAGGGGGGTCGCTTCACAGGCAGTGAAGCAAGTCTACAGATGTCTGTCTTTCTCTCCCCTTCTCTGTCTTCCCCTCCTCTCTCCATTTCTCTCTGTCCTATCCAACAATAACATCAATAACAACAACAATAATAACTACAACAACAATAAAAAACCAAAGACAACAAACAGAAAAATAAATAAATAAATATAAAAAAATAAAATAAAAGTTTGAGACATTCATTTTTTCTCTCTCATATTAATTATTGATTTATATGACTAAAAATTAATAGAAGTGTATATAAACACCATTCCCACCACCAAAAGACTGTGTCCCATCCCATCCTCCCCCACCCCCTGCCCTATGAAGCCCCATCCACTGTCACCCTCAACTCAGGGTTTTTACTTTGGTGCCCTACTCCAAATTCAGTCAAATCCTGCTTTGAGTTTCCCTCTCTGTTCTTCTTTCTCAGATTCTGTTTATGAGTGGGATCATTCCATACTCATCTTTATCTTCCTGACTTAGCTCACTTAACATAATTCCTTCTAGCTCCATCCAAGATGGGTTAGAGAAGGTAGGTTCATTGTTCTTAATAGCTGCATAGTATTCCATTGTGTATATATACCATAGCTTTCTCAGCCACTCATCTGTTATTGGGCACCTGGGTTGCTTCCAGGTTTTAGCTATTATGAATTGTGCTGCTATGAACATAGGTGTACACATATCTTTTTGGTTGGGTGTTATGGAGTCCTTGAGGTATATCCCGAGGAGAGGAATTACTAGATCATATGGAAGGTTTATGTCTAGTCTTGTGAGAGTTCTCCAGACTGCTCTCCACAGAGGTTGGACCAATTTACATTCCCACCAACAATGCAGAAGGGTTCCTTTGTCCCTACAACCTCTCCAGCATTTGTTGCTGCTGTCCTTTTTGATGTATGCCATTCTCACAGGAGTGAGGTGGTATCTCAATGTTGTCTTTATTTGCATTTTTCTGACAATCAGTGACCTGGAGCAATTTTTCATGTGTTTGTTAGCCTTTTGAATCTCTTCTGTAGTGAATGTTTCATATCCTCTGCCCATTTTTGGATGGGGTCATTTGCTTTTTTGTTGCTAAGTTTGCTGAGCTCTTTGAATATTTTGGTGTATAGCCTCTTGTCTGATGTATGGCATGTGAAGATCTTCTCCCATTCTGCAAGGATACCGGTTCAAGCCCCTGCCTCCGCACCTGCAGGGGAGTCACTTCACAAGTGGTGAAGCAGGTCTTCAGGTGTCTGTCTTCTCTCCCTCTCTCTGTCTTCCTCTCCTCTCTCCATTTCTCTCTGTCCTATCCAACAACGACAATAACAACCACAACAATAAAACAAGGGCAACTAAAGGCAATAAATAAATAAATAAATAAATATTTAACCAAAAAAAGTTTTAGTACTGGGGGCTGGCCATGGCACAATGGGTTAAGCGCACATAGAGCAAAGAGCAAGGACTGGCATAAGTATCCATGTTTGAGCCCTCAGCTCCCCACCTGCAGGGGGGTCGCTTCACAATCAGTGAAGCAGGTCTGCAGGTGTCTATCTTTCTCTTCTCCTCTCTCGATTTCTCTTTGTCCTATCCAACAATGACAGCAATAACAACAATAATAACATCAGCAACAATAAACAACAAGGGCAACAAAAGGAAAAAAACGACCTCCAGTTGCAGTAGATTTGTACCGAGTCCCAGTGATAACCCTGGAGGCAAAAAAAAAAACAAACAAACAACAAAAACAACAAAAAACCAGCAGTTGGGAGTTTTACATTTGACCCGGTTTCTTTTTCTTTTTTCTCTTTAAATTGTCTTTGTTTTATTTTATTTTTCTTATTTTTAAAGGGACAGAGAAATTGAGAGGGAAGAGGGAGATAGATGATAATAGATAGGTAGATAGGTAGAAAGATAGATAGATAGACAGACAGACAGACAGACAGACAGATAGATAGATGATACCTGCAGCATTACTCCACTGCTTGTAAATCTTACCCTCTAAAGGTGGGGACAGGGACTTCAACCTGGGTCTTTACATGAGGTAATGTATGCCTTCATGCAAGTGTACCACTGCCCAGCCCCCTTGACCTGGTTTCAAATTATGCATAGTATGGCTTCGATCTTTTTTTTTTTCTTGTATAAGGTCACTGTATAGTTTATACATTTTGAACCCATATATTTCTGGTTGTATATGTCACAGGGCTCAGGAACTGCCATGCCTAATTATGGGAGCATCCTGACTCAAAGCCTGGGACTTCTTGGAAGAGTCTCACATAACTTATAAGTTGGCAGAACTGTAACCCCAAACTTTGGGAAGGTGAGGGACCACAACTCCAGGGGAAAGAACTTGGAAGGGTTCCTGTCTCGGTTCTGATCTCTGTCTTCCCTGCCTGGAATCTTTCTCACAGATCATTTTCTCTGTCCAGTGGTGGTAAAGAGCGGTGGCCTGGAGTACCCAGCTCCAGCCTTAGGGCTCAAGACAGAGGAAGCTAAAAGACTCTTTCCCACTCAATTCTGGTAAAAATAAAATAAATCTTCCATTCAGTCCCAAAAGTGCTTATTCTCTTCCATCCTTTGGTGGTCTACTGTTGCTTTGGCTGCTTCTAAATAAGCCTGCCTCTCTAAGATCTAGTGTCACAAAGTTTGACTTTAATTGTGTGCTGGAAGCAAATGTCTAAATTGGGATCTCCAGTAACATTTGCAGAAATCAATGAATGCAGTTCTTTATTTGCCTGACCCACAGTGTTCTGTAACTTTCCCATCTGATGTACAGAGGCTTGTGTGGGGTTTGCTTTAGCACCTAGGAGATACTTAAAAGTCAGGTGTCAGGTGACAGAAGTCTGAACTATGAAATCCATTCTGTCCAAACACGAATTCCTCATACTTCTATTTCTCCCTCCTGGTATGTGCCTTATCCTTGGTGGTTGTTTCCTTGCCATTCCATGGTACCCTACCTCCTGAATGGTACAGATCATTCCCCCATTGTAGGAGTGGAAAATGTAGATGAGTCTAAAGATAGTTAATTACTTTGAATTAGAGAAAACAGCTATTTTCACTTTTGAATTGAGTTGACTCAGCACTGTGGGATTAGTATTCCTAGAAAGCAATTAATAAGATTCAAATTTCATTAAGCAGGAAATTCATTATAAATTGAATTTTAGTGACATTCAGCTGGTGTTAATTTTTAGAGATCCCCACACATCATGAGAAATCACCATAGTAGAGAGAAAAAGAGAAAGAGAGAGAGGTAGTCACCAAATATTCCATCTATCTTACTTGTTTTCCTGTAATGCAGTCCAGCTGGACTAGGTGATTGATTCCTGTTATCAAGAGAACCCCAAGGTGAAGTAGAATACTTTTTTAAAAATGAAAACAAAGGAGGAAAAAGAGAAAAAATAGGTAAACTTTAAGGTAGAGCACAGATGTCAAGTTTCACAATATAAATATTATAATTTGGAGAGAGAAAATATACTTAGATTTTATACAGTCAAATCTAAGTGGACTCTAACTTACCTCCTAGTTTTTTCAGCTGAATGATAAGCCTTCTCCAGTATGTTCAGACAGAATTTTTTCAATACCTATCACCTTGATTTGTGCAACTATGATCAATCAAGGTCTGGTGGATTTCAAGAGAAACTGTTGCTACTATCTGAATAAGAATGAATATTATACAGATCTAGGATTATCTTCAGAAACAGACTTTTTTTTTTTTAAGAAAAAAAGAGATGAAAAAGAGACACTCGTGCCTGAGGCTCAAAGTCCAGATTCAATCCCCTGCACCACCATAAGGCAGAGCTGATCAGTGCTCTAGTAAAAAGAAAAAAAAAAATTAGTGGTCCAGGAGGTGGACAAAGCACTGACTCTCAAACATGAAGTCCTGAGTTCAATCCCTGGCAGCACATGTACCAGAGTGATGTCTGGTTCTTTCTGTCTTCCTGTCTTTCTCATGAATAAATAAAAACACTTTTAAGAAAAAAGTTTTACAGTCGACAGTAAATACAATAGTTTGTATGTGTATAACACTACCCAGTTTTCCACATAACAATACAACCCCCACTAGGCCCTCTGCCATCCAGTTCCAGGACCTGAACTCTCCCCCTCACCCACCCCAGACTCTTTTTACTTTGGTGCAAAATTAGTGGTCCAGGAGGTGGACAAAGCACTGACTCTCAAACATGAAGTCCTGAGTTCAATCCCTGGCAGCACATGTACCAGAGTGATGTCTGGTTCTTTCTGTCTTCCTGTCTTTCTCATGAATAAATAAAAACACTTTTAAGAAAAAAGTTTTACAGTCGACAGTAAATACAATAGTTTGTATGTGTATAACACTACCCAGTTTTCCACATAACAATACAACCCCCACTAGGCCCTCTGCCATCCAGTTCCAGGACCTGAACTCTCCCCCTCACCCACCCCAGACTCTTTTTACTTTGGTGCACCAACTCAGTAATTTTTCTTTGCTGGCAATTCAGTAAAAAAGGAATATTTTTATGAGTTTGTTAAGTATGACAGAAGAAATAATATTCAAAATGAGTTGGAAACTGTCTCTGCCTCCTTTATTTTCTGAAACAATTTGTATGATTTTGATGTTATTTCTTCTTAAATATTTGATAGAATTCGCAAGTGCAATCTTACGACCTGGTAGGTTTCTTGGTGTGTGTATGTACATGTGTCTGAGAGTTTATAATTGTTTTCCACAGAAAGAGAATCCCATGGCTTCGACATAAATGTTATAATGGAAAAGATAATATCACCCTGGCATTAGATTCTGATTTATGTTGTAAACTTTTTGCTTATCCAGAAATTTAAAAGATGTCATTTTTTATTTAAGCCTGCATTGATTCTTTGTATTATCAGTGTCTACTTTTAAAACAGGAATGACATGCAGTTTTAGAGCATCAGACTTGAATGCCTAAGGCTCCAGCAGTCCCAGGTCTAACCCACAACACCAACATATGGCACAGCTGAACAGTGATATAGTCTTTCTCTATCTCTCTGTCTCTCTTGGTAAATAGATAAAACAAATCTCTCTGTGTGTGTGTTGTGTGCACATAAAACACACACACATATATAATTTATTTTGGAGAGAGACAGAGAAAAGTTGGGGAGGAGAGAGGGACAAGGAGAGAGAGAAAGACCTGCAGAGTTGCTTCACTGCTTATGAAGCTTCCTCCCTGCAGGTAGGGACTAGGGGCTTGAACCTTTGTTTCTTATGCTCTGTAATGTGTGTGCCCAACAAGGTATGCCACCGCCTGGCCCCTAAAATAAACCTTTAAAACAAAACAAATGGTGCTTATCAAAAGGAGGCAGAGTAACTTTGGTGGTGAGTGCAGTAATTTGTACATACATCACATATGGGTGTGAAGCTATATCCATGAAATCTTAATATTTTATAAATTGATGTTAAATTATTACCAATACAATTGCATATGTAATAAAAAAAGTTCTACTTTGTAGTAGTTGTAGGCAATTAGAAGTTGAAAGCCATATAAAGACAACAAAATGACAATGTTTATTTCAGAGCATCTAAGATATTTTTAATATATTTTAAAATATTTATTTATTTTCTCTTTTGTTGCCCTTGTTTATTGTTGTTGTTATTGCTGTCGTTGTTGGATAGGACAGAGAGAAGTGGAGAGAGGAGGGGAAGACAGAGAGGGAGAGAGAAAGATAGACACCTGCAGACCTGCTTCACCACCTGTGAAGCAACTCCCCTGCAGCTGTGGAGCCAGGGGCTCGAACCGGAATCTCGTTACGCTGGTCCTTGTGCTTTGCACCATGTGTGCATAGCCCGCTGCACCACTGCCCGACTACCACATCTAAGATATTTTATTGATATTTTCACATTTAGTTGAGTAACACAGTGGTAAATTCATTAATGTATGTCCATGTCAAAGTGTTATTTTTGAACAATCCCTAATTATGTTTTCATGAAATACTTCTCACAGCAAGATATTTTCTAAGTTTCTCCCATACTTAACTCTTTCCTATCATCATGGCAACCATGGCAACTACAGATTGATGAAAGGAATCAGAATGACTTATATTTCAGAGACATTATTGGAGGTATCCTCCTGTCTCTGTCTGTGCTTTCGACACCTCCTGATGCTTGAGACCTGCCAATAGACTCTAATGAATCAGGACTTTGCTTGACACCTTGACATTGAGATTAATAATACTTCAGTGAGCTCCTCTTACCTGATTTTAATAACTCACTGGCGTAGTTCCTGCCACTAACCAAGGGACTAAATGTAGATATGTAAGCTACTTAAGATGAAGATAATCCAAAGTTTTACCAAATAGTCTGTCTGTCCAGTGGATTGGAAACATGTGTTGAAAGAGGCTAGACACAGATCATGGAACAAGCAACCCAGATTTTCATGACTGAGATCCCAGAGGTTGTAGGTTCAATTCCTGACACCACTGTGTCACAGAACTAAGCAGTGCTCTTTCCACTAACCCCCACATCACCCTTTCTCATTAAAATAAATAAAGTCTAAGAAATAAGTCTTCAATTGTAATATATTTAAAAACAAACAAACAAAACACAGGCCATGGTCTGGGAGGTGGCACAGTGGATAAAGTGTTGAACTCTCAAGTATGAGATTCTGAGTTCAGTCCCTGGAGCACACACACATACCAGAGTGATATTGTGCTTGTTGTTGTTGTTGTTGTTGTTCTTCTTCTTCTTCTTCTTCTTCTTCTCTTTCTCCTCTTTCTTTTCCCTCTTCTTTTTTCTCTTTCTCTCTCCTATCCCTTTCATTAAAATTAATAGAATATTTACAAAATGTAAAAAAAAAAAAAACCCAGGCCAAACATTGGCTGATTTCAGAGGACAATATAGGAGAAATATGGAGCCTTACAATAGTTTTGATTCCAGAAAATAACTACCTGTTCAGAAAATCCAAAAGAGATTCTTAGTTCCAGTGGAAACCAGCCTCAGTCATGTGTTGATTTGAAGGGATGTTTTTAAATTTTTTTAATTTTTATTTAAGAAAGGATTAATTAACAAAACCATAAGGTAGGAGGGGTACAACTCCACACAATTCCCACCACCCAATCTCCATAACCCACCCCCTCCCATGATAGCTTTCCCATTCTCTATCCCTCTGGGAGCATGGACCCAGGGTCATTGAGGGTTGCAGAAGGTAGAAGGTCTGGCTTCTGTAATTGCTTCCCCGCTGAACATAGGCATTGACTGGTCGGTCCATACTCCCAGCCTGCCTCTCTCTTTCCCTAGTAGGGTGTGTCTCTGGGGAAGCTGAGCTCCAGGACACATTGGTGGGGTCTTCAATCCAGGGAAGCCTGGCCAGCATCCTGGTGGCATCTGGAACCTGGTGATTGAAAAGAGAGTTAACATACGAAGCCAAACAAATTGTTGAGCAATCATGGACCCAAAGCTTGGAATAGTGGAGAGGAAGTGTTGGGGGGGGGGTGCTCACTGCAAACTCTAGTGTACTTCTGTTTTCAGGTATATATTTTGCAGTAGTTTATGGATACGTGTGAACATAAGCTCTCTCTCACAGAAATTGGTGTATATCTAGGTTATGGGACTTTGTTAGAAAGTGAACCACCTGAGATGAAATTAGAGTGTACTATAAAAGGAAAGGTCTCACCCGAGTAATGAAGCTGAAGGGTTGTCATTCCACTCGTGAAGTCTCTGGACACAGTCTGAGGTGAAGCATGTTGAGGTGGCAATCGTTGCGTTGGTTGAAGGGATGTTTTTATAATTGAGTTAAGAGGTGTTTTGTAGTTGTTGTTTGGCCAGGGCATAAATTATCTATAAGAACCTATCTTTGTGGTGAAAGTTACCAAATAATTTACGAATAATATTAGCCTCATCTTGTCATGCAATCACCATCAATGAAAGGCTTCCTGTGAGGATATGACCTTTGCATGGGTCCCATACTCCCTCTCCCAGCCAAATTGATTCATTAACATCTCTCCTTCATAGGAAGACTGGGCTCCCACCTGCCGCTCTCCTGCTGATGCACTCGGAAGCTGACTCATGAACCAGCAGGAGCAGTGTAAGAGGCTTCTAGTTAAAGATTTTCCTGTTGATGCCTAAGGTCTGTCATCCATGGCAAAGGCCATGTTACTGGCTCCCATCTAGGCTGAATTGGCAGCCTTGACTTTATTCTTACCCCTGGCACCATCATCCCAACATGGAAAACCACGTTTTGGTCCCTAGCTCTCCTGCTTTTGATTTCCTTCCCTATGTCCATGGCTGTGATCCATCGTGACACTTTCTATCTTATCTAATACTCTTAGAGACCATGGAATGTAAAGCAAAAGATGAAATATGAGAGAATAGCAGACAGAAATGATGCTAAGAATGACTGACTTCTTTTGAAGACAGTGACTCAGTGTTGGATACCATGGTCAGTTCTTACATATTCTTTTTTTTTTTTTTAATTAGTGAGTTAATAATGATTGACAAGATTGTGGTGTAAGAGAGATAAAATTCCATACAATTCCCACCACCAAAGTTCCATATCCCCTCCCCTCCATTGGAAGTTTCCCAATTCTTTATCCCTCTGGAAATATAGACCAAAATTCTTTTTGGGGTGCAAAAGGTGGAAGGTCTTGCTTCTGTAATTACTTCTCTGCTGAACATGGACATTGGCAAGTTGATCCAAGTCTCCAGCCTGTTTCTATTTTTTCCTAGTGAGATAGGGCTCTGGATGGGTGAGATTCCAGGACATATTTTGTCTACCTATGGAAGTCAGGTTGATGTCATGGTAACATCTGCAACTTGGTGGCTGAAGGCAGTAAGATATAAAGCAGGACAGACTGTTTATTAAACAGAAACCTAAACCTAAGAACAGAGGAAATGGGGGAGTCAGGCGGTAGCGCAGCGGGTTAAGCACAAGGACTGGCGTAAGGATACTGGTTTGAGCCCCTGGCTCTCCACCTGCAGGGAAGTCACTTCACAGGCAGTGAAACAGGTCTTCAGGTGTCTTATCTTTCTCTCCCCCTCTCTGTCTTCCCCTCCTCTCTCCATTTCTCTATGTCCTAACAATCACCACATCAATAACAACAACAACTACAACAACAATAAAAAACAAGGGCAACAAAAGGGAAAAAAATAAATGTTAAAAAAAAAAAAGAATAGAGCAAAATGAAATTAGGGGTTGTTGTGTAGGAAGAAGCTAGAAGGTCTATTTTAGGTTTGTTCCAAGGGGACCATGACTAGTAATTTTTGCCTGAACCTGATAGTTAACATGCAGGTAGACTAAAAGTACTGTCTGGGAAGATGGTATCAGAGTTAAGAATAGGACTAGAAAGGTGGATAAGGGAGAGAGTAGCTCCCAAATGTGAGGAAGTTAACTGTTTGCCTCATCAGTCTGACCCAGGGCCCATATCTGTTCAATATTTCGCACAGGAGACTATGCAGTCTGGGTCAGTCTGAGCTCTTAGTTACAGCTGAGTTCCTGGTTACAGCTAGGAAAATGTTAGGCTGCACTCATTTCAGGACCAGTCTTCTTTGAATGGCAAAGTATGTTGACCTAGCTATTCTACATTGAGGGCAAGGTACTAGAGACCCACAACAGGATTTATGATGATGCTTCTAATAGAACTGACAAGCAATGGTGGGGAGAGGGATCTATTAGAGATCTAGTCCCACCATATCTTTGTGGGAATTCAAGGATTCCGTGATTAGAGCCCTAGATGTTGAGTTGGCCTGGTATGACCAAAAAGGCAATCATTAAGTTGAGCCAGTCTCTTACTCTTATCTTAGTCTGTACTTTACCTGAAAAGGTTAGCCTTTAAGTGATTGAGGGAAGTGAAAGAGGGGGTAGGAGAGGAGGGCATCTTTGCCTAAGTAATAAATATTTGATTAAGTACTTTATGGTGCTTTTTTTTTTTAGGTCTTTCTACTTACTTGCTGCACTTAGTGAGTCTATTTACTGAGTGCTCTAGAAGGTGAGATTTACCTTTCTTTTTAAGCATAGTGGTACAATGAAGCTTAGACCGATAGAAAGTTATCTTTATTTTCACATGAGGAGAGGCTGCCTGATGACAAAAATCCATAGAAAAGAAAGCAGAGGGAGTTGGGTGGTAGCGCAGCAGGTTAAGTGCAGGTGGCGCAAAGCACAAGGACTGGCATAAGGATCCCAGTTCAAGCCCCCAGCTCCCCACCTGTAGGGGAGTCGCTTCACAGGCAGTAAAGCAGGTCTACAGGTGTCTATCTTTCTCTCCCCCTCTGTCTTCCCCTCCTCTCTCCAGTTCTCTCTGTCCTATCCAACAACAATGATATCAATAACAACAACAATAACTATAGCAATAAAACAACAAGGGCAACAAATGGGAATAAATAAATATCTAAAAAAAAAAAAAAGAAAAGAAAGCAGAGCTAAAAGATTGAGGAAGATGACATCTGTGTAACATTGTTTGGGTCCCCAATTTTTCTGCCCTCAAAGCTACATGAGGCTTTTGATATCCTGATTGTAATATGAGCTGTTAATTTCCCTATTTTCCTTCAGTTAAAGTGTCTGTGACTTTCACCTGAAGGAATTTTTTTCTTTTTCTTTTCTCTCTTTCTTCCTTCCTTTCTTTCTTTTTATTTTTTTAAATATTTATTTATTCCCTTTTGTTGCCCCTGTTGTTTTTTTATTGTTGTATTTATTATTGTTGTTGTTATTGATGTCGTCGTTGTTGGATAGGACAGAAAGAATGGAGAGAGGAGGGGAAGACAGAATTTGGGAGAGAAAGATAGACACCTACAGACCTGCTTCACTGCTTGTGAAGCGACTCCCCTGCAGGTGGGGAGCCCAGGGGCTCCAACCAGGATCCTTGCGCTGGTCCTTGCACTTTGTGCCACCTGCGCTTAGCCCACTGTGCTACTGCCTGACTCCCCCTCCCCCCTTTTTTTTTTACCGGAGCACTGCTAAGCCCTGACTTATAGTGGTGCAGGGGGTTAAATCTGGGACTTTGAAGCCTCAGGTGTGAGAGCCCTTTTGTATACCTATTACGCTATCTACCCTCTGCCCCACCTAAGAAAGTCCTATACAAACGCTTTCAGAAAGCATCACCTGAGTGGCCCAGTCTTACCAAGAAGAACAATCATGTTATCACGCATAAAGAACCTGGTCAAGTCCCCGTGCCCATATACAGAGGAAAGCTTCGTAAATGGTGTAACAGTGCTGCAGGTATCTCTCCTTCTCTCTCTTCCTCTCTCTCCCTCCCTCCCTCAAAGAAAAATAAATAATAAATCTTTTTAAAAAATGCATCACGGGGGCCAGGCACAGCAGGTTAAGAGCACATGACACAAAGCTTAAGGACTGGCCTAAGCCCTAGCTCCTCACCTGCGCGGGGGGGGGGGGGGGGGGGGGGGGGGGGGGGGGGGTTGCTTCACAGGTGGTGAAGCAGGTCTGCAGGTGTCCATCTTTTTTTAAAAAATGTATTTATATATTTATTACTGGATAAAGACAGAGGGAAGTAGAGAGGGAGATACAGAGGGAGAGAGACACAGAGACATCTGCAGCCCTGCTCACCACTCCTGAAGCTTTCCCCCTGCAGGTGGGGACCAGGGGCTTGGACTTTTTTAGGTGTCTGTCTTTCTCTCCTCATCTCTGTCTTCCCCTCCTCTCTTGAATTCTGTCTGTCCTATCCAACAACAACTACAACAGCAATGACAACAATAACAATAAATACAGCAACAAGGGCAACAAAATGGGGACAATGGCCTCCAGGAGCAGTGGATTCAGAGTGCAGGCACTGAGCCCCAGCAATAACCCTGAAGGCAAAAAAATAAAAAATAAAAATAAAAATGCATCATCACATGTTGTAAGGAATTGCCTTCACATTAGTCAAGGCAATCAATATGAATCCTGTTTTCAGTCTATACTCAGACCGCTATGGTGGAAGAAAATAATTTGGTTCTCCTGAGTGCTATGTCAGACTACTTAAAAAACTAACGTCTTCTTTTTCTTTTCTTTTCTCTTCTTTTCTTTCTTTCTTTTTTTTTTTTTACAACTGAGAGATTTTCCTGGTACTGACTGAGTGGATTGTAAGGTTTCTTACAATTGTAAGGTTTCTTGTAAGGCAATTGGCAGGATCACACAAAGTTTGATGTCAATCTGCTTATTTTACAAATGAGTAAGTAGAAACCTTGAGAGGTTAAGTACTTGGACAAGTGATTAACCTTCTTAAGAGAAAACTCAGAATTCTAAACCTTATTGCTATTTAAATGTCTCTGATTTTGGATTTTTAGCAATCTAAGCTGCAGGTCGCTTTTTTTTTTTTTTATGCTGATCTGTAAAACTGGAAAGTCAGCAGCTGATGTCAGCTATCCTGACTCCTAACCTATTTTGCTTTTCACATTGTGTCATGTTTCTTTCTATAAGGAAACACTTCTACATTTCTCCATGACTCTGTTCTTCACTTTTCTTTCTAGTCTCCATTTTTGAATTCTTACCTTCAGTTATCTAACTCCTATCTTTCCCTATCCTTCTATTTTTTCTAATTGCTATACCTAGCTGCTTCTCTAGTTGTAGTTCTCTTTGTCACTTTCCTTGTGGTGGACTTCATTTGGGGGATAAAAAGATATGGTCAAACAATGTCTCTGGTAGATTTAAGGAGGTTGCAACCAACTTCAGTTCATTCAGAATTTTCATTCAGAACCAGCCTTTACTTACTATGTCTCACTACTCCCACAGCCCAACTAAGATGGGCTTGTGGGAAAGAGCAGTATGTACAGATAACTTTCAAGAACAGAACTGCCCTAATGTCAAAACCCCAATTGTTAAGACTGCTCACTTCTCTAGGTTTAAGTCCAGCCCCAAATCAGCTCTACACATTATCTAATATCAAGGTTTCCCCACTACCAGAAGTCTCTCTTCTTGACTTCCAATATCTCAGCACTTCACTTTTCTCTCCTGAAAAACTGACACTCTGTCATTTACGTTTTGGCTGGAAGAAAGTATGTATGCCATGTCCCCACCCCTAGATTATTATCTTTGCCTTGAATTAACAAGATAATAACAAGTTCCTATGATATACACATCAAGTTCAACTAATTTGCCAAAATTAGATAAAGAACTCAGGAAATCAGTTTATTCACTTGATTACTGATTCATTACAAAGGACATTAAAGACCAGGAATAAGCAACTAGGGCTGGTGAAATAGTACACTTAGATAGTACTCTGCTTTGCCATGTGTTCAATCCAGGTTCAAGCCTAACATCCACTACACTGAAGAAAATTTCAGTGCCATAGTCTCTCACTCTAAAAATTAATTAGTCAACAATTGTATTTTTCTCAAAAATTATACCTCAAACCACAAAAATTATAAAAATTGTATTCTTTATTTATTTTTTTAAAAAGGAATATACAACCATAAGGGCAGTAGTGCAGCGGGTTGAGCGCAGGTGCCACCTCCTGGACCATGGCCTGTGTTTTGTTTGTTTGTTTTTAAATATATTACAATTGAAGACTTATTTCTTAGATTTTATTTATTTTAATGAGAAAGGGTGATGTGGGGGTTAGTGGAAAGAGCACTGCTTAGTTCTGTGACACAGTGGTGTCAGGAATTGAACCTACAACCTCTGGGATCTCAGTCATGAAAATCTGGGTTGCTTGTTCCATGATCTGTGTCTAGCCTCTTTCAACACATGTTTCCAATCCACTGGACAGACAGACTATTTGGTAAAACTTTGGATTATCTTCATCTTAAGTAGCTTACATATCTACATTTAGTCCCTTGGTTAGTGGCAGGAACTACGCCAGTGAGTTATTAAAATCAGGTAAGAGGAGCTCACTGAAGTATTATTAATCTCAATGTCAAGGTGTCAAGCAAAGTCCTGATTCATTAGAGTCTATTGGCAGGTCTCAAGCATCAGGAGGTGTCGAAAGCACAGACAGAGACAGGAGGATACCTCCAATAATGTCTCTGAAATATAAGTCATTCTGATTCCTTTCATCAATCTGTAGTTGCCATGGTTGCCATGATGATAGGAAAGAGTTAAGTATGGGAGAAACTTAGAAAATATCTTGCTGTGAGAAGTATTTCATGAAAACATAATTAGGGATTGTTCAAAAATAACACTTTGACATGGACATACATTAATGAATTTACCACTGTGTTACTCAACTAAATGTGAAAATATCAATAAAATATCTTAGATGTGGTAGTCGGGCAGTGGTGCAGCGGGCTATGCACACATGGTGCAAAGCACAAGGACCAGCGTAACGAGATTCCGGTTCGAGCCCCTGGCTCCACAGCTGCAGGGGAGTTGCTTCACAGGTGGTGAAGCAGGTCTGCAGGTGTCTATCTTTCTCTCTCCCTCTCTGTCTTCCCCTCCTCTCTCCATTTCTCTCTGTCCTTATCCCACAACGACGACAAAAATAATAACTACAACAATAAAACAAGGGCAACAAGAAGAAATAAATAAATATTTTTTCAAAAATAGAACGTAAGACTGGCATGTCTAAGGCCCCAGAAACCCTAGAATCAACTCTAAACATTGCCACATGCAAGGGCTGAGTAGTTCTCTGACCTCGATTTCATAAAAATAAGTAACTACCAAACTCCCAGAGGGATAACGAATAGGGAAGCTGTGCAAAGACCAGCTTCAGGATCCTGGTTAGAGCCCCAGGCTCTGCACCTGCAAGGGGGTCGCTTCACAAGTGGTGAAGCAAGTCTGCAGGTGTCTTTCCCTCCACTGTCTGCCCTTCTCTCTCAATATCTCTCTGTCCTATTCAACAACAATGACATCAATAACAACAACAATAACCACAACAACTATAAAAACACAAGGGCAACAAAAGGGGAAAAAATAGCTTCCAGGAGCAGAGAATTCGTGGTGCAGGCACCAAGCTCCAGTAATAACCCTGGAGGCAAAAAAAAAAAAAAGTAGGGAAGATTCCAATGGAAAGGACAGGATATAGAACTCTGATGGTAGGAATTGTATGAAATTGTAACACTCTTATCCCACATCTTGTCTATCATTATTAAATTACTAATAAAATTTTAAAATATGTAACTAAATACATGTTACATACATATAATTTTTATACAGATTTTAAGTATTTAATTTATTTATTATTGGATAGAGACAGAGAGAAATTGAGAGGGGAGGGAGCAATACAGAGAGATAATATTTATTTATTTGTTTTCCCTTTTGTTGCCCTTGTTGTGGTTATTGATGTTGTTGTTAGATAGGACAGAGAGAAATGGAGAGAGGAGAAGACAGAGACAGGGAGAGAAAGACAGACACCTGCAGACCTGCTTTACCACTTGTGAAGCTTTTTCACTGCAGGTGGGGACCAGGGGCTTGGACCCAGGGCCTTGTGCACTATAATGTGTGCACTTAACCAGGTGCGCCACCACATAGCCCCTGTATGTAGCTTTTATATATGGCGCTTACAAGGATTTCTGGGAGCTACAAGTTAGGAACTGAGGATGAAGATCAAATATAGCTGAGAAATAGATATGGGGGAAAAAAGCTCTGAAGGCCAGGAAAAATACTCATTATAGGTAATAGCATTATGTGTGCAATTTAACTTTATATTTTTTCTTTTTTTCTTTCCTTTTTTATTTTATGTAGTAGTGGAAAATGAATTCAGGGCCTCTATCATGCATATATGTTCAGTTTTATTTAGAAAAATAGATAAGAGAGTCTAACAGGAGAAAAAGAAAGAGAGACACCACAGAATCTCTCTGTCATTTATGAAGCTTTCTTAGTGCTATCAATGGTTAACCCTGTGACACCAAGGCTTGAACCCAGGACTTCATGCATGATAAGGCACATACTCTGCTGGGTGAACTATCTACCTTCTGACCTCATTATGTTTTTCCACAATGAAAGTCTCATTATTTTCAAGGTTGTTTACAGGTCTAATGACAGGGTTAGAAATATCACAGTGCCTCTTTGCTAGTTCAAATGGTGTTTGAATTGACATTAATCTCAATCCGTTAAATTAATATTTATGACTCTCCTCCTCACACATTTACCAATATAGTTTTCATTTAAAAATGCTATTTTTGGTACATCTCTCTTTGAAGAGTCAAGAATTATTACTCGGCTCTTTGGCTTCACTATAGTGACCACAAAGTCATATGTGCAATTCTGAAACTCAGGTGTGAATGGTGGGCAGCTAAACTAATTTCATATTCATCAATGTCCATCTCAAATGTGATGCTACCTAACAAGAATGAGTAATAAAATAGACTCTGAAAAGTTAGTGGTAAAATATTTTTAACAACTCTTTATTTATTTATTTTTTAATCTTTATTTATTGGATAGAGATAGCCAGAAATCAAGAGGGAAGAGAGTGATAGAGAGACAGAGAGATACCTGCAGCACTGCTTCACCACTCACAAAGCTTCCCCCTGCAGATGGGGACCAGGGGCTTGAACCCAAGTCCTTGTGCATTGTAATACATGCGCTCAACCAGGTGTGTGGTAAAATATGTTTTTAGTATTTTCCACTTCAGTGGTTTACCCAGAAACACGTTAATGCATTTACTTTTCATTATTTCATAACAAACAGTGGTTTTCTTTGGATATATAAGGGAGCAAAAATTTGTCATAGTCCCACTCCCAAATATATCTTCAGCAAAAGGTTAATATCATAGGTGGGGCCCTGAGGTAGAACAATTATGTTTGAAATAAGGAAATTCTAGGGAAGAACAAATCAACGAAGAAAGAACGTATCTTTGTTTTAGTGTGTCTTTTGGGGTAACCTTCCTAATTATACCTCCCAAGGTTCTCTGTGTTAGTAAAGCTGTCTGAATAACATGTCTGCCTGGGGGAGACAGCAAAGTGGTAGCACACAAGATTTGTGTGAGGCCCTAGAAGTAACAGGTTCAATCCCTGGCATCCTGATATAACAGAATTGAGCGGTGCTTTGTTCTCTCTCTCTCTCTCTCTCTCTGATCAAAGTAAATATATAATATTTTAAATTTCTTTATTGGGGAATTAATGTTTTACATTCAACAGTAAATACAATAGTTTGTACATACATAACATTTCCCAGTTTCCCATATAACAATACAACCCCCACTAGGTCCTCTGTCATCCTTCTTGGATCTGTTTTCTTCCCACCCACACACCCTCCCAGAGTCTTTTACTTTGGTGCAACATGCCAATTCCAGTTCAGGTTCTACTTGTGTTTTCTTTTCTGATATTGTTTTTCAACTTCTGCCTGAGAGTGAGATCATACCATATTCATCCTTCTGTTTTTGACTTACTTCACTTAACATGAATTTTTCAAGGTCCATCCAAGATCGGCTAAAAACGGTGAAGTCACCATTTTTTATAGCTGAGTAGTATTCCATTGTGTATATATACCACAACTTGCTCAGCCACTCATCTGTTTGGACACCTGGGTTGCTTCCAGGTTTTGGCTATTACAAATTGTGCTTCTAAGAACATATGTGTACACAGATCTTTTTGGATGAGTGTGTTGGGTTCCTTAGGATATATCCCAGGAGAGGAATTGCAGGATCATAGGGTAGTTCATTTCTAGCCTTCTGAGAGTTCTCCAGACTGTTCTCCTCAGACACTGGACCAATTTACATTCCCACCAGCAGTGTAGGAGGGTTCCTTTGACCCCACACCCTCTCCAGCATTTGCTGCTGTTACCTTTTCTGATGTATGACATTCTCACAGGAGTGAAGTGGTGTCTCATTGTTGTCTTGATTTGCATTTCTCTGACAATCAGAGACTTGGAGCATTTTTTCATATGTTTCTCGGCCTTTTGGATCTCTTCTGTGGTGAATATTCTGTCCATGTCCTCCCCCCATTTTTGGATGGGGTTACTTGTTGTCTTGTTGTTGAAGTAAATATATAATTTTTAAAGCCACTGACATGATAAGACTTATTTATTTAAAAAATTATCAGATCACTGCTCAGTTCTGGCTGTTGTGGTGCCAGGGATTGAATGTGGAATTTAAGGGCCTTAAATATGAAAATCTGTTGCCTAATCTCTGTGCCTAATCTCTCTCCCTTCCCCTTTAAAAAAAATTAAAGATGATGTCTAGGACCACACTGTGAGTTATTCAGTTTTACTGTGTATCATGTGCAGGAAGTATACATGTTACTAATAAATTTCTCTTTGCCTTTTCTTTTTATCATTGTCTCATGCTTGTTTGAATATTTTACAACTACAGAAGAACCCAAAGGAGTACAGGATGGATTATTTTAGCCTCAACAGCTGATTCTGGTCACACAGCACTGTTAGCTAGCAGCTGATGACAAGTCACTTTTAACAACTTGAGGTGACTTGGGACTTGTCAATCCTGAACATATGCTCTAAATGACACACAGGCAGAGAACCGTGAAAATTCCACAGAATATTCCCTGTGGTCTCTCACCCAGCTGTGCCTTTGGGCTCACTAAAGGGTTATAAGCCCCTTACAAGCCATGTACATAGGTACAAGTGAATGTAACTGCAGGAATGATGCCTGGTCTGATAACACCCAGGTCCTAGAGAGAAAAGGCTAAAATAGGTGACTCCACCTATAAATCTGAGAATCAAGGGACCTGATAAGTACTATCTGGAAAGCCACTTGTTTAAATAAGTTACTCATTTTGGCTCAAATGTCACAGTGGGTGTTAAATTTGATCTTCAAAGACCTCTGTGGTTTGGACTCAGAATTTTTTCATAAACACAAATTCTCCTGTTGCATCCAAACTCTACAGTTGTCCCACATTTCAGGAGTTAGTTTGGACTGTGGAGTACATGAGCTATGAATATTTTATTGCCACCCAGACTATCTCTGGGTTTAGTACCTGCAGGACAAATCAACCACACCACTATTGCCAACCTTTTTTTTTTTTTTTGTAGCAATAGAGAGAAATTAGAAGATGGGGGATGGAGAGAGGGACATAAACTGTTTCATGGCTCATGAAGCTTCTCCCCTGCAGGTGTGGTCTAGGCATTTGAACTCAGGTCCTCACCTTACATGAATATTGGTGATTACATTTAAACAGATCTGGTGCAAAAGACTTTGCAGACTTAAAGTAAGATAATAAACCATACCTCAGATTTTGACTTGGTATAAGTTGGAAGCTCTCCAACACATCAGTTCTCCCTTTCTATCCTCACTTCTAGTACAGGCCATCTGCTCTATTTTTCTGTTTCCTACTCTCCAAGGACTTTGGGCAACGTGCTTTGTAATCTAGTGCAAACACCAACTTTTCTTATCCTCCACCAATGGAACTGTAACCTCAAAGGGATAGGGGTATCTATGTGGTCCTAGAGAGAGAAGGTGGCCTGAAATCAGACAGAAGATGACAATGGTTAATACTCTGCTTACAGGAACTATTTTTACAGAAACAATATATTTAATCCGAGTGGTGTATTGCACCACTGTAAAGGTCTCTGGGGCAGGGCTGTGGGGAGTGTTCAGGTCCTCGAAGATGATGGCAGAGGAGGACCTAGGTGGAGGGTTAGAGTGTTATGTGGAAAACTGAGAAATGTTACACATGTACCAACTGCTGTATTTTACTGTCAACTGTAAACCGTTAATCTTCCCAGTAAAGAAAAAAAAAACTGGAACTGGGGTTGGAGAAGATAACAATGGTTATGCAAAGAGACTCTTATGTCTGAGGCTCTAAGATCCCAGGTTCTGTTACGTGCACTACCATAAACCAGAGTTGATTAGTGCTCTGGTCAAATAAATAAATAAACAAAATGTCATCTGGGGAACAAGTGGACAACTCTCAGAAATGCACATCTACATGTCCTTCTTTGTGCACGGTAACATGTGCACTTGACCCGGCGTGCCATCGCCTGGCCCCTCTACATACCCTTCTTATTTGCCTAGTTTCTTCAGAGCCATGAGATGACTTAACTTTACCAGATTTGTTTTAGGAGAAAATGCAGGAACAACTCAGAGTGATCCTAGAGACCAGATGACCTGATGGCTTCAAGACTTCCTCAAGTTTATTCCAAAGCCCACCCTCCATTTTTCTCAACATTTCTCCTTAATATTTCTGCCTAAATATTATCTGAGATAAAGGGACAGGTAGGTAGATTTGAGCTTTGTTTCTTCCTCCATTGCACACTGGATGGCAGAAAAAGAGCCTTTCCCTTTCTGCAAAAGTTGTCTGACAGGAGTTTGTCTTCGTGTGGTCTGGGCAGTAGGCCCACACTTAGTTTCGTCTTCTAGCCCATCAAGCTTCTCAGTTTACTGCCTCTTTTTCTCAACACTTTTCAGACAGAGTATATAATTAAATATTTTGGCTTAAAGGATTTATTTCTTTTAGCTATTGCAGATGAAAGGGAGTTAATCCCAGTGCTATGATAAGGGAAAGGCAGCCATTTCAAATCATGTTTCCTAAGTGTAAACAAAAGATAATCTGACTTAGAATTACCTAGAACGACTGTTCAAAATGAAACTTCCTGGGTGGTAACCCAGAGTTACAGCACCAAAATCTCTGGGGGCTGGGCCAGGATATAATTTATAAATCATACAGCAAAGTCAATAAATCCTTGCCTTTTAACAAGGATCTTAGGTAAACCTAAAGCCATTGAGAATTAACTCTTTAGAGATAAGTTTCCAAACAGTTTTGAGCTAAACAACTATAGGGAAGAAAAGGTGGAAACATACATTTTGGTGATCTTCTTCTTAGGTGTCCTATATAATGTCAAATAAACTTTGCACTGATGCTATAGAAGTAAATAGTGTTGTAACCAAAGGACCCAGCTTAACCTAGGTGCTTTGGTGTACAGCTGACATAAAACACAATAGTACCTGAGTCTGAGGACAGAGGCAGGATTTATTTAAAGTTGGTGGAAGGTGGGAGAGATAGTATAATGGTTGTTCAAAAAAGACTTTCATGCCTGAGGCTCCAAAGTCCCAGGTCCCATCTCCTGCACCACCATAAACCAGAGTTGTGTAAGGCTCAGGTCTCTTTGTATCTGACTCTCTGCATCTGCCTCTCTCATTGGTAAATCAAATAAAGTACATTTAAAAATAATAAAAAATAAGTTTTAGAATTGGTGGAAGGAAGAACAGGAGAGCAAAGTCTTTCAAATCATTCTACCAGAAAAACCAAAAACAAGATGTCTCATCTAGCCAAGAAATAAGAAGGAGAAGCTTTAGGGAGGAAGAAAGGAAATCTGTATGGTCTTGTGCTGTCAGATTTCTTAACATCAGTTGTCATCCAGGACTAGATTGTAAGCAGGAACTGTACTACACAGGATGTTGTGGCCCCTGTTTTAAGTGGATCAGTGAGAGACTGTGCTAGTGAAACAAAAAATCTATAGGCTTCTGGTGGACGCCCACTTCTACATTCCGGCATCCCAGTGGTGGGCTCTATTGGTAGCCAACCTGCTCTCACCTTTACTGTCAGCACCTTGATGGACATTGTTTCTAAGCAATCAGCTGTGCCATGCCCTCTTTGAAACTGATAAAAGCTGTGTGCTGCAAGACAAGCGGGGTTGGGGGGGGGTGGGGAACAGGTCTGGTAGAAATCGGCTTGTAACCCGTTAAAGTAATGAAGTATCTCCCTGCCATCCATGCGGTCTCAGCTTCAGTCTCGTCCTTTGGATCTGCTGCACCCTGGAGCTATTTCCATAACACTAGAACTCCAAGAAACTGGAACTTAATCCCAGGTCTAATGGGAAGTCCATTGTTTATGTTAACTCCCCCAGATCTGAGCACATTTGGTGTCTGTCAGTAAAGTGTAGGAAGATGAACTGATGAAAGTTAGTGTTGTAGTACAGGAGGTGGTAAGTGGCTAGAGCATTGGACTTAAAAGCATGAAGTCCCAAATTTAATGCCTAGCACTGTAGGTACTAGAGTGATGCTATGATTCCATCTCTCTCTCTCTCTCCATCCACCATCCCTGCCTCCCTCTCTCTTTCCTTCTATTTCTCATGTTAATATACAAATAAATCTTTAAAAGAAAACAAAGTCAATGACACTGCACTTTTTACCTTCAAGTCTTATGTTAGTCCATTATAACAAGATATCACAATTTCTACAATAGAAGTTCTTTATTCAATAGGAGGTTCAAAGACTCCTACTGATGGGGTATTACATCTGAACAAAGGGAACAACAAACCCCTCAAATAAGGGAGAACTTTCTTAGCCCAAGGGTGTGGCCTGATAGCAAATGCTCTCTTTCATAGGCACTTGGGATTTGACCAGCTGCTATTTTCATTCACCAGGACAAACGTCCTTCCTACCTCCTCAGAGAAGTTCAGCATTCACAGTTCTTGAGAAGGAGATCTTGTGTTCTGTCAGAAGGGAAATCAGATAGTCATTCTACCAAGGCTTAATAAATTGCAACTGTGAGCAAAAATTAAAGATGAAAAGGCACCATTATCTGCTCTTAGGCAGTTTACAATTCAGTGGAAGAAGCAAATCACTAGATAGATTGATTTAACAATGGAAGGAAGAAAGGAAAGAAAGAAGTGAAGGAGGGAGGGAGGGAGGAAGGAAGGAAGGAAGGAAAAGAAAAAGAAAGGAAGAAAAAAAAGGAAAAGAGGGAGTCAGGCGGTAGCACAGCGGGTTAAGCGCAGGTGGCACAAAGTGCAAGGACAAAGCTTAAGGATCCTGGTTTGAGCCCCCGGCTCCCCACCTGCAGGGGAGTCGCTTCACAGGCTGTGAAACAGGTCTGAGGTGTTTATCTTTCTCTCCCCTCTCTATCTTCCCCTCCTCTCTCCATTTCTCTCTGTCCTATCCAACAATGATGACGTCAATAACTACAACAATAAAACAACAAGGGCAAAAAAGGGAATAAATAAATAAATAAATAATAAATAATTTAGACAAGGAAAAAGAAACAACAGCTCTCAAATGAAGTTCTTTACCCAAATCCCATAGAATACCTAACCTAACTATACTTTCAACAACTCTGCAAAGAAAAAAGATAAACTTAACACTCTAGAAATTCCTTGGAATCTATGAGATAATTTCTATGATAAGAAGCTTCTGCCAGGGCCAGGAGGTGGTGCACCCAGTTAAGTGCACATAGTACAAAATACAAGGACCCGCCCAAAGATACCAGTACAAATCCTGGCTCCCCACCTGCAGGGTGGTCACTTCACAAGTGGTGAACAGGTCTATAGGTGTCTATCTTTCTCTATATATATCTTCCTCTCCTCTCAATTTCCCTTGGTCCTATCCAATAAAATGGGGAAAGAAAAAAAAAGGCCTCGAGGAGCAGTGGATTTAGATTCATAGTGCCTGCACCCAGCCCCAGCAATAACTCTGCATTCCCTTAATAGAAGGTGGCTTTTCCTGAACTAAGACGACTTCTCCTTCTCTTCCTCCTCCTCCTCCTCCTCCTCCTCCTTCTCCTTCTCCTTCTTCCTCTTCCTCTCCTTCTTCTTTTTTTTTCTTTGTTGGGGGAATTAATGTTTTACAGTTGACAGTAAATACAATAGTTTGTACATGCATAACATTTCCCATTTTCCACATAACAGTACAACCCCACTAGACCTTATGTTCTCATGTTCCAGAACCTGAACCCTCTCCCCAAGCCACCCCAGAGTCTTTTACTTCGGTGTAATACACCCGCTCCAGTCCAAATTCTGCTTAGTCTTCTGACTTTGTTTTTCAACTTCTGCCTATGAATGAGATCATCCCATATTCATCCTTCTGTTTCTGACTTATCTCACTTAACATGCTGAAATAAGACTTCTTCTAATGATCTTGTTCTACCTTCTTTCAGACTATATAAGCCTTCTTCCTCCTTTTTTTCCTTCCTGGGGAGAGATAGAGATAGATAGACTGATGATAGATAGACAGATAGTTAGATAGGCATGCAGGCAAGTAGATGAGAGAGGGAGGATCAAAGTATCCCTCTGGCACATGAATGCTGGGAACTGAACTGGACTGATCCATAAACTACCTTCTGAGTCACATACAAAGACCTGCTCTGTACAACTTCTTGCAGTCTTACTATTGGCCTAATGTCCAATCATGAATTGGATTTTTAGACTTTTGTTATTTAGCAGAAGTTATAGAGTTGCACACAGTGAATTTGAAGAGCACTAAGGAGCACTAATAGTGGCTTAAAAGATGGTGTAGTGGATAAAGCATTGCACCCTCAGTCATGAGGTCCTAACATCGCATGTGCAGTGTGATCCCCTGGTTCTCTCTCTTTATCAATTGTTTAAAAAAGATAACAGCAATGGCCCAACATAAATCTGGGTGGTGGGAATGGACAGGGAAGTCTTCTTGATAGAAATTATATCTATATGGGTGAAGAGGGGTGAGTAGCAGTGAACAGATAAAAGAATTCAGGCTATACCATGAGAAAAGCCAAAGAGGGAAGAAATAGCATAATGTTTTAACTGAAAGAATAAAATTGTTTCTATATGGCTAAAGCAGTGTGTTGTTTTTCAAAAAATACTATTTTCTCAAAAGTTGTTTGGCTATTGCTATTTCTACTTTTCCTGACTAATATATTAACTCTAGAAAAGAGAATGTAATAACAACCCAAAACAGAATAGATTGGTAGGAAATCAAATTGTTGAGAAGATGACTGTAGCTAAGTTTTTTGTTTTTTGTGTTTTTTTTTTGTAGCTAAGCTTTTAAATAACATCAAAGACATTGAAATGATGTCTTCTTCTATAAGCAAGTAATATAACTTAATGCCTTAGAATATAGATAGTGATATCTTAATAACTATTTTTATGTGCTTTCTGGTACATTATTTAAACTTTATGAACCTCAATTTCTTTGCCTACAGCATAAGAACACTAACACCTACTTTAAATTAATGAGAAAAGTTTATGGTAGATAGCTAGAACATATTAAGCTCTCAATAAGTAGCAACTGTTGTCATTATACTTACCAATGCTCATTGCTATTAAATGAATTATTATACAAGATCAAGTGCATAAATGGTACTCATATAAGATTTGGAATACATCTCATTAGTAAAGTGCATGCCTTTTATGTGTGAGGCTCTAGGATCTATTCCAGGTCCCTCTCTCTCTCTCTCTCTCTCTCTCTCTCACACACACACACACACACACACACACACACACACACACACACACACACACACTTCATTTATCAACAATTGATTCTGTCATCAAAAATCATAGAAACAGGACAGAGGAGAGAAAGTGGTAGAACACAGGACTTGCATACATGAGGCCTCACATTTGATCCTCTGTACTGCTTATGCTCTAGCTGAGAGGTACTCTGGTCTCTTTTTAAAAAATCTTTTATTTATTTAGTACTGGATAGAGACAGAGAGAAATTCAGAGGGGAGGGGAAAAGAAATAGGGAGAAAGACAGAGTGACACCTGCAACCCTGCTTCACTACTCATGAAGCTTTCCCCCTGCAGGTAGGGGAAAAACCTGGGTCCTTGTGCACTATAATGTGTGTGCTTAACCACTGCTTGGCCCCACTACTCTGGTCTCTCTTTTTTTTAATTTTTAATTTTTTTAATTTTATATTTATTTATTTATTCCCTTTCGTTGCCCTTGTTGTTTTATTGTTGTAGTTATTGATGTTGTCGTTGTTGGATAGGACAGAGAGAAATGGAGAGAGGAGGGGAAGACAGAGAAGGGGAGAGAAAGATAGACACCTGCAGACCTGCTTCACCGCCTGTGAAGTGACTCCCCTGCAGGTGGGGAGCCAGGGCTCGAACCGGGATCCTTATGCCGGTCCTTGTGCTTTGTGCCACCTGCACTTAACCCGCTGAGCTACAGCCCGACTCCCCAGGTCTCTTAAATAAATAGTTAAATGGGAATTGGGCAGTAGCGCAGAGGCTTAAGCACATGTGGTGCAAAGCACAAGGACTGGTTTAAGGATCCTGGTTTGAGCCCCAGGCTCCCCACCTGTAGGGGAGTTGCTTCACAAATGGTGAAGCAGGTTTGCAGGTGTCTATCTTTCTCTCCCCTCTCTGTCTTCCCCTCCTCTCTCCATTTCTTTCTGTCCTTTCCAACAACAAGGATATCAATAACAACAACAACAACAACAATAACTACAACAATAAAACAATAAGGGCAACAAAAGGGAATAAATAAATATTAAAAAAAGAAAATTAATTTCTAATTTTTAAATAAATAAATAGATAAATAAATATTTTAAAATAAATTAACCAGAATATCTGAATAGAAAATAAGGGTTTTGTTGATCTGAAAACAATTTAAGTAGGAAAACAAGTGTAAATAGCATAGACTATAGAGCAAACTTCAAAAAGAGGAAGTTGAATGGCCTAGGAGGTGGCTAAATGGTACATCAAAGGATTTGTATCTGTGAGGCTGCAAATTCAATCTCTAGAATCAAATGTGCAAGTTTGTCTCTCATTAAATAAATAAACGTTTTCCCCCCAGAGGAAATGAGGGTCTGATTTTATGCCAAGTAGAGCTATGGTGATTTAATAGTATATATACTGAGGAGTTTCCCAGGATGAATCATACATATTTATGAGGGAGAAGAGTGGGTTAAACTCAGTTGAAGAATGTAAAATTATTATATATCATATGCACAGATAATGGCAGAGAAACTTTACCAGGAACATGGGTAGTAGGATAATGAGTAGAAAGAAGAGTACAAGTTGCAGCTGGTTCCACTGAACAGCCTCCAATGACCAGTCTGTCCAGCCCAGGGGACAAGCAAGAGTCCTTATTAATGCACAGGTGTTTGTAAGTCTCTATCTTGATCCAAAACAGAAAACAAAATAATGTATAATAGTTGCTCCCAGAAATATGTTGCTACACCACCCAACCTGCCAGCTTTAATCAATGTTAATATTAATGTTACGAGTACCGTCTTCCTTACTTCCATCATCATTTTGACAAGAAGGAAAAGGGTCAGAGTTGAAAAAAATTTTGAGTACTACACTTCATTACCTGGAACATAAACTGAAGTCTTGAAGAGTCACTCGCCTACCTAACCCACCACTGTAGAAATCACTTTGCTTTTCTCATTTCAGCTTTAAAGAGTTTGAATTCCACCTTCCACCTGCATCTCATACTTACCTGAGATTTAGACATTTTGTCACAGTGATAGTTTTAGCCAAAAAGTTTGAAACTGAGCTGGAGAGATAGTACAGCAGTTATGCAACAGACTTTCATGCCTTGGACTCCAAGGTTCTGTGTTCAATTTTGGGCACCATCATAAGCTAGAGCTGAGCAGTGTTCTGGTAAAAGACAAACAACAAAAAGACTGACACTATTTCATTTGATTATTGTGGATTAAGAGGAAAAAAATAAAGCAGTGTTGGTGCTATATTTGAAAAGGAAAGTGGCTTCTTAAATAGGTGTATTGATTCTTTTAATTTTTTTTGTATTATCTTTATTTATTGGATAGAGATGGTCAGAAATTGAGAGGGGGAGGGGAACAGGAAAGGGGAGAGAGAAAAAGAGACACCTGCAGACCTGTTTCACCACTTGCAAAGTTTCCCCCTGCAGGTAAGAGCGGGGGAGGCTCAAATCTGGGTCCTTGTGCATTGTAACATGTGCACTCAACCAGATAACACCACTACCCAGCCCTGGTGTATTGAGTCTAAGGAAAGGAATGTTCTATCAGTTCTAAACACAGCTTCCTTGAAGTATGAGATGTTTTGACCTGGCAAGTGAACAACAGATGAGAAGAATTCCATCCTTTAGCCAAAGTCTAAATTCTAAACTACATATTTTATCTTTCAGAGTTAAAACATAGGAACTCTTTCATATGTACTGCAATTATTTCCCCATGAGGATATATTTTTATGGGCCAAGCATGTATAATAATTCAAATATGACAAGTAACAGGAATCTGATCCCACTGACTATCTCTACATGAAAAGTCATCGTACATTTATGTATTCATCAGATAGGTCAAGAAAAGTGGTAAAAAGTCTGAGAAAAATTCCTGCTGGAGAATAGATATCCATGAAATTTCAGTAATGGGTGTAGGCCTCGTAAAGCACTAATGATGATACATCACAAACATACTAAGTTTTCTGGGGTCTGGGAGGTGGTTTACCCAATAGGGCACACACATTACCATGAGCAAGGAGTTAAGTTTGAGTCCCCAGTTACCACATGAGAATGCCTGTAGAGGGAAAGCTTCATGAGCAATGGAGTGGTGCTGTAGTGTCTCTCCTTATCTCTCCATTTCTGTGTCTATCACTCTGCCGGGATAGCCTGAGGGTATTTCTTCCCGAGCCAGTGCTCTCTGGGTTGGAGAGAACTTAACTGGAGCCAATCTAGGCTGCTGCGTGGAAGGGGGTTCAGGAACTCATGCCGCACCAACTTTGCAGGAGATACACTCTGGAACTCTCGGAGCTGGAAAGCAATTTCCAAGTGTCTTTAATCAGAAGAGCAGCTGTTTTTATATTCTCCAAGTAGGGTGGAAACAGGATGTGATATAGAGAAGGTGGAGAGAAAAGTGACTGGTGAAAATCAGAGTGTGACAAGGAGGGGGCAGAGCAGGCGAGAATCCTATCACTGAACCACCAATGCCCTGGAGGGAGTGCTTTATGTAAATGTAAAAGTGATTTATGTAAATAGACCAAAGCTTTGAATGGGATTAAATCTATCCCTATATAGGCATATGGTTAAGCAGAAGCCAGGGGGAGCTGGCATACTATCCAACATCACTCTATGGAAGAAATAAAAGAAATGAGAGAGAAATGGTTGTTGGTAAATGTGGGATTGTGCAGGCACTGAGCCCCAGTGACAATCTTGGTGGCAAAAAAGTTTTCCTCCCCGCCACCTCCTTTCCTCCTCCTTTATACTAGAACACTGCTCATCTCTGGCTTATAGTTATGCTGGGGACTGAGGACCTCTGGTGTCTTGGACATGAATGTTTGTTGTGCTGAGAATAGAATAAATGAGGCTGAGGAAAGAATTAGCAAGATCGAGGATGAATTAGAGACAACTAAAAAAGAAGTAAGACATCTCAAAAAGAGATTAAGAGATATGAAAACAACAACAGAGACATATGGGATGACTTTAAAATAAACAATATGTACATTATTGGCTTACCAGAGGAAGAAAGAGAGGGAGGGGAAGAAAGCATTCTTCGGGACATAATAGCTGCATATTTCTCTAGTCTAGACAACATCAAAGACATAAAGGTTCAAGAAGCCCAGAGGGTCCCAAACAGAATAAACTCAGACTTAAAGACACCAAAACACATCATATTTAGAATGGAAAGGAATAAGGATAAAGAAAGGATCCTGAAGGCTGCAAGAGAAAAACAAGGAGTCACCTACAGAGGAAAACTCGTAAGATTAGCAGCAGACTTCTCCACACAAACACTACAAGCCCGACAATGGCAAGATATCTATCGAGTGCTCAATGAGAAAGACTTTCAACTAAGACTACTGTATCCTGCTATACTGTCATTCAGACTAGATGGAGGCATCAAAACCTTCTCAGATAAGCAACAGTTGAAAAAAATCAACTATCACTAAGTCTGCCCCGAAAGAAGTTCTGAAAGGTTTCCTATAAACAGTCAGACCACCATAAATATGCCAGATATCAGAACACTCTAAAAATGTACAAGAATGACATTAAAATTTCTTCAATCTTTGTTATCAAAAATGTCAATGGCCTGAATTCACCTATTAAAAGACACAGAGTAGGAAGATGGATCAGAAAACACAATCCAACAATATGCTATCTATAGGAAACCCACCTAACTCAATAAGACAAACACAGACTCAAAGTGAAAGGATGGAAAACTATCATACAAGTCAAAGGCCCACAAAAAAGGGCAGGAACAGCTATTCTCATATCTGACATGATAGATTTTAAAATCAATAAAATTATAAAAGATAGGGATGGATGTTACTTAATGCTCAATGGATCAGTCAATCAAGAGGACTTAACAATTATTAACATCTATGCACCCAGTGAGAAGCCATCTAAATACAGCAAACATCTACTGAAAGAGCTACAGTGATATATTAACAGCAACACAGTCATAATAGTGGACTTCAACACCTCACTCTCTCAACTTGACAGATCATCCAGGCAGAAAATCAATAGAGACATAAGGGAGCTAAATGACCAGATAAATAAACTAGAACTATTGTACATTTTCAGAGTCATTCATCCCAAGAAAATGGAATACACATTCGTCTCAAGTCCACATGGGTCATTCTCAAGGATAGACCGTATGTTAGGCCACAAAGACAGTATCAGCCAATTCAAGAGCATTGAAATCATCCCAAGCATCTTCTAAGACCACAGTGGAATTAAACTAACACTTCAAATTCAAGAAAAAATTAGTAACAGTCCCAAAATGTGGAAGCTCAACAGTACACTCCTAAACAACTATAGGGTCAAAGAGGAAATAAAGGAAGAAATCAAAATGTTTTCAGAGTTCAATGAAAATGAAGACACAAGCTATCAAACTATTTGGGACACAGCTAAGGCAATACTGAGAGGGAAGTTCATAGCCATACAAGCACACATTAGGAAATAAGAAAAAGCACAAATAATCAGCCTGATTGCACATCTTGAAGACCTAGAAGTAGAAAAACAAAGGAACCCTAAAGCAACCACTAAAGTTAGGGCAGAAATCAATAACATTGAAAATAAGAAAACCATACAAAAGATCAATGAAAGTAAATGTTGGTTCTTGAAAAGAGTGAACAAAATCGACAAACCTTTAGCCAGACTCACAAAAGAAAAAGGGGAGAAGACCCAAATAAATTGGATCATAAATGAAAGAGGAGATATCACAACAGACACCGCAGAAATTCAACACATCATGCGAGGCTTCTATGAACAACTATTTGCCACCAAGCTAGAGAAATGGACGATTTCCTAGACACCTACCAACTTCCAAAAGTAAGTAAAGAGGAAGTAGATAACATGAATAGGCCCATCACAGCTAATGAAATTGAAACAGTTATCAAAAACCTTCCCAAGAACGTAAGTCCTGAACCAGATGGTTTTACAAATGAATTCTACAAAACTTCAAAGAAGAACTAATACCTCTACTTTTAAAAGTCTTCCAGAACACTGAAGACACGGGAATACTCCCAGTTTCTATGAAGCCAACATCACTTTGATACCAAAAAGCAGACAGGGACACAACCAAAAAAGAAAGCTACAGACCAATATCTCTGATGAACATAGATGCTAAAATATTGAACAAAATTCTAACCAACCAGATACAGCAGTATATTAAAAAGATTGATCATTATGACCAAGTGGGGTTTATCTGAGCATGCAAGGTTGGTTTAATATACGTAAATCAATCAACATGATCCACCACATCAATAAAGGCAAGACCAAAACCACATGGTCATATCAATAGATGCAGAGAAAGCCTTTGACAAAATACAACATCCCTTTATGATCAAAACACTACAAAAATGGGAATAGATGGAAAATTCCTCAAGATAGTGGAATCTATATATAGCAAACCTACAGCCAACATCATGCTCAATGATGAAAAACTGGAAGCATTTCTCCTCAGATCAGGTACTAGACAGGGCTGCCCACTATCACCGTTACTATTCAACATAGTGTTGGAAGTTCTTGCCATAGCAATCAGGCAGGAGCAAGGAATTAAAGGGATACAGATTGGAAGAGAAGAAATCAAACTCTCCCTATTTGCAGATGATGATAGTATACATAGAAAAACCTAAGGAATCCAGCAAGAAGCTTTTGGAAATCATTAAGCAATACAGTACAGTGTCAGGCTACAAAATTAACATTCAAGAGTCAGTGGCATTCCTCTATGCAAACACTAAGTTAGAAGAAGATGAAGTCCAGAAATCAATTCCTTTTACTATAGCAACAAAAACAATTAAATATCTAGGGATAAACCTAACCAAAGAAGGGAAAGACTTGTATACTGAAAATTATTATTATTATATAAAATTATTATTACTCAAGGTAATAGAAAAAGACACAAAGAAGTGGAAAGATATTCCATGTTTGTGGGTTGGAAGAATTAACATCATCAAAATGAATATACTACCCAGAGCCATATATAAATTTAACGCTTGGCATATCGCACCAAAGTAAAGGACTCTGGGGTGGGTGGGTGGGAGAATACAGGTCCATGAAGGATGATAAATGACATAGTAGGGGTTGTATTATTAAATGGGAAACTGGGGAATGTTATGCATGAACAAACTATTGTATTTACTGTTGAATGTAAAACATTAATTCCCCAATAAAGAAATAAATTAAAACAAAAAAAATTTAATGCTATCCCCATCAAGATCCCAAACACATTTATTAGGAAAATAGAACAAATGCTACAAATGTTTATCTGGGACCAGAAAAGACCTAGAATTGCCAAAACAATCTTGAGAAGAAAGAATAGAACTGGAGGCATACACTCCCAGATCTCAAATTGTATTATAGGGCCATTGTCATCAAAACTGCTTGGTACTGGAACATGAATAGACACACTGACCAGTGGAATAGAATTGAGAGCCCAGAAATGAGCCCCCACACCTATGGACATCTAATCTTTGACAAAGTTGCCCAGACTATTCAATGGAGAAAGCAGACTCTCTTCAGCAAATGGTGTTGGAAAAAATGGGTTGAAACATGCAGAAGAATGAAACTGAGCCACTATATTTCACCAAATACAAAAGTAAATTCCAGGTGGATCAAGGACTTGGATGTTAGACCACAAACTATTAGATACTTAGAGGAAAATATTGACAGAACTCTTTTCCCCATAAATTTTAAAAACATCTTCAATGAAACAAATCCAATTACAAAGAAGACTACAGCAAGCATAAACCTATAGGACTACATCAAATTAAAAAGCTTCTACACAGCAAAGGAAACCACTACCAAAACCAAAAGACCCCTCACAGAACGGGAGAAGATCTTTACATGCCATACATCAGACTAGAGGCTAATAACCAGAATATATAAAGAGCTTGCCAAACTCAACAACAAGACAACAGATAACCCCATCCAAAAATGGGGGGAGGACATGGACAGAATATTCACCACAGAAGAAATCTAAAAGGCCAAGAAACACATGAAAAAAATTATCCAAGTCGGGGGTCGGGCGGTGGCGCAGTGGGTTAAGTGCATGTGGCGCAAAGTGCAGGGACCGGCGTAAGGATCCCGGTTCGAGCCCCCGGCTCCCCACCTGCAGGGGAGTCGCTTCACAGGCGGTGAAGCAGGTCTGCAGGTGTCTATCTTTCTCTCCCCTTCTCTGTCTTCCCCTCCTCTCTCCATTTCTCTCTGTCCTATCCAACAACGAATTGCGTCAACAAGGGCAATAATAATAGCCACAACGAAGCTACAACAAGGGCAACAAAAGGGGGAAAAAAATGGCCTCCAGGAGCGGTGGATTCATGGTGCAAGCACCAAGCCCAGCTATAACCCTGGAGGAGGAAAAAAAAAAAATGCTCCAAGTCTTTGTCAGAGAAATGCAAATAAAGACAACAATGAGATACCACTTCACTCCTGTGAGAATGTCGTACATCAGAAAAGGTAACAGTAGCAAATGCTGGATAGGTTTGTGGGGTCAAAGGAACCCTCCTGCACTGCTGGTGGGAATGTCCATTGGTCCAACCTCTGTGGAGAACAGTCTGGAGAACTCTCAGAAGGCTAGAAATGGACCTACCCAATGATCCTGCAATTCTTCTTCTGGGGATATATCCTTATGCCAGTCCTTGAGCTTTGTGCCACATGCGCTTAACCTGCTATGCTACCACCTGACTCCCTGGGGATACATCCTAAGGAGCCCAACACACCCATCCAAAAAGATTTGTGTACACATATGTTCTTGGCAGCACAATTTGTAATAGCCAAAACCTGGAAGCAGCCCAGGTGTCCAACAACAGATGAGTGGCTGAGCAAGTTGTGGTATATATACACAATGGAATACTACTCAGCTGTAAAAAAAAAAAATAGTGACTTCACCATTTTCAGCCGATCTTGGATGGAGCTTGAAGAAATCATATTAAGTGAAATAAGTCAGAAACAGAAGGATGAATATGGGATGATCTCACTCTCAGGCAGAAGTTGAAAAACATGATCAGAAGAGAAAACACAAGTAGAACCTGAACTAGAATAGGCATGTTGCACCAAAGTAAAAGACTCTGGAGTGGGTGGGGGGGAGAATACAGGTCCAAAAATGATGACAGAGCACCTAGTGGGGGTTGTATTGTTATATGGAAAACTGGGAAATGTTATGCATGTACAAACTATTGTATTTATTGTGGAATGTAAAATGTTAATTCCCCAATAAAGAAATTAAAAACAAAAAAGCTATATCTCACCTATTTTCAAATGGAATTTATGGCAGCTATAATCATACACATTTGACTTTTTAGTATTTCATATTTTATTTTTTAATTTATTTTTATTTTATTACGTGTATGTTTGTGTATGTCTCCTCCAGGGTTATCATTGGGTTATCCTGCAGGAGGAATCCACTGCTCCTTGTGGCCTTTTTCTTCCTTCTTTCCTTCTTTCCTTCCTTCCTTCCTTCCTTCCTTCCTTCCTTCCTTCCTTCTCTCCTTTCTTTCTTTCCTTCTTCTTCTTTTTCTTTTTCTTCTTTTGCTTTATTTGATAGGACAAAGAGAAATTGAGAAGCGAGGAGGAAATGGAGAAAAAGAGAAACAAACACTTGCAGTATTTGCTTTATCACTTGCTTCCACCTGCAGCTGGGTTTGGGGGTTTGAATCTGGGTCCTTGCTCATGGTAATGTGTGCACTTGACCAGGCACACCACTGCCCAGCCTGTACTTCATATTTTGTATCATTATATTCTTTACAAATAATTTAAAATTCATTTTCTCCTTTGATCCTTATGGTATAATATGATATAATAGAGGTAAGTGTTATTCTTTCTATTTAAGAAGAGTAAGTAAATAGGCTAGAGAGTTTTCCCCGGTCATAAAACCTGGAAACTGCAAAATCAAGGCATCAATTCAAGTCTGGTACATTGCCCACTATTCATTCTGAGCCCCATGTATACCAATTTCTGCAAGCATAGTTATCTTTCACATGCATTAATTACAGAACTGCTTTACCAAATAGTGACAGAAACTTTGTCCATGTTTAAATTATCACCTACACACACACACACACACACACACACACACACACGAGTATATAATAAGAACATTCTCCTTGGCAAAACGTTCTCCTAAGGACCTGCTTAAACAAGTTTCTTCTTCTTCTTTTTTAAATAATCCAACAATCCCTAACACCAATTGGCTTTTGTCCTAAAACCAGACAGTTCCTGAGTAAACACCTCTTTCTTCAAACACAGAGGCTCCCGTGTGAAAGCAACTTATACACATTATGACAAAAATACTCCTAAGTTTCATTATGATTTGCTCCTCTGAAACAGTATCGTGTCCCTAGAGAAAAGATGAAAAATAAATGAAGTGAGGTTAAAATGTGCCTATTATTCATGAAATAATTACTGGTTTCGGGAGAAAAGGAGCCTAACAGTTTCAGTGTGACTTGGTAAGAATGAAAATAAAAATACTAAAGAAATATAACAGCTTGATCAAAAATATTCAGGGACTTTAATTAAATAAGCATATTTAAAACCATATGATTAATGGGACACTCTGTTAAAAGCCAAAGGAAATATGATATATGAAAAAGTTCATTTCCTCTTCTATGATCAAATAAATTATTACATGGTGAGAAAACCTGAAAGCTAATATAATTTGTCATGTCCCATCTTGTAGATGATCAAATAAGAGGTTTAGTAGCTCGTTCAAAGTCATAAAGATTCAGAAAAAGCCAGGATTGCAGCCTGGGTTATCTAATTCTGGAGCTCTTTTGCTTACACATAATTACTTTCTTATACATGTAAATAACTGAAAGACTTCGTAGTGTTTGAAAACTAAGAGGAGCAAAATATTACACAAGTATGGGGGAAGAACAGGTTGATCTTGACCTGAAAAAAGTGAGATTTACCCAAGCCATCTCTGTGTCCATGAGCAAGTTACTGAAACTTCTTGAGCCTCAGAATTTAATAAATGTATCTCACGTTTATGATGATTTTTACAGTCCCCAGATTCTGAAGATAAGTTATAGAGTTGACATGTTTATAATTACTGGGTTCATCTTCTCTGTTTAGATCTTGCCCTATTCTGGGCTAAAGAATAGGCATGAAATGATGGAGGAGTAGAACAGCAGAACTGAAGTTGAAAAATCAAATGCAGGGGCCAGGCGGTGGTGCACCTGGTTGATTGCACACATTACAGTGCACAAGGACCCGGGTTCAAGCCCCTGGTCCCCACCTGCAAGGAAAAAGCTTCATGAGTCATGGAGCAGGGCTGCAGGTGTCTCTCTGTCTCTCCCTCTTTCCATCTCCACCTCCTCTCTCAATTTCTGGATGTTTCTATCCAATAAATAAAGATAAGAAATTTAAAAATCACATGCTTTATGTTTTCATTAGGTTTTATTTTATATACTTTTTTAGGTTCTAATTTCTTTGAATAATTATGATAAAACAGGTCTAGAGGCAACAAATTCTATTTGTCTATCTTTCTCTTCCTCTTTATCTCCCCTCCTCTCTCAATTTCTCTCTGTCCTATCACATAAAATGAAGAGAGAGGGAAAAAAAATGGCCGCTGGGAATAGTGGATTTCTATTACTGAGCCCCAGCAGAAGCCCTGATGACAATAAAAAAAATGGAAGGCTTGCTCCCCACCTTTCATGAATACCTTTTGTATTATAGATGCTGATATATGTTTTATATATTTTTATTAGGTTTTATTTTATTCTCACTTATTCCTTCTCTCAAGTTATCTCTCTCTTAATGTGACTGAGACTTTGATCTATGCTATTTACCTTTCTAAAGAATTCCTTTGAATAATTATTATAAAATAGGTCTAGAGGCAACAAATTCTATTAGTTTTAGTCTAAGACTATTTCTCAAACTTTGAAAGATTCTTTTTCAGAGTAAAGAATTCTAAGTTATTTTTTCTCTTACTGTTTTAAATATTCTTGTTAAAATAATTTTTCTTATTTATTTTATTTAATTAGACAGAGATAAATTGAGAAGGAAGGGAGATACAGAGAGAAAAAGAAAGATAGGTTGGGGGTTTGGGGGAAGGAGACATTTATAGCACTGTTGTTTCAGCACTTGTGAAGCTTCCCACATGCAGATGGGGACTGGTGACTTAAAACTGGATCCTTGAGTATGGTAATGCTTGTGCTCAACTGGGTATGCCATTGCCCAGTCCCAATACTTTAAACAGTCTACGTCACTTTTTTTTCTTGCTTACATGGATTCTAAGAAGTTAAATGTGTCTGGTAGAGTGGTGGTGTGCTTGGTAAAGAGCATATATTGTGGGAGTCGGGCTGTAGCGCAGTGGATTAAGCGCAGGTGGCGCAAAGCACAAGGACCGGCATAAGGATCCCAGTTCGAACCCCGGCTCCTCACCTGCAGGGGAGTCGCTTCACAAGCGGTGAAGCAGGTCTGCAGGTGTCTTTCTCTCCTCCTCTCTGTCTTCCCCTCCTCTTTCCATTTCTCTGTCCTATCCAACAACAATAATAACTACATCAATAAAAAAAACAACAAGGGCAACAAAAGGGAATAAATAAAATATTTTAAAAAAAGAGCATATATTGCTTTGTGCAAGGACATGGGAAGGCCTTGGTCCCCACCTGAAGGAGGGAAGCTTCATGATTGGTAAGCAAAGCTATAGGTCTCTCTCTCTCTCTCTCTCTCTTTCTCTCTTTCTCTCTCTCCCTCCCTCCTCTGTTCCCTTTCTCTTTCAATTTCTCTCTATCCTATCAAATAAAATAAATAAAAATGTTTTAAATTTTTTTAAAAAGTTAAATGGGGAGTCGGGCGCAAAGCGCAAGCCAGCATAAGAATCCCGTTCGAGCTCCCAGCTCCCCACCTGCAGGGGAGTCACTTCACAAGTGGTGAAGCAGGTCTGCAGGTGTTGGTATGCTTCTAAATTCTGCTTCTAAGACCCTTTCTGTTGCATTACTTACAATGTGGTCTATTTACATAATCACTGTTTTACCTGGGTCCCCCCCTGCCTGCAGGGTATTGGTTTAATCCCCACTGGTTAGATGGAAGCTTTCTATGTTCTGTTCACACCCTTATTTTGCTCTGCCCCCTCTCCTAGTCATTTCCTTTCCCTTGTTACTTCCGGTGAAGAGATGCATAAAAGGCGATGTATCTGATTAATAAACGAGATACTGCTTTCCAGCTCAGCCATGAGTCCCTGGTCATCTCTCTGCCGTCTGTGAAGCTAGCCCAGCCAGGCAAATGGCGCCCGAACAGGGACTGACTTGCAGGTGTCTATCTTTCTCTCCCCCTCTCTGTCTTTCCCTCCTCTCTCTATTTCTCTGTCTTATCTAACAAGGAAGACATCAATAACAACTACTACAACAATGAAAAACAAGGGCAACAAAAAGGGAAAATAAATAAATATTAAAAAAGTTAAATGTAGCTTTTCTTTGTTCTTCTAATAGATAAGTTATTTTTTTCTCCCTTTAGTTTCTTCTAATTTTTTTAACTTTATTTTTCCATTTTTTTATTTGATAAGACAGAGAGAAGTTGAAAAAAAAGGGGTATAGAGGAGGAGAGAGAGGAGTGGGGAAGATAGCATAATAGTTATGCAAAAGGACATTTGTGCCTGAGACTTTAACGTCCCAGGTTCAATACCCACCACCACCATAAGTCAGAGCAAAGGAGTTCTCTGGCGTCTCTCTCTCTCTCTCTCTCTCTCTCTCTGTATTTCTATTAAAGTAAATAAATAGGGTAGGGAAGATAGCATAATGGTGATGCAAACAGACTCTCATGCCTGAGATTCCAAACCCAGGTTCAATCCCCCACACAACTACAAGCCAGAGCTGTTGTTTCTCTGTCTCTCTCTCTGCATCACTCTCAAAAATAAAATAAATAAAATACTTTTAAAACATTTAAAGAAATAAATACATAAAATACTAAAAATTTTAGAAAATTAAAAAAAAAGAAGAGTGAGACAGACACCTGAAGCACTATTTCATCACTTGTGAAACTCCCCTCCTGAAGGTGGGGACTGGGAGGCTTGAACCAAATCCTTGGTCGTGGTAATGTGTGCACTTAGCCAGGTGTACCACCACCCAATCTCCTATTTTTTACTTCCTATAGTTTGAAAATCATACAGCAACATACAGGGTTTTGTTGTTTGTTGTTGTTGTTGTTGTTAATGATTTGTCCTACCTGGTATTCTCTGTGCTTCCTGTATTATTTATTTATTTGTGTGTGTGTTTGTTTGTTTATGCTTCAGGGTTATTGCTGGGGCTCAGTGCCTGCACTACAACTCCACAGTTCCTGGAGGCCATTTTTTTTTCTTCATTGTTGTTGTTGTTGCTATTATTGCCGCCCCGTTGTTGTTGGATAGGTCAGAGAGAAATCAAGAGAGGAGGGCAAGACAAAGTGGGAGAGAAAGATAGACACCAGCAGACCTGCTTCACCATGGGGGCAGGTATCTGGGCTTCGCACTATGTGCACTTAACCCAGTACACTACCACCCAGACCCCCTCCCTCTGGTATTTCCCCCCCACCCGTATTCTTATTGCATGTTAGACTTTTGTAATTGCTCCACAATCCTATATTATTGTCACATTTTAGTTTTAAAATTATCCTTAAGTTTTCTTTATTATCTGTATTTATTTAGTGGATAAAAATAGTCAGAAATAGAGAGGGTAAGGGGATATAGAGAGGGAGAGAGACAGAGAGACTCCCGCAACACTGCTTCATGACTTGTGAAGCTTTCCCCCTGCAGGTGGGCACCAGAGACTTGAACCCAGATCCTTGTGCATTGTAGCATGTGTTCTCAGCCAGGTGCACCACACCTGAACCCCACATTTTAATGTTTGCACTTTATTTTAGAGGATTTGAGGATACTATTGATATAACCTTAAATTCAAAGATTCTTTCCTCATCCATTTCCAGTCTAATGAGCCCATCAAAGGCATTCTTCATTTCTGTTATAGTGTTACTCTAACATTTCTTTTGGCTTTTTCTTTTACTTTATTTGATTTAGAATTTCTATCTCTAGAATTATGTTTAATTCTATTCTTTTATGATGTCTAATTTTTTTAAGATTCCATTTATTTATTAATGAGAAAGGAGGGGAGAGAGAGAGAAAGAACTAGACATTACTCTGGTACATGTGCTTCTGGGGATTGAACTCAGGACCTCATGCTTGAGAAGTCAGTGCTTCATCCACTGTGTCACTTCCTGAACCACAGATGATGTCTGCTTTTTCCGTTAGCGTCATCAACATATTACTTACATTTATGCTACACTGCTGGTCTGATAGTCCGAACACTTCTGCCATAGCTGCGATTGACCTGATGCTTGCTCTGTTTCTCCAAACTGTATTTCTCAACTGCTAGTATGCTTTGCAGTTTTCTTTTGGAAGCTGTAGTAAAAGGAACTTCTGTAAATGTATCTTCATTTGTGACAGTAAGGTGTGAAGAGAGTGGGAGGGTTTACAAAAATCTCTAATTAAATATTTTATATATCTAAGCCTGTGCATCTGGTCTATAAACTTCATACTTGTTTTTCATCTGTCACTGGGAGTGGAGGTGGGGGAGGGGCAAGAGAGCAAGAGTGGGCTGGAGCTGGGTATTTCCCTTCTCTCACATGAAAGGTTAAAGGTAGCTGGAGTTAGTTATTTTCCTCCCTCTAGCCCTTCCTCCTCATGCAAGCTGGGTATTTCCCTTCTTCAAGATCAGTCAGACTTCAATTAAAAAAAAAAAAATCTTATAGGTTAGCTTTGATTACATAGCTTTGCCAGAAGATAGATCTTGTTAAGAACTAAATGTTCTCATTTATGTTTAAATGGTTTCTCTGCCCCTCACCCTGCTAGGAGTAATAGGGGATTTCCCCATGTTAGTCACTGTGACTCCCTGGTAGAATTCTTGGAGTCTAAACTCCTAAAAGTATGCCTCTTTCTCTTCCCCCACCCTTGTGACAGGGTCCCTCTGGAGTTTTCATCTTTTAGTCGTGCCCATGTGGGGCGTCTAGTAATTTGTCAACTATAGTTCATATTTCCTACTGACAACGCCATTGCTCATGGAAGTTTCTTCTCCAGCATATTGTAATTCTCTGTGCCTGCCTGTTGACCTCTGAAATTCTGGGGCCTTCAGTGAAAACATGCCCCCAAAAGAGTGGGATTGAATTGTCAAGTATGACTATGGAGGAAGGGAAGAACAACGATTGAGGAAGTGTGTAAAATATAACCATAGTAATTAGCATGTGGGTAGTAAAAGACAGCCCAGGACTTCCGACCCTACCCCTTCTTTCCTAGGGAAAGGAGCCAGGGAACCACAGTGAGATGTAATGAGAGGCAGAGAAATGTGGTCCTGGAATTCTCACCTTCCCCCACCTCCTCTGTCTCTGTGGTGGTTCGGATTGAACTCTCAAGCATGAGGTCCTGATTTCCATCCCCAGCAGCACATGTACCAGAGTGATGTCTGGCTCTTTCTCACTCTCCTCATATCTTTCTCATGAATAAATAAATAAAATCTTCAAAATACCAGTGTGCAGTTTGGACTTTTTCTGAGTCACTGGACAGTAAAGTGCCTTTTCCTGGTTTTAGCAGTTTGTTTGTCTTGTGACCTCACAACTCTTACAGATTTTGTGAAGAAAAGTTTCACATTTGTCTAGTGTGTGGTTTGTTAGGGTGGAGTGGTAACCTCCAAGGTGTTTTTAATGTTAGACCATAAGATGTAGGTCATATTAGAGGTTTTTTCTTTTTTAATTGTTGCATAACTTTACCACAAATTTAATGATTTATAAGAACAATCATCACAGTCTGTAAATATCAAGTTCAGCAGACAATATAGTCAAGTTGTTTTGTTCTGGTTCCCAAAAGGCTTAAATTAAGATACCCAACTGGAAAGCTGATTTAAAAAGAATGTGTTTTGTAGATTATTCAGGTTCACAAACAACTAAATAAATTTAGTTCTTTGCAGATGTTGCACTGAAGTCTCTGTCTTCTTGATTCACTCTCAATTCCTGGAAGCCATTGTCAGCTTTTTCCTATGACCTCCTCCATTTTCAAAACCAGCAACAGAGAGACTTCCTGGCATCGAATCTCCCTCATGCTTCAAATCTCTTTTTAGTCCCTTTTAAAGGTTCACATTATTTAATCAGGCTCATCCAGTCTCCTTGTCTCATGTCAGTCATATCATATGCCATAACTTGATCATATCATATTTACAAGTCTTGAGGATTGTAAAAGGCATGTTACTGGGGTGGGGTTGGGGGTAGGGGTTGAATATTAGGGATCACCAAATAATTTTTCTGCAGATTTTAAGTTTCTTAAGTTCAGAGATTATAGAAAATTCACCAGGGGCTGGGTGGTGGCACACCTGTTTGAGCACACGTTACAATGCACAAGGACCCAGGTTCAAGCTCCCAGTCCCCACCTGCAGGGGGAAAGCTTTGCAAGTGGTGAAGTAGGGCTGCAGGTGTCTCTCTCCCCCCTCTTCCCTCTCGACTTCTGGCTGTCTCTATCAAATAAATAAATTAAATTAAAAAGAAAATGCACCATACAGTAGTTTCTAATGAACTCAATCTAAATAAGGCCTCAATACCCAGTGTGACGGAATGCCACACACTGTCACTTCAGTATTTGCAAAAAGAGACTCATTTATAAACATTTAAAAACTCAGTGGATGTGAGAACTATGTTCAAATCAATGTCTCTGCTCCCTTGATTTAGGAATCATTTATACAGATGGGTGGGAAGGGAGAGCTGGAAAAGCAAGAGGTGAATTTTAAGGTAAAGAGGATGGAGCCTGAGATCCTCAGGTATTCCAGTCTTCTGGATCCCAACTTCCTGGGTCTTAGGGCCAGGTGGTGGTACACCTGGTTGAATGTATATGTTACAGTTCATAAGGAACCAGATTTGAGCCCTTAGTCCCCATCTATAGGGGAAAGCTTTGCACATGGTAAAGCAGTGCTACAGGTGTTTCTCTTACTCTCTATCTCTCCCTTCCTTCTCAATTTCTGACTGTCTTTATCAAATAAAAAAAAAGATAATAATTATAATAAATAAAACTTCCTGGGTCTTGTTGGGTTTTCTGTAAATTTTTTCCTTAAACAAAGCTTGCCATAGGCCTTTGTCTTTTTCTCTGTTTTGAAGGACCACGACAAAAAAGAAAGGGCTTGGGGTTTGGTCTTTTTGCTTTTGAAATTCAATTCTAACATACTAACTGTGACTTGCAAAACAGGGTAAGCAAAATAATACTTTGCCTAACTCATTTAATCAATTTCAGATCACCTCCCCCCTCATTAAAAAATAAATGCTGACTAGCTCTTAACAAATTGGATCATAGAAAAAAATTTTTGATATAGATAGCCTTAATCTAAAAGGATCATATTAGGAATTAACAGGTAGTTTTAATGAAGAATAATCTAAAGAGTGTTTGCTGAGTAAGAAAAGATTTTATTGAAATAGTTGCTGGCCTAATCTCTAATAAATTTCCAGAAATTATGAAGATAGGAAATCTTCAAATTTTTCATAGACATGATGAGAACTGTAAATTAAGAGCACTAATTAAAGTATGTTCTCTACCCATTAAAATAAAATATGCTGGAAAGCACTGCCAACACTTTTTATGTTAGCCAACAGATGATGCAAGTACCAAATCTCTGCTAGAAATTGTTTTTCATTCGTATTTTCTGTCAACCCAGACTTTTAAAACTTTGCATCTGCCATTTTGGCTGTAGAGTACTATTCCCATGTTGGTGATGGAATTCAGTGTTAGACTGAAAGGGGGAGGTCTGTAACTTGTTTCCTGTCAGTTATATTTGAAGTATTACTGATCAAGTATAGCAGGGGAGCAAGAGGGAATAGCCCAAGGGGCATAGAAGTCCTTTTTTTTCCCCTTTATTGGGGGCATTAATGGTTTATAGCAAACCGTAAAGTACAGTAGCTTGTACATGTGTAACATTTCTCAGTTTTCCACATAACAATTTAACCCCCTCTAGGTCCTCCTCTGCCATCATGTTCCAGGACCTGAATCCTCTCCCCCCACCACATCCCTACACCCCAGAGTCTTTTATTTTGGTGCAATACACCAAACCCAATGCAAGTTCTGCTTTGTGTTTTCCTTCAGTTCTTATTTTTCAACTTCTGTCTATGAGTGAGATCATCCCATAGTCATACTTCTCTTTCTGGCTTATCTCACTTAACATGTTCTGCTGTTAAGAGTTCAAGGCTGATGTCTGCATTGGAAGAATCACAAAAGAGACAGCCATGTTTCCAGGAGATGAGCATTTACTGAGACAAAACAAGGATAGAAAAGAGAAGAAAATACATGCTTTAGAGGCATCTGAGAAAGCAGTGAGGTTTCCTAGTCTTCTTTTATACTGGGTTCCTGGGATGCATGGGACCTTGAGGGAATGTACTTCAGCCACTTTTCCAGATTAGCATCTGCATTCATCTGCATTTTACCGCACTAGCAGTCAGGTGAAAAGGGAGATACTGGTACAGAAAGCAGAATTCTTGGCTTGTCTGGCCCTTCTTCCTGGCTACCTGCAAGGTACAGGGGGTGGGGGTCTACTTCCTCCAGAGGAATTTTTCCCTACGCACCCCCCTAACACAAAAGTCACTTGCTCTACTTAGAGGGCAACTAATAGGAAGAATTTTGTTTCTTGGTTTATACTACTTTCCATGTTACAGTAACCCTTTTATAGGTTTCTGAGGGAGTAGCAACCATTCTAAAACTAGACATTTATTTCATATATGAAACATTACTTTTCAGTTTTTTGAATAAGTTATTACTTTTTAAATTTGATTTCCTGAACCAGACTGGGACAGAAAGATATGAGTCACTGGTCATTTTCTGAAACCTTACCAGGTTATATGTCTCCTATTAGAGAAATCTGGCATCTGAGAAACAAGACAGAATGAATGTTATAGGGTAATTATGTCCCCCACCTTCATGTTTGTGGTCCCAAACAGCTCCCACAAGTGCTTTATAATGTTACTTTGAAGAGGCAATTAAGTAAAACTGGGGTTATTAGGTGGTTTTTAATGCAAGATGATTAGAGTTCTTGTAAACAGAGGTGATTAAGACATAGACAATAACAGAGGAAAGACCATGTGAAGATACAGTCATCTATAAGTCAATTAGACAAACCTTAGAAGAAATCAACCCTACTTATACCTTGATCTTAGAATCCTAGCCCTCAGAACTGTGAGAAAAATTAACTTAATTCACTTCAGTTGAGGTAGTTGTTGTAGTATCTTAATACAATGAGTAAGTGACTTATTGAAGAAAGCAACTGTGAAAGAAAAGGAAGAGAAGTGACAGGTAGAGAGGGTCTCCAGTTGAAATGCATATTTAACATCGTTGGAGTAAGAAAGAAAAGAAAGGATAGTTAGACAGGAAGAGCTTCAACTATCTGTGGCAACTGTGGCAACTATCTGGGGAGTCCCCAGCAAAAGCTGCTTCTTGTAGAAGTTCTAATTCCTCTGACTCTAGCACCCTGGGCTTGCTCATGATTGGCTGGAAGCAGTTCAGGAGAGCATCAAATGGCAGGAACCCAGATCCTGGTTGGGAGGCCCTCAGTCACCATACTCCCCACAATATGCTCTCAAAAGGGATGCCTGAAGGGTCTACTTTCCTGATGTCATGCCAGGTAACGAGTATGGCTGTCTGTCCTTCCAAAGGATGGAGACCCCTTCCAACTCTCCCTTGTCTTCCCTTCTCAATTCTATAGGAGAACATGAAAAATAGCAAAAAGACAGAGAGTTAAGCTAACCTACTGAAAAAAATGAGAATAGGAAAACTTCAGTTTGTCCTAGTTTCAACAGTCAAAACTACAACCTGAACACCCGTTTCCTAGACTGGTGATGCCTTTTACCAAGGGCTATTTCCCAAATGACATCCCAATAGTGTCATTTGTTGGCTTATTACCATTTCCTTGCTCCTCAGTACCCACAACTTCAACTCCTGTAAAAAAGTTGTTTTTTTTTTAATTATAATCAAGGGCTGGGGAGATTAAAAAAAAAAAATCAGTAATACAACACACTTACATGCCTGAAGCATTGGAGGTCTCAAGTTCAAACTTCAACCAGAGGTTTTTTGCTTTTTTATTTATCCCCTTTTGTTGCCCTTGTTTTATTGTGGTAATTATTGTTGTCGTCATTGTTGGATAGGACAGAGAGAAATGGAGAGAGGAGGGGAAGACAGAGAGAAGGACAGAAAGATAGATACCTGCAGACCTGCTTTGCTGCTTGTGAAGCGACTCCCCTACAGGTGGGGAGATGGGGGTTCGAACCGGAATCCTTATACTGTTCCTTGTGCTTTGCGCCACCTGTGCTTAACCAGCTGAACTACCGCCTGACTCCCCAAACAGAGGTTTTTAACCATAGTTGAGCAATGCTCTGATTAAAACAAACAAAAGCCAATATAATCTTATAAGTAATAATATACAGTATGTATATACAATAACATATATATTTCTAGTAGAATTAAGCCAGAAATCAATAATGAACTATTTACAAACGCTTGAAGATTAAGGAACAACCCTTGAACTGAGATGAGTCTCAAGAACCAACAAATTGGAGCTGGGTGGTGGTGTACCTGATTGAGCACATATATCATACTGTGCAAAGTCCCTGGTTCAAACCCCTAGTCTCCACCTGCAGGGGGGAAGCTTTACAAGTGGTGAAGCAGTGCTGCAGGTGCCGCTCTCTCTCTCTCTCTCTCTCTCTTTCCCTCTCTATTTTGTCCTTCCTCCTCTATTGATTTATCTCTATTAAGTAAATAAATAAAATATTTTTAGTACTATGTGCTCTTAACTGGGTGCCCCACCGCCCGGCCCCGTATAAAATATATATATTAAAAAAAAGAATAAAGAAATAGTAGCTGTTATAGACTGAATGTTTGTACATTCATAGAATTCTTAAATTGAGATGTAACCCCATGGTATCTGGAGGGGGATCTTTGGAAGTTATGAGATTGAAGTCCTCAAGAATGGAACTAATAGTTAGAGAGAATGCACCAGACAGGGTTCAGTCCATATTTGAGTCCCAGATCTACACAGGAGGTGCTTATGGCACCAGGGAAGGCCTCGTGTCATAGTCTCTTTCTGTCTTTCTGTCTGAATGGGAAAAAAAAATTATCCAGGGCAGTGAAATCACACATACTAAGACGTAAATTCTGGGGAAAAGAAAAACAGACTTAGTGATCTTATAAGAGTCAGCATGTTTGCTCCTTTTCTGCCACATAAAGTATAAGATGAAAGGGGTCGGGCGGTAGCAGTGGGTTAAGCACACGTGGCGCAAAGCACAAGGACCAGTGGAAGGACCCCAGTTTGAGCCCCTGGTTCCCCACCTGCAGGGGAGTCGCTTCACAGGCGGTGAGGCAGTTCTGTAGGTATCTATCCTTCTCTTCCCCTCTCTGTCTTCCCATTCCTCTCTCCATTTCTCTCTGTCCTATCCAACAATGATGATGACATCAGTAACAACGAGAATAATGACCATAACAATGGTAAAAATAACCAGGGTAACAAAAGGGAAAAATGGCCTCCAGGAGCAGTGGATTTGTGGTGCAAGCACTGAGCCCGGCAATAACCCTGGAGGCAAAAAAAAAAAAAAAAAAGAGTATAAGATGACTAAGACTGTAATGAAAACAAAATATATCAGAAACATTTCAATTCCTGACACTACCATATGCCATACATATGGCTTGTGCTCTGGTCTTTCTTTCATTAAAAAAAAAACTAAAAAAAAAAACTTTTTTTTTCCTTGTCATTACTGAGGTTTCATACCTCTGGGCCAATTTCTTTTCAGGTTGAAGAAAGACTAGAGCCAGAAAGATAGCGTAATGGTTATCTAAAATGATTTTCATACCTGGGGGTCCAAGATTCTAGGCCCAATCCCCAGCACCACCATAAACTAAAGCTGAGTTAGCTCTGATTTAAAAGAGAGAGAGAGGGCAAGATACCACACCACTGAAGCTTCTTCCAGTGCAGTGGGGTCTGGGCTTAAACCTGGTTCATGCCCATGACAAAACAGGCATACAATTCAGGTGAGTAATTTTGCTGAATTTTATATAAAAATTCTTTTAAAAATAATAATGGGGTCTGGGTGGTGGTGCTCTCAGTTAAGCACACATAGTACTAACCACAAGGACCAGGGTTTGAGCCCCCAGCTCCCTACCTGCAGGGGGGTATGCCTCTCCTTCTCTACCTCCCCTCCTCTCTCAGTTTTTCTCTGTCCTACCCAATAAAATGAAAAATATAACCACCAGGAATAGAGGATTCTAAGTGCTGACATAGAGCCAGTGATAACCTTGAAGGCAAAATAGTAATAATAATAATAATAAATAATACCAGTGCAGGCTGGTATTGCCGGATCATATGATAATTCTATTCTTATTGTTCATTTTTTTTTCTTTTTACCAGAACACTGCTCAGCTCTAGATTATGGTAGTATGGGGGATTGAACCTGGGACTTTGGAGCCTCAAGCATGAGAATCTGTTTGCATAGCCATTTTGCTGTCTATCCTCTGTGATAATTTTATTCTTAATACTTGAGGAACCATCAAATTGTTTCTTTTGCACTGGCACCATCCTATATTATCACCAGTAATGTACAAGTTTTTTTTTCTACATCTTCACCAAAACTTGTTATTTTCTGTTTTATTATTGTAATTATATTTGTAGTCATCCTAATGAATGGGAAATTTTCTTTTACTTTTTTTTGTTTTGTTGTTGTAATCATTGTTGGATAGGACAGAGTGCCAGTCCCTGTTCAGGGCACCATTTGCCGGTCTAGCTTCGTGGGTGAGAGACAGACGACCAGGGACTCATGGCTGAGCTGGGAACAGCAGTTCAATCTTTATTGACGAGCGGGGATGCAGTTCAACAATCTAATCTCTTCTAATCTCTCTTCATTAGAAAGCCCTGTCTTTTATGTCTCCTGAGGCGGAAGTGTCAGGAAGAGGAAGTAAGTAGGATAGGGGGTGGGGAGAAGGAAAACAGCCTGTGAACCAGTGGGGATTAAACCAGTGAAAACAGTGATTATGTAAATAGACCACAAGCAATGCAACAGAAGGGGTCTTAGAAGCAGAATTTAGAAGCAGACCAACAACAGAGAGAAATGGAGTGAGGAGGGGGTAAACAGAGGGGAGGAGAGAAAGACACCTACAGACCTGCTTCACCACTTGTAAAGCAACTTCCCTGAAGGTGGGGAGCTGGAGGTTCAAACCCAGATCCTTATGCTGGTCTTGCGCTTTGCACCACCTGCACTTAACTCACTGCACTACCCCCTGACTCCCTTCTACTTTTTTAATGTGGTGCCAATGAATGCACTTTACTACAGAACCACCTTCTTAATCCCATTTTTTTAAAAAGTTATTTTTCCTCCTGAGTCCGAAATCTGAAAAAAAAAAAAAAAAACTATTGTAGCCACAGACACTTTGGAATATAACTAAAATATGTCCACCAGCTATCTACAAAATGGAAGGCACCCCCCCCCCAACTCTTCATCTGCACTATTCTAGCCTTTAAGTTCATGATTAGCCAACAATTTCTTTGGCTTCATATGTTAACTCTCTTTTCAGCTACCAGGTTCCCAATGCTACCATGATGCCAACCAGACTTCCCTTGATAGACAACCCCACCAATGTGTCCTGGAGCCCCACTCCCCCAGGGTCCCCACCCCACTAGGGAAAGAGAGAGGCAACCTGGGAGTATGGATCAACCTGTCAATGCCCATGTTCAGCAGGGAAGCAATTACAGAAGCCAGACCTTCCACCTTCTGCATCCCACAATGACCTCGGGTCCATACACCCAGAGGGTTAAAGAATAGGAAAGCTGTCAAGGGAGGGGATGGGTTATGGAGTTCTGGTGGTGGGGATTCTGTGGAGTTGTACCCCTCTTACCCTATGGTTTTGTCAATGTTTCCTTTTTATATATAAAAAAAAAGTTAGTGTGAGAGGGAAGCAAAGCATTACTTCACCATCAATTACTCCACAGTGTCCTGTTGCTCTCATTCTGTGCCAGGAATTCAACTCAGACTCCTGCATGCAGATGCCAGCTCTACAGCTGAGCTACCTCCCCAACCCCTTTTTTGTATTTAATTGAAGTAGTCACTGTTTTTTAATTCCCTCACTCCTTCTCATTTTAACCATTCCAATCTCTTACAAGATGTGGACTTCCACTAGCCACTCCTATTTCTGTTTTTCCAGAACACACAGAAATCAAAGCTGGAAAAACAGGGAGTGGCTGAAATCCTTCCTTCCACTTGGCCATATTCACTTATATTTACCAGCTGTTAACAGGACAACTGAGTATGTTTTGCTTCTGTGCTAGGTTCTGTAACATAGTATAGTTGTTAGCATTATATTTCAGCCATATTTAACTACAAAATATTTTTTAAAAGATAAAATAAGACACTTAGTTTGTAATTCCCTTAAGTGAAAGTGGAGTCTGATGATAGCAACCTGATCAAAATGAGTTTTGGCCTCTGTAGTGATTCTTACTTAAACAGCATCCCATTTTTATTGTTTGACTGTTAAGATGTGTGTCCAGGTGATTAGATAAGCAAGGGTGGAGGAGGAAGAGGGTAACATTAAAGACTTTTCTGTTTTAGTCCTTGCTCTCTAAAATGCCTTCATCCTCTGAATTCCCTTCTAGGAGACTCACTTAGTAGCCATGTCCTTGGCAAGTATTGACTCTTGTTGGAGTTTTCTGCTTTAAATAAAGTTTTTGATTACCCCCCTCCCGCCTTCTGCCTCCTTTATTATTTTTTAAATGCTGTTGCTAAGTACCCTAAGCCAAATTCTGCCCTTAATTACTATTTTGATGGCATTTGTACTGTACAAACAAGCAAACTCTGAGGTTAATAATGTTACATTTAACGATAACTGCTTACTTCTGTATATAATTTTCCATTGTAGAAAATACTCACATGCACAATTGCTCATTTGCATCCCATGTCTATAAAAACTGTGATAGATAAGGCAGAACTATGTAATCTTATTTTACAGGCAAAGTAACTGAGACTCAGAGAGGGCAATTGATTAGTCCAAAATCACACAGCATGAATAGGATTCAAACTCAAATTTTCCCATATATATTCAGTATATTTTTCTTCATGCAGGGCCAGAAAATAAACCTAGGACTTCACATATGTATGATGCTAGTAAGCCGCCTCTCTAGCCCATGTTTTTATTATATTCTGAGAAAGAGAGAGAGAGAGAGAGAGAAACAATAAAGCACTTTTGCCACCTTCTGTGAAGTTCCCTTGATGCTGTCCATGGTTCTCTTATGTGGTACTTTGGATCAAACCCAGAATATGATATTACACACATCCCTCAACCCCTAGATCTCACAGTTCTTAATTTGTGCTAAGAAGGGTATTTTTAAATTATTATGGAACTATTAATGTACATACAAATATTATTATATTATTCCCATACCATGCATTGTGCTTCTGAAAGATATGTAAAGGAATAATGCATAATACATAATAAGAAGAAGAACATAGGTGAAAGAAATCAAATTTGTGAAATACAGGACATAGGGGAGAAGTACAGGCATTGTTATGCAAGAAGATAATAGGTAGTACGCTTCTATAGGGTAATAACAAGTTTATTTATTGTTGCATTCAGGTAATTCCCAATACTTGGGATCCCTAGTATCTTATACTTGGTTAGTACTGAATGAAAGAAAGAAGTAATAACAATTACCTAACATTCTAGGGCAAGCTTGCAAATGATTCTATGTGGCTTTGGAAAACTTAATGAAAATTTAATGGAAAAAATTTGTTTAATAAGTATCTTAATAAAACTTTCTTTTAGTTCTCCTACAGATAAAATAAATAACTAAATTCAATTCAATTAAATAAATAAAAACCTCCACTAGCTAACTGAAACCTCTCTTTCTGGGCAGCCAGAAAACAGGAAGAGAGGAGGAAAGAGATAAGGAAATGGGTTTGATGTATTGTGACTCTCACTTCAACAACCTGTAATGCATGTGGTAAGGCCACAGATACAAAACTGGATGAACAACTTGTGCTGAGAATTTCCTAATCTATCACCATTGTTATGATATACACAGAAATGCAAATGACCCAACTGATCTGAATGTCTGAGGTCCCCAGGGCCAGGGCCTGGCCCACCCACAGTTAATGGTGAATGTTAGTAAAAAAAAGATTTAATGTCAGGAGTCAGTTCAAGTGGGGGCAGATGAGAGCAGCCCTGCAAGCTGGGAGACCTAAAAGGAGTCATCTTATGTACTTTTTTCCTAATTGCTATCATAAAGTTGGTTTTGGAGTCTGGCAGTGGCACACCTGGTTGAGTGCACATGTTGCAATGCACAAGGGTTTGAGTCCCCAGTCCCTTCCTGAAGAAGTGAACTTTCATAAGCTGGAAAGCAGTGTTATAAGTATTTCTCTACCTCTCTCCCTCTCTATCTCCTCCTGCCCTCTCAATTTCTCCCTGTCTCTATCCAATAAAGGAAGGATGGAAGGAAGGAAGGAAGGAAGGAAGGAAGGAAGGAAAGAAGGAAGGACGGAAAAAAGGGAGGAAAGAATTTTTTTTAAAGACTTTTCTTTTTTTTTAAATATTTATTTTATTTATTTATTCCCTTTTGTGGCCCTTGTTGTTTTATTGTTGTAGTTAATATTGTTGTCGTCGTTGTTGGATAGGACAGAGAGAAATGGAGAGAGGAGGGGAAGACAGAGAGGAGGAGAGAAAGAGACACCTGCAGACCTGCTTCACCGCCTGTGAACCGACTCCCCTGCAGGTGGGGAGCCGGGGTTCGAACCGGGAACCGGGGTTCGAACCGGGAACCGGGATCCTTATGCCGGTCCTTGTGCTTTGCGCCACCTGCACTTAACCCGCTGCGCTACAGCCCGACTCCCGGATTTTTTTTTTTCTTCAGTAAGTTTTTGAGGCTGGGGCTGGGGTGACTTAGCAGTAAAATCTATGCCCTGCATTTGTGAGGCCCAGGGATGCTGATTTAATTTAAAAAAGAAAGAAAAAACCCGCTCACAGCACTTCTTTTAAACAAAACTGTGGACCTTTGGGTGGGGAGTTAGTAAAATAGTTATACAGAAAGACATTCATGACTGAGGACTCCAGGTCCAATAGACCAGAACTGTAGGCTCTAGTCTGAAAAAAATATATATGAAACTTTGATTTGGAGAAGCTGCATTCCTCTGTCACTCTCTCCTTCAAACTCAAAATCATAGATTTCAAGACTCCTTGGCAAGAATTTTGTAGCGGGTTGTATGATGGTTGCCTCACCACTGGTATTTGCTGATGCTTCTGGAGTTCTTTTTCCAAAATATTATAGGCACTTTGTAGTCAACGACTGCCACCTCTCCAGATTCAAAGGAGGTCTCCAAACTTTACATCAGGCTCAACCTGATGCTGTTGACTGGCTATGGAAGAAGGGCAAACGCTAGAAGAAGAAGAATAGGCACTTTTTGATGACTTTTTTTTATAATTCAACTTCTGATAAGGAAATTTCTAAACAGATTCAAATTTAAATATTTAGAGGAAATTTGGATGGGGTTAATTAGGTTAATGGTTATACAAAGAGATTCTTAGGCATGAGGCTCCAAAGTCCCAGGTTCAGTCCCTCCAACCACCATCAGTGCTTTGGTTAAAAAAAATTATTTTTGTTTGTATGTTTGTTTTTTGATGATCATCTTCACACTCTGGGCTGACTTTTTCAGGTAGAGACAGAAAAACAGAGAGGCAAAGGGAGGGAAAGAAACCACAGCACTGAAACTTCCTTCAGTGTGATGGAGGCCAAACGTCAACGCACTTAGGATGGACTCTTGAGTGAATTTCTCACTCATAAACTAGTCAGTCTACACTCAACCTCTGCAACTTGTCAAAATTATCATTTAAATATTCCTACCAGTCTTCAGTTCCAGCAGCTTCTTGCTCCAGGTGAATTGATTTCAGTTATAAATCCGTATTTATCTTTTGCTCCAGAGAAATAATTGAATTTCAATTGATTCATTTTGTTCCTGTTGTAAAGGCAAGAATGATGACATCCTAGCATTTTACATATCAGAATTGAGACCAGACTGGTTTTTGTTTTTTTTCTTTTTACCTGAGCACTGCTCAATTCAGGTTTATGGTGGTGCTGAGGATTGAATCTGGCTTCAGGCATCAAAGTCTTTTTGCATAACTAGTATGTTATTTCTCCTACCCCAGACTATTTCTTTATTTTGAAAGACTTCCCTTATTTACTCGTGTTACCTTCTGGTAGAATACTGAACACATCAAGACAAGTTTCCAAGGAATGTAGGCAAATATTGAAATTCAAGCTTCATCACCCTTATTTCCTATCTATGCTATAAACTGGTTATTGTCCACATTCCTCCTCCTTCTTAACTGGGGTGTGACAGAAGAAAAATTTACTAGGGATAGAGATTTGAATAAGCTTTTCTATTCTAAGGACTCTGTTTAAGCATGAATAAGCTGAATCAATCAAGAGCTTCAAAGCCTGTAGGAGGGAAACATAGTAACACTGATGGAAGAATATCCTTCAGGTAATAAATACACTTGAGGAAAGCTACAAGGGGAGGGGATGAGATATAGAGGTCTGGTGGTGGGAATCGTGTGGAGTTGTACCCCTCCTATCCTATGGTTTTGTCTCCTTTTTAAAATAATTAAAAAAAAAAAAACATGGGAGGAGGACTCACCTGGCTAACTCTCAAGAGCTGACTAAACCGCTTCAGATGAGGGGTTTCCAGTTTTCAGAGAGGAAAAAGTTGCTACTCAGCAATTACTTAGTTTCCCAAGTCAGCCTTAAACTCAAAGACATGGGGTTTAAAGGGGAGAAACAATGGGGAAAAAAGCTAGAGGGTTTTTAATCTGACACTTTACTGTTAGGCAGGCTGCTTTTCTCATGTCACTTCTGTATTCTCAAAATATTTAGTACTCAATTTTTGCAAGTTGATCTCTCAATTCGTGGTCAGCCACAGCAATCTGAACCTTCTTGCTTCCAGTACCAAGTTATTGGAGAACATGCAGAAGTACTGTCTACTCAGCAGCTATTTAAATTTTGGCATGGGGGTAGGGGTTGGCGGTAGCACACCGGGTTAAGTGCACACAGTAAGAAACACAATGACGGGTGCAAGGATCCAGGCTCAAAGCAGGTCTACAGGTGTCTAGCATTCTCTCTCCCTATCTTCCCCTCCCCTCTCAATTTCTCTCTGTCCTATCCAAAAAATCAAACAATGGCCACAGGAGCAGTGGATTTGTAGTACAGGCACTGAGCCCCAGTGTTAATAACCCTGGAGGCAAAATAATAGTAATAATAATAACCATAAATTTTGGCATGGGCAATTTTTAAGATGAAGATAACTCTAAGAAAGTAACCTAGGATATGCAGAGTGTATTTTTCAAGCAAAATATCTTACTTCAGTCTCTCACACTATATCTATCCTCTCATTAGTTGCCAATCCTATCTTTTCTTAAAAATTTCCCTTAGATAGCTTTATTAATGTGTAGAAAGGATAATCACACTGATCTTTTTAGATGAGAAAAATCAAATTTGGAAACACAGGTAAAATGCTAAATTTAGAACAGAAAATACTGGAATACACTCCGTGAGTACCATATTTCTCCTTGAAAGGTCTGCAGTTATTTATAGCATGACTTGTTTTTTCTAGTGGAGAATTTTTCAATGAAAAAGAAAATTTGTGAAAAAATCAACATTAAAATCCAACATAGAATAACCTTTCTTTCCCATTTTTTCAAAGCAAACCTCTTGTATATTCGGAGGAAAATATTAGAACCCAGCTTATTCTTTTTCTATCATGACTTGATTCCTGTCTGCTGCCAAAGTGACTTTAAAGTCGAACTTCTGAATGTCAACCCTAGACAAAAGTTCATATTGTAATGGAAAAAGAAATCTTTATTTTTAACAAAAAAGAAGAAATTCCAAGAATTTTAACCACTGAATTTTTCATCATATGCATTGCAAAGGAACATTGACTTACTGGACTTCCATATACCTAGAAACCAAAATCATTTGAAATGATATATTTAATCCCAGCTATTTCTTTTTCAAGAAAGAGAGCAAGAAATCAGAAGCTAATTTAAAAAGAGAGATACATGTATTAATATTTTAGAGATAAAATTAACTACAAATACTGAACGACATCCAGGCTGACTTTTTCAGATACAGAGAGAGGAAAAGATACCATAGCAAAAAAAAAAAAAGAAAAAGAAAAGAAAAGAGAAGCCCTCTAATGTGATAAGGGCTGATTTGAACCAGGTCATGTGCATGAAGAATTAGGCAAACTATCCAGGTGAGCTATTTTACTCACCCACCCACCCCACCCCCAGTATTTTGATGAGGATTTGTGTGTGTGTATATATATATATATATTTATCAGGGATATTGGTTTGTAATTTTCTTTTTTTGTGATGACTTAATAGGATGTTTTACTCCAATAAAATTTACTGAAAAGTATTTCCTCCTCTATGATTTCTTGAAAGTGAACTGGTATATGTTTGTCTTTAAAAATTTGGTAGACTTGACTAGAAAAATTAAATATTTGTGGGAAGATTTTTTTGTTTCTCTGTTTTCTTCACTAATTTAGATAAGAAGGCATAGAAAATCTGAACAAACTATTATTACAAGTTTGTTCAGATTTTCTATGCCTTCTTAACTTGGCCTTCTTAACTTGGTAGTTTGCTTGTTTCTAGGTATTTATCTATTTCAAATTCTGTTGTTCTCATGCAATTTTTTTTTTATGCTTCCACTTTGCAAAGTGTCCCTTCTCCAGTGCCTTTGTCACTATTGTTATTGTTGCCATTGTTGATGATGTTGTTGGATAGGACAGAGAGAAATTGAGAGAGTAAGGGAGACAAAGAGAAGGAGAGAGAGAGCTTGTGAAGCCAACCCCCTGCAGATGGGGAGCTGGGGGCTCCAACCGGGTTCCTTAAGCTGGTCCTTGGGTTTAGCACCTGTGTGCTTAACCTGCTGTGCTACCGCCTGACCCCCAACACTTTCTTTACTTCATTTCTGGAATGTATTTGTCTCCTTACTAGCTCAAGATTTTTACACAAATTGTTTCATCTAATTGGAAAACACCTTCTCAATGTATTTTTTTAAAATTTTTTATTTAAGAAAGGATTAGTGAACAAAAACATAAGGTAGGAGGGGTACAACTCCACACAATTCCCACCACCCAATCTCCATAACCCACCCCCTCCCATGATAGCTTTCCCATTCTCTAGCCCTCTGGGAGCATGGACCCAGGGTCGTTGAGGGTTGCAGAAGGTAGAAGGTCTGGCTTCTGTAATTGCTTCCCCGTTGAACATGGGCGTTGACTGGTCGGTCCATACTCCCAGTCTGCCTCTCTCTTTCCCTAGTAAGGTGTGTCTCTGGGGAAGCTGAGCTCCAGGACACATTGGTGGGGTCTTCAATCCAGGGAAGCCTAGCCAGCATCCTGGTGCCATCTGGAACCTGGTGATTGAAAAGAGAGTTAACATATGAAGCCAAACAATTTGTTGAGCAATCATGGATCCCAAGCTTGGAATAGTGGAGAGGAAGTGTTAGGGAGGTACTCACTGCAAACTCTAGTGTACTTCTGCTTTCAGGTATATATTTTGCAGTAGTTTATGGATACGTGTGCACATAAGCTCTCTCTCACAGAAACTGGTGTATATCTAGATTATGGGACTTTGTTAGAAAGTGAACCACCTGAGATGAAATTAGAGTGTACTATAAAAGGAAAGGTCTCACCCAAGTAATGAAGTTGAAGGGTTGTCATTCCACACGTGAAGTCTCTGGATACAGTCTGAGGTGAAGCATGTTGAGGTGACAATCGTTGCTTTGCTTAGGTTGTGATTGGCGATGCAATATTATTTGGTTTGGATTGGGAGATGCATACAGGAAAGTGGGCCCTATCCAAGGGTTCCAGGACTGGGGGAAGTAGGGGCTCTATAGTGAAGATGTGAGGTTCCTGCTGTCTTAGGGTTCAAAAAGACAATCAATAGTTAATATTATCATCACATTATTTGGTAATTGGGTTAACTTTGAAAAGTCCCTTTGTTATGGTTTGCTGTACAGTACCCAGTATCTTGTATATAGCTGTGCTATTGGATGCTTCTAATCTACTTGGTCTAGGCTTTTGAGAGAGTCCGCATATCAAATACACAGCCTATATATTAAAAAGATTCAGTTTGTCTTTTGGGAAACTTTGAGACATACAATTGATTTCCCCCTCTCATATTAATTAACTACTGATTTATATGTCTACATTTTGCTAGGAGTGTACATAAACACCATTCCCACCACCAAAGGACTGTGACCCATCCCTCCCGCCCACTCCCACCCCCCACTGGCCCAGGAAGCTGCATGTCTACCCCTCACCACTGGGTTTTTACTTTGGTGCCCTACTTACAATTTGATCAGGTCCTGCTTTTAGTTTCCCTTTCAGATCTTCTTACTCAATGTATTTTTTTTTTTTGACTGCCTCTGCCACATCCATCAAATGTCAAGTGTAATAAGCTACTATGTTGGGCAGTATTAGGTCTTCACCTCATTCCGTCTAATTGATTTGTTATATTTTTATATTTTTTCACCATTGTATGCACAATTATGGCTCTCACTCAAGACAACAGGATACATACATGTTTTCCCGTTCTGTTCTTTGCCATCAAATCGCAGGTCGAAATCAATCATGGTGATGCAAGTATTTATCCTTAGAAATTAGCAGATGCAGGGAGTCGGGGGGTAGTGCAGCAGGTTAAGCACACATGGTGCAAAGCTCAAGGACCGGTATAATGATCCCGGTTCGAGCCCCCATGTCCCCACCTGTAGGGGAGTCGCTTCACAGGCGGTGAAGCAGGTCTGCAGTTGTCTGTCTTTCCCCTTCTCTGTCTTCCCCTCCTTTCTCTATTTCTCTCTCTCCTATCCAACAACGACGACATCATTAACTACAACAATAAAACAATAAGGGCAACAAAAGGAAACAAATAAATAAATAAACAAATAAATAAATAAAAATAAGCAAATACAGGAATACAGGGTGGTGGCACACTTGGTTGAGCGCACACTTTACAGTGTGCAAAGACCTCGGTTTGAGCCCCCAATCTCTACCTTCAGGGGAAAACTTCATGAGTGATGAAGCAGTGTTGCATATGGCTCTCTGCCTCTCTTCATCTCTATCGCCACCCCCCCCAATTTCTGACCTGACTGTCTCTGTCCAATAAATAAATAAAAGTAATTTTAAAAAAGAAGTCAGCAAATACTACAAATCAAGGCTTTCTCCCAACCTCTTTTGGGATAGTGGTAGAAGATAGGAGAGAAGGGAACCAAGGATCAGTCACAGGAAATTATATAATTTTGGTTTATCCCAGTTTTTTTTGTTTTTGTTTTTTTTTTTTGGTTTATCCCAGTTAACTGCTGTTAAAATACCTAATTCTTAGAAACATCAATAAAAGTAAATTAATTGGGAGTCAGGCGGTAGCGCAGTGGGTTAAGTGCATGTGGTGCAAAGTGAAAGGACTGGCAGAAGGATCCGGGTTTGAGTCCCTGGCTCCCCACCTGCAGGAGAGTCTCTTCACAGATGGTGAGGCAGGTCTGTAGGTGTCTTTCTCTCGCCCTTTCTGTCTTCCCCCTTCTCTCCATTTCTCTCTGTCCTATCCAACAACAACGACAGCGATGGAAACAATTTCTTTATTTAAAGAAACATTATAGGTGGGCCAGGAGATAGTTTACTTGATAGAGTTCACATTGTACTATATGGACCCAAGTCTGAGCCACCAGCCACCCTATGAGAGCACTATGAAAAGAGGAACTTTATGAGCAGTGAAGCAGTTATATAGTGTCTCCCTCCTCTCTCTTCCTCTATGTCTTTATCTGGGGAAAGAAAAAGAAAAAGATTCTCTTTAGGATGAAGTCATTCAGGAACGAAGCACCAGTGAAGCCCTAGCGGCAATAAATAAATACACAAATAAAATATTGCATTATAAACATAATACTCATGTTTTCTTTTTTTTTTATTTGAGGGTAGATGGATTCTTGTACAGCAGTTGTTGACATATGGGTACCATTTCTTATCTCCCTGTGATAGGTGTCTGAAAAACACTCTTAGTGGTACATGATGATGTAAAAGACCTAAGTTGGGATTGAGAGTGTTTTGCACACACAATGCTTTTTATTTGATTTTACTTGCATTCTGGATTAGCATATAGTAAAATTTACCTTGTCTTATAAAAAAAAATAAGGAGATAAAATGAATTCAAGATAAAGGTTGTAAGATTATTTTCACATGTTTTAAAAATATTTTTATTGATTTATTATTGGATAGAGATGGAGAGAAATTGAGTGAGGAGGGGAAGACAGAGAGGGAGAGAGACACTTGAAGACCTACTTCACCACTCCTGAAGCTTCTCCCCTGCAGGTAGGGACCAGGGGCTTGAATCTGTGTCCTTATTCACTGTAATGTGAGTGCTTAACCAGGTGCACTACTGCCTGGTCCCTTCACATATATTTTTATTGATTTATTATTGGATAGAGACAGAGATAAATTGAGAGGGGATGGAGAGATAGAGAGACAGTGAGATACCTGCAGCCCTGCTTCACCACTCATGAAACTTTCCCCCTGCAGGTGGGGACCAGGGACTTGAACCTGAATGCCTGTGCACTGTAGCGTTTGCACTCAACCAGGTGCACCATTGCCTGGCCCCTCCTTCACATATATTTTTAGATAACAAATTCATCAGAGAATATGGTTATAAAAGTGAAATAAATGAAGGGAAATAATGAAATAAATATCTTTTTTAATTATTGGAAATCAACTGCCATTTTCATTCTTGTTAAAAAAAACTTATTATCTGGAGCAAGAGTAGATAGCATAATGGTTATGCAAAGATACTCTCATGCCTGAGGCTCCAAAATTCCTGCACCACCATAAGTCAAAGTTGAGCAGTGCTCTGGTTAAAAAAAAAAAAAATGTATGTATATATATATATATATATATATATATATGTATATTATCTTTATTTATTTATCTATTGGATAGAGACAGCCATAAATCGAGGGAAAGAAACAGAGAGATATCTGCAGCACTGCTTCACCACTCACAAAGATTTCCCCCTACAAATGGGGACTGGGGGCTTGAACCCGGGTCCTTGTGCATTGTAACATGTGCACTCAACCAGGTGCGCCAACATCTGCACCCCCCCCCCCCGTTTTCATTCTTTGGAATTGTTCTTTATTTATACTCTGTGAGAAATTACTCCTGTTAAAATCCCTAGGGGACTGGTTATTGTCACACCTGGTTGAGTGCACATGTTATAAAACAAAAAGGCCCAGGATCAAGTCCCTGGTCCCCCACCTACAGGAAGGAAACTGCTGCTATTGATCTTTCTCTTTCTATCTCACTTTCTCTCTCTCGCTCTTTCTCTTCCTCCCTCCGTCTCAATTTCTCTTGGTTTCTATTTGATAATAAATAAATATTTAAAAAATCAAGTCCCCAAAACATGAAAACACAATAACTTCCAGTGATTTACTGGCCCATAATTATATATTAATTCCACTTTCCAGGGGTCAGGTGGTGGCACACCTGGCTGAGCACACATGTTACAATGCTCAAGGACCCAGGTTCAAGCTCCCCTGTCCCCACTGCAGGGGGAAAGCTTTGCAAGTGGTGAAGCAGTGTTGCAGGTATCTCTCTTTCTCTCTTCCTCTCTATCTCCCCCTTCCCTATCGATTTCTGTCTCTATCCAGTAAATAAATTAATTAAGTAAATAGATAAATAATTCCACTTTCTGTTGTATGCTTTACATTGGGTAGTTCTCCCCCACCAAGAGAATTGCATCAGTCCAGTTAGTTTCGCGGGCCCGCTTGGCCCCGCCCCTGGGAGTCCCGCCAGAGTTCCAGGGTTCCAGAGTTGCAGAGTAAGAAAGAGTGCTTGCACCGCCGCAAAGAGACAGCAGAGTTCTGTTTGGTGATTAGTTTGGTTTAGTTTATGAATCGTTGTTCCTGAATAAAGAAATACAGCTTCCCTGCCCAGCCGTAGTCTCTGCGTCTCTGTTACCCACCAAATTTTAACAACAACTTTCCATTTCATGAATGTGATTTTGTAATCCATAATCATATTTTTCTATAAGTCATACTAATAGTCAGGCTAGCTTTAACAGTGGCATTGTAAAATTATTAGGGAGTTTAATTTTCAGTATTGTATTTTACACGTTTTGTGTCTTACTAGTAAAATCTTTGTCTACTTAAAAATCATGAAAATATTTTCTTATGTTTGTTTTTATTTATTTATTATTGGATAGAGATAGAGAGAAATTGAGAGGAGTGTGGGAGATAGAGAGGGAGAGGAAGACAGACAGCTGCAGCCCTACTTCACCACTTGTGAAGCTTTCCCTCTGCAGGCAGGGACCAGGGGCTTGAACCTGGGACCTTGTGTACTGTAATGTGTGCGCTTAACCAAGTGTGCCACTGCCTGGCCCCGTGAAAATATTTTCCTATGGTTTCTCTATAAGTTTTAGAAATTTATATCTCACCCCTGTGGAGAGCAGTCTGAAGAACCCTCAAAAGACTAGAAGTGGACTTCTTACCTTATGACCCTGCAATCCTCTCCTAGGGACATATCCCAAAGACCCAAAGACAACCATACAAAAAGATTTGTGTACACTTATGTTCATAGCAACACAATTTGTAATAGCCAACACCTAGAAGCAACCCAGGTGTCCAACAGCAGATGAGTGGCTGAGTAAGTTGTGGTCTATATACACAATGGAATACTACTCAGGTGTTAAAAATAGCTAAGTCACCTTCTTCATCCCATTTTGTATGGAACTTGAAATAATCATGTTAAGTGAGATAAATCAGAAACAAAAGGATGAATTCGGGATGATAATTGACAGAAGTTGAAAAACAAGATCAGAAAGAAAAACACTAAGCAGAACTTGGACTGGAGTTGGTGTATTGCACCAAAGTAAAAGACTAGGGGGAGGGGGAGGGTCCAAGTCTTGGAACATGATGGCAGAGAAGGACCTAGTGGGGGTTGAATTGTTATGTGGAAAACCGGGAAATATTATGTATGTACAAATTATTGTATTTTACTGTCAACTGTAAACCATTAATCCCCCAATAAAGAAATAAAAAATGAAATTTACCTCTCACATTTACATATGTAGTATTTTAGTATTTATCTATTTATTTATTGGATAGAGACTGAAAGAAATGAAGAGGGAAAGGGGAGATAAAGAGAGAGACACACACACACAAGCAACATTGTGAAGCTTCCTCCTGCTGGTGGAGGCCAAGGGCTTGAAACCAGTTCCTTGTGCATTATAATAACATGTGTGCCCTAATGGGTGCACCTCCACCCGGCTCCTACATGATTATTTATAATCACCGGCAGGAAAACTACAAAATTTAAGCAAATAATAAGTACAAATACAGTAGAAGTTCAAATGGCAGATTGCTAGTGGGTTTATTTAGGTTTGATATCTTAGCAGTAATTTGGTGTGAATTTGCCTGTGTGAGAGAGAACAAACTATAAAACTATGGAGCATTCCAGTTCTGACTCTGGCTCTATAGACAAGCTACTAAGGTTTTGTTTGTTTGTTTGTTTGTTTGTTTTGCCTCCAGGGTTATTGCTGGGCCTCAGTGCCTGCACCACGAATCCACTGCTCCTGGAGGCCATTTTTTCCCATTTTGTTGCCCTTGTCGTTATTGTTATTGCCATTGATGTTGTTGTTGTTGGATAGGACAGAGAGAAATTGAGAGAGGAGGGGAGATAGATAGGGATAGAGAAAGAGAGACACCTACAGACCTGCTTCACCACTTGTGAAGCGACACCCCACCCCCGCTGCAGGTGGTAGCGGGGCTCAAACTGGGATCCTTTCGCTGGTCCTTGAGCTTTGCCCCACATGTGCTTAACCCACTACACTACCGCCAGACCCCCTAACTCAGATTTCTTATATTAAAGGGTTAGGAGTAGATTTCAAATAGGGAAGATCAAGACTACATTAGTTAGGGAACTCCTAGGCTTCAAATGACTCTTTCAAGATTCAGACATACACTAGCTGCTAAACTTCTGCAATCAGATTCTGGTGACAGTCCAGGATCTGATACCTTCCAACATGGATGCCTCTAGGTTTGGGTGGCATGAAGGAGAAAAAATATGAGGTAGACAAAGGAAAACTGTATTATTAGTTACCGTAACTGACATTAATTTGGCGTTAGTCATGCCACCAACGTGGAAACCCAGAATTCAGGACACCAACTCTTAAACATTCTCTCTAGTTGCTAATGTAACAACTGTCACCCCAGGTGGGTTTCACAAGGGAGATATATGCACAGGAGAAAAGACCACGTGCAGGTACATGTTATGACTGCAAAGCTTTTACAGGTCCTACTGTAGCTCAGCATTGCCCTTTATGAAGTTAGATTAAACAGGTCCTACTGTAGGACCTACTGTAGCTCAGCATTGCCCTTTATGAAGTTAGATTAAACATCATTTGTTGAATGGATTTATCTTGTTCAGCAGGCTTAATGGCTTCTGCTGTTGGCAACAGAGTACATCTTTGGCCTTTTCCCCTAAGGCAGAATGACAAATATCTCTCACATGCATTGCCACACCCCCATCTGTGGCTATAGTGGATACCGTGGTATGCTACCCACTCAAGACCCATGCACTCATTCTTTCAGCTGCCAGGAATATTGGCCACTGGTGACTCATGATTGCATCCTTGCCTAAAAATGAATTTAGCAAAGGAAGCCACATGGCCCAAGGTTACATTCCTTCAGGGTCAGTGCTGGGGAAAACAGGAGAAGGAATTAGTGCAAAGCCTGGCATTTTCCCTCGTTTGGAACAACTGGGCTCCACAGATCTTGCTTATGATTGGCTAAGCTCTTTGATGTAACTGCAATGTCTCATGTTGTCGCCCACATTTCCTTACACATGGTGCTCTGGAGTACACACCCTAATAATTCTCCTGCAAGTAGTTTTCTGGATTTTAAAGTCTGTTTCTGTGAAACTGACCTAAAATAGTGGACACGTATATTGTTAAAATTAATCACTATACTTTTTTTTTCTTGCTGTACTTTGATAAATCTTGAGGATCCTTCCCAAAACAGCCCTGTAAATACCAGCCTCAAAAGACAAAGGGAAAAAAGCAACTGGAATGATAAACAAATTGAAGTCCATTTACTACCTTGTTCCAGGTTTAATATTAGACTTCTCCATCAGAAAGAGAGTTCAATTGTGGAAATCTTCCCCGCAGTAATATCAGTCTTCTAAATCTTTGTGTTTTGTTGGCAAGAAAAGATAAAAAGAGACATGCCTAAACAAAGGTGTTTATTTAATGAAAGAAAAGCTACTTGAATCTAAAGCCATGAGCAAAGCCAATCTAAGCAGGTTTTCCCTAAATACAAACGACTTGCCAGGGGTAAGAGAGCTCTGAGCCAATCAGCTATGCAAGGGGAAACCAGTGCAAAAGGGTCAATGCAAGAGGAGAGAACAGCCCATCACACCCTCTTAACGGGTTATCTATCTCTAAAACTAACTTTTACTTGCTCACACTAAAGTCACAAAACATCCTTGGCTTTGATCACACATATAAGAACCCCCCCCCCCACACACACACACAGTTCTACTTAAGACCAGTCTAGATTGAAATCTGGTGACCTGGGCTCTCTTCACAATACTTGCATGTGAAGTTGCAGGTGTTTGGGTCAATTACTTGCTCATTTATAAACTGAAGGAAATGTGACCATAATATTTCTCAGTCTTGGTCTAACACATGCTTCTGTACACAGGAATCAGAGTGAGTGTAGATAAATGTCCTATTGGTGGTAGCAGCACTGTTACAGTATCGGAGTTGGCCTTGCTTTGTTTCTGTGATCTAATCAAATGCAGAGAAAAACACAGCAGAGCAGATTAGAAGGGAAAAATGGAGATAAGATGGTGATACAGTCATGAACATGTAACAGATGCAAAGACAGCAGGCAAGTTATTCTTAGTTTTCATGTGTCAGGCATTTGTGGCTTTTGGTTAAAACAATAAGCAGCTACATACTTGTTTCATTATAGGGTCTTGGTTAAGTGGTGGGGTGTCATTGGGATACAGCTCACTGGGTAAAGAGTGGAACTAGCATAAATGAGGCTTTTGGTTCAATCCCTGGTGCTACAGAGATGCTCTGGCTTTTTTCTCATGTGAAACTATCACATATGAAGCAAGCAAAATAAATCTTTGTTTCAAAATGAGGAGATTGATCTTTGAACATTATGTCTATGTCTGTCAGTATTTATTTATTTATTTATTTTTGGTCAGGATTCTTTGATTGTGATGTGGCAAACAAGAGAAAATAATTATGAAGTCACCTCCAGACTCATAACTTTCTAGCTTAACAACTCCAGGCTATAAAACAAGCTCTGGTGGTCTGGGAGGTGGCACAGGGGATAAAGCACTGAATTCTCAACCATGAGGTCCCAAGTTCGGTCCCTGGCAGCACATATACCAGAGTGATGTCTGGTTCTTTCTCTCTCTCCTCCTATCTTTCTCATGAACAAATAAATCAATTCTTTAAAAAGCAAGCCAGCAAGCAAACAAACAAAAACAGGCTCTGTCTCTGTAATGAGCTCTGAGAAGTAAGCCTAGGGCTACAAAATAACATCCCTGAGATAATCAATGTGACTGGTTGAAATCCAAATACCCCTAGAGTTAGGAAGGAGGAGTCACCACTTTTAAATCCCCCCATTGGCACGACAGAGAACAGAGTAGGGTGATTTTCTTTAAGGAAAGATGCTGGAAAATAAGATATGTATATTATCAGATATAATCTATTTTCTATACTTCTGAATCCCCACTGTAGTATCAACAATTGCCTACTGCTATCTGCCAAATTGCCGCAAACTTAATGATTTCACTGAAGATAAATTTATGATCTCGGGAGTCGGGCAGTAGCGCATCGGGTTAAGCGCACGTGGCCTGAAGAAGGGGAGTCACTTCACAGGCGATGAAGCAGGTCTTCAGGTGTCTTTCTCTCCCCGTCTCTGTCTTCCCCTCCTCTCTCCATTTCTCTCTGTCCTATCCAACAACGACATCAGTAACAACAACAAGGTTAATAAAAAGGGAATAAATAAGTACTAAAAAAAAAAGAAAACTGTCTATTTAAAAAAAATTATGATCTCATAGTTTCTGTGTGTCAGAAGTCTGGGTTCAGGGTCTGGGTGGTGGTACACATTGCAAGTGGGGACATGAAATGACCTAAGTTCTAGCCCCTAGCCCCCACTTGCAAGGGGGAAAGCTTTATGAGAATAAAGCAGTAATTGTACTAGTTTGCATTTCCACCAGTAGTGAAATAGAGTTCCTCTTGCTCCACATCCTATCCAACACTTATCTTCACTTGTTTTATTGATGTAACCCATTCTCACGGGTGTGAGATGGAATCTCAAAGTGGTTTTTATGTGCATTTCTCTGATGATGAGTAAATTAGAGCATTTCCACATATGTCCATGGATCATGTGTATCTCTTCTTTAGAGATTCCTTAAAAAGTAAAAACAAGGAGGCCAGGTGGTGACGCACCTGGTTGAGTGCACATGTTATAATGAATAAGGACCCAGGTTCAAGCCCCTGGTCCCCACCTACAGGAGGAAAGCTTTGCGAGTGGTGAAACAGGGCTGCAGGTGTCTCACTCTCTGTCTCTCTCCTTCTCTATGTCCCCATTTCCTCTTGATTTCTGGCTGTCTCTATCCAATAAATAAATATGTAAAGATTAATTTTTAAAAAAAAAATCCCTTCACTTAAAAAAAAGTAAAAAAAGAACTATGATGTGAACTTGCAAACCTACTTCTGACTATATATTTAAAAAATAATGAAATCTCTATTTTCTCATGGATATATGTACATACCCATACTCATTTCAGTGCTACTCACAAAACCCAAAGACAGGGAGCCAGGCGGTGGCGCACTGGGTTAAGCGCAGGTGGCGCTAAGCACAAGGACCAGCATGAGGATCCTGGTTCGAGTCCCCAGCAGGGGAGTCGCTTCACAGGCGGTGAAGCAGATCTGCAGGTGTCTGTCTTTCTCTCCTCCTCTCTGTCTTTCCCTCCTCTCTCCATTTCTCTCTGTCCTATCCAACAACGACGACATCAACTACAACAACAACAACAACAAAAAAAGACAACAAGGGCAACAAAAGGGAAGATAAACAAATAAAATTACAAAAAAACAAAACAAAACTCAAAGACATAGAAACTTTAAACAACAAAACTAGAACTAATGTTCTCAAGAAAAACAAGAAATACAAAGACAGGAAACTAAAATATAAGAGAATGAATGAGACAAGAACAGGACTCTAAGAAAAAAAAATAGAACAAAATTAAAGACAAAGTTCTTAGAAATGTAAAATAAATAGGGAGCTAGGATAAAGCTCTTCCAAGAGCGCTCATACTGTGCCATGCGTGAACACCCAGGTCCAAGCACCCAGATGACACATGGTAGTATCTCTAAAGTTTATGAATGGTAGAACAGTGCTGTGGTGTCTCTCCTTCTCTCTCCCTTTCTAAACAAGATAAAATGTGTTCAGGGTGGTATGGCCATAAACTTCTCTGCCTTTCTATTTCTTTTTTTTTTAATATTTATTTTATTTATTTATTCCCTTTTCTTGCCCTTTGTTGTTTTATTGTTGTAGTTATTATTGTTGTTGTCTTTGTTGGATAGGACAGAGAGAAATGGAGAGAGGAGGGGAAGACAGGAGGAGAGAAAGATAGACACCTGCAGACCTGCTTCACCGCCTGTGAAGGGACTCCCCTGCAGGTGGGGAGCCGGGGTTCGAACCAGGATCCTTATGCCGGTCCTTGTGCTTTGCACCACCTGCGCTTAACCCGCTGCGCTACAGCCCAACTCCCCTGCCTTTCTATTTCTTACTCTCTTTTAAAAAAAAAAAAAAAAAAAAAAAAAGTCCACCAATTGGTGGAATAGTGCAGATGCAAAGCTCCAGCAAAAATCCAAAACAAATCAAAAAAATGAAAAACTCTGGTGGCAAATAAACATGTAAATATATTTATAAAAATAAATATTTTAAAGAAATTTTTAAAAATAGATTAACTGATGAGAAAAAAATCCATACAAAGAACTGTGCTGGTGAAAATTCCTCAGGATGTAGAACAAGAAGGAAAATCAGAGTTAAAAATAAGAAAATTAGGGAGTTGGGCAGTAGTGTAGTGGGTTAAGCGCAGGTGGCGCAAAGCACAAGGACCAGCATAAGGATCCCGGTTCGAGTCCCTGGCTCCCCACCTGCAGGGGAGTCACTTCACAAGCAGTGAAGCAGGTATGCAGATGTCTATCTTTCTCTTCCCCTCTCTGTCTTCCCCTCCTCTCTCCATTTCTCTCTGTCCTATCCAGCAACAACAAGAATAACTACAACAATGAAACAACAATAGCAACAAAAGGGAATAAATAAATAAATAAAAAGATAATTAGAGGGATGATCCAGGAAACTCAAAATTCAGCTAATAGGCTTTATAGAAAGAAAGAATGAGAAAAATAGAAATGAGATAGCTATCTCTGAAATGTTTCAGAACTGCAACGTTAAAGTTTCTGAATTTTAAGAACAACAAAAGGAAGACAGGACGGGAAAAATAAAAGGCAAGGCTCATGCTATATTTTTCACAAGGCACATGATCACATTTCTGAAAACTGAGGACAAAAAAAATGAGGATTTTATTAATTTTAGGTAATCATCTTCAAAGCTGTTTCTTGTAAAGGAGTGAGATCATCCTGGGCACAGTTTCTCTTTTCCAAAGTCATTATTATATACTTTCCTTCCTTTTGCCCTTTGAATTCTGTGCAACATGGAATGATAATGCTGAATTATTTTTGGCAGCAAAAAATTGTCAAAGATTCAGCTTACATGCTTGAGGTCCTAGGTTCTATCCCCAGGGTCATTCATACGTGCCAGAGCTGAGCAGTGTTCTCAAAAAATATATCAAAAAATATATTTGTTTGTCTTTATGAGTGGGAAATGTTGAGAAATAAATATTTCCCACTCATAAAGACAAACAAATATATTTTTTAAATGCCAAAGATGTGGCCAGGGAGGTAGCACAGTGGATAAGGTGTTAGACCTTAAAGCATGCAGTCCTGATTTCAGTCCTCAGCATCACATTTGTCAGAGTGATGCTCTGGTGTTCTCTCTCTTTGTCTCATTAGTAAAAAATAATAATAATAATAAATCTTTGGGGCTAGGTGGTGGCACACCTGGTTGAGCACACATGTTATAATGTGCAATGACCCGGGTTTGGGCCCCTAGTTCCTACCTGCAGGGGGAAAGCTTTGTGAGTGGTGAAGCAGTGCTGCAAGTGTCTCTCTTTCGTTATCATCCCCATCCCTCTCAGTTTCTAGCTGTCTCTTACAATAAATAAATATAATTAAACTTTTTAAAAAATGCTAAAAATGGGAGTCGGGTGGTAGTGCAGCGGGTAAAGCGCAGGTGGTGTAAAGCGCAAGGACCAGGCTAAGGATCCTGGTTCGAGCCCCTGGCTCCCCATCTGCAGGGGAGTCACTTCACAGGTGGTGAAGCAGGTCTGCAGGTGTCTATCTTTCTCTCTTCCTCTCTGTCTTCCCCTCCTCTCTCCATTTCTCTTTGTCCTATCCAACAACAATAATAACAATAACAACAACAATAAAAACAACAAGGACAACAAAAGGGAATAAATAAATAAATATGCTAAAGATTTAGAGAGTGTATTTACAGTGCAGAATTCTCAAAGGAAAAGTTTGGAACCTTTCTGCATCTTAGAGTTGACTAGGGAAGTAGTGAGACTCAAGCCAGTAATGGTGGTAAATTCATAACTCAATTAGATAATAAAGGTGTCTTTCTTTTGAAAGGTTATTTTTCAAACGTTGTAATGAAAAAGCATGGGAATATTGCTATCAATTCTCCCCTTTTTCTCCAAGCAAATAGCATTCCTCCACCATGAACAGATGGGGCTCTGTGTGATAAATAGCCTAGTGTTTCAGGCTAGCTGCGGATGGCACTGGCATCGTGTCCTCAGTGTTTATAAGCTGGGTTGTCCCTCCGCTTTCATTTCCTTTGACTAGACTGGAGCAGTGTTTAAAACTCAGACAACAAACTGCAGGGGTTAGTTCCAGCCATTCTCACATTCCAGCCATTCTTTATAATAATGAGGAGAAGGGTGAATGCCTTCTAGGAAGAACCCTGGAGAAGGTGGGAGGTGCAGAGGACAGAAGAGTGGATTCTCTCAGCCTGGCGCTGCGTTGGCTCTCACTGTATTAATAGCTCCGGCGGTGACTGCCATGGTTAATTACTATTCCCAGAGGATTCAGCTGGGCTTCTATTGACAGATACAGGCATAACAAAGAATGCACACACGTACTACTATCCCTATTCCTCCAACTGCCTTCTGATTAATTTCATTGTAAACCTTTAACCTTCCCATTATTGTTATAAAAACATTAGTTACCACCACACGAGAAAATCACCTGTGTTTTAAGGCTCAGCAGAGTGTTTGCTGTTCTAATGATTTCACCTGTGCTGTATAGCACTTGGAATACTATTAACGTTGCATCAACGTTTCCTTTGCCATGCTTTTATGAGCAATACAGAGAAAGGCAGACTGAAACAGCTACCTTCCAAAGGAGAAGAGGTGTACAGTAGCACGGAAAATAACAGAAAGAGCAAATTCGCTTTGGAGCAAGGGACATTTTCCCAAACCTGTAGTTTGTTCCTATGATCTTGAATAGCTTTCGTAGGTATTGTGAACCAGTTTAAAACTGATGACATGTAGTTATTTCTGCATATAAACACTTTGGGGAACACTTGATCTCCCTTCCTCATTCTGTCTGCTCATTCATAAAAACTCCTTGTAACGAGGACTCATTGTGGAGTGCTTAATGTACATGCTCTCTAAGCAGTCAATTATCAACAGATCATTGTGTGCCTTCTAACTGTGAGATAGGCCCCCTGAGTTTTGCAGATAAGAAAACTGCAATTTCTGTTCTCATTCTCATTTAAATATTTGGCACAGTAAATTTTTTGTTGGTGCTGATAAATCTTTTAATTAAACCAAGCCTTTCCACAAAGATAAAAAGCCAGCATGTGGTTGATGTTTTGTGGCATAATGCATTTATATCCTCTTTCTTACAAAAAGATTCCCTAGTAAATTTCACACTCCATCTAACTTGGATTCCGGTCTTAGGGTCAGTTTGGTATAATGGCACAGGAGCGTTGGTGGCAAGCTCAGTGAGATGTACACACACAAACATAGTATGAAACAATGGTCCTAAAATCTTACAACCTTGTAAACTAGTGCTAAATCAATTTTAAAAATAAATATAAATAAGAAAACTTGTCCCATAAAGTGCACATGTTATCGTGTGAAAGGACGCATATTCAGCCTCTGGCCACCACATGGGAACAACAGGCAGAGAGGCTTCATGAATGGAGCAACTGTGATGTGCTGTTTTCCTTTCTCTGTCTCTCTCTTCTTTTCTATCTCTCCTCTTTCTCTCACTCTCTATAAGGAAAAAAAAAGAAGGAGAAAAGAGAAGTGGCACACCTGGAATAGTGGAACTGAGCAGATACAAAGGCCTAATGGTAAAAGTAATATTTCTTTTCCTTTGTAGTGGGGGGATTAATAGTTTACAGTAAGTACAGCATAAAGCTTTCACATCTCACCATGCACAACACTCTCATCCCAGGTCCTCCTTGACCATCATGCACCAGGACCTGAAACCCTAATTCTCTAACCCTCTCTATAGTCCTTTACTTTGGTACAATACACCAAACCTAGTCCAAGTCTTACTTTGCATATCCCCTTTCTGTTCTTTTTTCTCAACTTCTGTCCATGAGATCATCCCATATTCATCCTTTTCTTAAGAGTAATAATTTTTAGAGAGATTAAATGTCTATTACTATCCATATATTAAATAGTAATCAGAGCTAATAAGAAAACCATTTACATTTTTTTCACTCTGACTTTTCATCAGCAATGAGATGGACATGACTGATCTTGTTCCACATAGATTCATATGGAAGATTCATCTGCAGGAGTCATCTTACAGACATTCCAAAATGGTTGTATATCATACATGGCACAACGTGAAAGGACTTGGTCAGGATAGGAGTCAATCACTCTTGTGTGAAGCATTTTATGCTTGAAAACTAGTAGCATTGCAACTCTCTGGAAGACAGTTTCTCCAGAATATCAGAATCTCTGATAATGGGAAGTGGAAGAATGTTCCTAATTATCTCATAGTATTGGGGACACTGAATTCTAGAAGAGAAAGGGAGTATGGATGGTCAGTGAAATTCAGAAATGTGCCTATTCATCACTGGGTGGATCATGAGGATGTATCTGTACTGCCACACCTAAAGACAAACAGGTGAGCTCAGCCCACTTGACTGGCTCTGCTCTCTGGCTACACCCTCTATGAGTCTCAGGTTGATGTAACCTCTTTGTATTGTTTAGCCAGGCACCAATTGATCTTAAGATGAATATTCCATTCATCCTTGCCATATAATCATGAATGTCTGAAAGTCCTAATGTACTTCCATACAGATTTAATGATCTCTGGCTGCATTTCAGCAGTTAAGAGGCAGGATGCTGTACTCATCTGAGAAAAAGGGATATCCCCAAAGTACACAGAAAGAAGAAAGTGGCCAAGAGCCAAATATACAACTACAGTTATAAGTATGAAGGGAAAATATCAATGAGTGTGTGTGTGTGTGTTTGTGTGTAGGGGGCACTGCTTCTGTGCAAACTTTAAACTTTTTATTTCAGAGAAGGGGTGAATGGGAAAAGGAGAAGAAGGAAAAGAAAGAAAGAGCATAGGAAAGAGACCACAGCACAATGATATCATCCATGGGACTTCCTCTGGTGCTGTGATACTCCCTTTCGGTGCTGAGGTTCAGACCCATGGCACATGATTAGGTGTATGTTTTACCTAGGAAAGCTATATCTAGAGCACAATTACTATTCTTTTAAAAAATATTTTGTTATCTTTATTTATTGGATAGGGACAGTCAGAAATCAAGAGGGTAGGGGAAGATAAAGATAGGGAGGGAGAGAGAGAGAGACCCCTGCAGCACTGCCTCACCACTTGCAAAGCTTTTCCCCTGCAGGTGGGGGCTGGGGCTCAAACCTGGGTCCTTTCGCATTGTAGCATGTGTGCTCAATTATGTGTGCCACCATCCAACCTTAGCTTTTTTTTTTTCCTCCAGAGTTTCTCTGGGGCTCAGGGCCTGCACTGCGAATCCAGTGTTCCTGTGGCCACTTTCTCCCTTTCTTTTTCTTTCTTTCTTTCTCTCTTTCTTTCTCTTTCTTTCTTTCTCTCTCTCTCTTTTTGATAGAAAAGAGAGAAATTGAGAGGGGAGGGGAAGACAGAGAAGGAGACTGAAGGATAGGCACCTGCAGAACTGCTGCACTGCTTGTGAAGTGATCCTTCCTGCAGGTGGAGAGCCGAGGGCTTGAACCAGGATCCTTAGGTGGGTCCTTGCGCTTCATACTATGAGCACTTAACCCGGTACGCCATGGCTGGGCTCTCTCCAGCTATTAAAAGTAGTAAGGTCAAGTAACTTGGAACTGAAGTAATAGTTTAGTGGTGAAGTACATGCCTTTCATGTGTGAGGCTCTGGGTTTGACCCCATGCAACAACATAAGCCAGAGCTGAGTAATGCTCTGATAATATATATATATATATATTCATATACAAATTATATATGTATATATGAAAATTGGACCAGGAAAACAACCTGGTAATAGAGTATATACCCCAAGGACTTGATTTCAATCCCTGGTACCACATTTAAAAAAAAAATGAAAGGGAATGGGAAACTTGGGCAGTCTTTCAAAGAATCTGATGTCAAACTGGGATGAAATGTACAAGCTTTCTAGTAGGAAAAGACTCCAGTGTGAGAGGAAAATGGACTTTATTCTGAAGAGATGGAAAAGACTGGCAATTAGCAGATGTAAGGTTTTATTTTCCCTAAAGAATAAACCATCTGTTGAATATATTACTGTGAATGAAGCTTAAATGAATTTATGACAGAACCTTGGATATCCTCCCTTTTAAAAAATGTTAGACTAATAAAATATAGTCCAAAACATCTCTTTGGGACAGGTCAATAGAATCAAAAGAAACCTAGAGAAAAACAGCCATTACCAATTAAAATTTACTACACAGCAAAAGTGGCATTTCTTTTATTTAAAAAAAATGTACTATTTTTTTTTAACAAGTGAAAAAGAGAAAGAAGTAGTATCACCCAGGAGTATTTTGTGCCAACGATCAAACTCCAGAACTCAAGCATGCCAGCTCTCCATTCTACCACTGAGCCACCTCTTCATCTACAATAGTTCTAAGCAGGAGGAACAGATTATTTGATAAAATTGTGTCTAGCAACTGGTAATCATCTGGAAGAAAATTATTTGAATTCTTACCTCATATGTTACACCTAAATAAATTCAAGAGGGATTAAATATTTAAATGTTAAAATAAAAGTGCTGATGGAAAAAATTATAATCTCTGAGTGTCAAAGAATATACAAACTGTCAAACAAAACCCAGATGCCATGGAAGACTAGAAAAATTAGTTTGACCCAAAAAGTGATTTTTAGATGGGTAAAATCACCTTAAGCAAGAAAACATAAACTGGCTGACTTTTTCCAGATAGAAAGACAGAGACAGAGGGAAAGACAGCACAGCATAAAAAAAGCTTCCTCCAGTAGGGGCTGGACTCAAACCTGGGTCGTGTGTGAATGGTATTTTGTTCTTAAAAGCTAATTTAAATTTAAAAAAAAATTTTTTTTATTGCCACCAGCATTATTGCTAGGGCTTGGTGCCTACACAGACTAATCCACTACTTTCACTGGCTTTTTTTTGTACTTTATTTGTTAGGACAGAGAGACTTTAGGGGAGGGGAGGAGACAGTGAGGTAGAGAGTTAGAGAGACATCTGCAGTACTTGCTTCACCACTTGTGAAGCTTCTCCCCTGCCAGTGGGGACTGGGACCTTGAACCCTGGTCTTTATGTAAGGTTGCATGTGTGCTTAACCAGTTGTACCACTGCTGAATCCCAGTATGAGTGGTGCATTTTTAAGGCCATCACACATGGACTGTAGCAAAGGTGGGGTAAACATACTTCCTCACTGCTAATGGGATTGCTGGGAAGTCATTGGTAGCACCTCTCAAAACTTTAAATATATAAGTAATTTCATCCATTATTTACACTTCTGTGAATTTTTCGTGAAGATACAAGTGTATTCAATAGCCTTAACTTTGGCATTGTTGGTAATAGCAAAGGATTAATAATGACATAAATCTATATTTAATTAACAACTAGTTAATGATAACATTTATATAGCTATAAACAAAGAAAGAGACATCTCCTTCACTTCTTTCTTCAGCTTTCTTTCTTCCCCTTCCTTCCTTCCTTCCTTCCTTAGTGGCAAGGCACCACAACATCAAAGCTTCCTTCTACCCTCATAGTGCTAAGAAAAATAAGAAGTGGGGAGTTGGGCGGTAGCACAGTGGGTTAAACTCAAGTGGCGCAAAGTGCAAGGACCAGGTAAGGATCCCGGTTCGAGCCCTCGGCTCCCCACCTGCAGGGGAGTCACTTCACACGCAGTGAAGCAGGTCTACAGGTATCTAACTTTCTCTCCCTCTCTCTGTCTTCCCCTCCCCTCTCCATTTCTCTCTGTCCTATCTAACGATGACGACATCAATAACAACAACAATAATAACTACTACAACAATAAAAAGCAACAAGGGCAACAAAAGGGAAAATAAATTTTTTAAAAAAAGAAGAAGTGGTCTTCTGGGGTTTCATATTGGGAAAGCAGGCACCTACCCAGGTGAGATAGTTCAATGACCCTAGAAAATTCTTTTATGCCTGCAAAACAATCTCTAAGATATATCATTGGGAAAGAGAAAAAAAAAAATCACGTATACTTTGAAACAAACTGGATGGAACTGAGGTGATTCTGTTTAGGGAAATAAAATGTGAAAGACAGCTTTCAGATGGTTTCACTCTTATGTGGAAACTAGAGAACTGAAACACATGAACTTGTAGAAAACAAAAAAACAAATCAAAACCAGGAGAAATAAACTGTCTCTAAGACTTTGTAAGAACTATGGTGATTATTGTTTACTGTTAGGGAGGGTGGGGCATAGAATTCTGATGTACGGTGTGGCACTGACTTGGGATTAGTAAGTAAAAGATATTTTACTTATTTTTGCCTTTTGATTTCTACTGTGTTGAAATCAATGCTTCTGTATTCAATACCATGTTATGCCTCATCTTGAATTACTGACAAAGTTTACTTAAAATTTTAATTTTTGTTGTCCTAGGTTTGCTAAGACTTATTTCAGTTTTACTACGATATTTGTTTGTAAAATGCATCTGTTTATTTTGTGAAAACTATCTGTTCTAACACATAAAGGAATCATACAGCTGAACAAAAAGCCCCCAAGTAACCCAATAAAAAAGCAGGCAAAAGTTCTGAATAGAGAATTTTCTCATTAATACTAATATTGAATCCCTATTAAATTTTTTTCTGATGGGTCTAAAAATATATTTGCTTATGCTGAATTTGTGTTTTGAATCAAGAGCCAACATTCCACATACTGGATTTAGTTAAATTTTTAATTAAAAACTTTTTCAGGAAAATTTATTGTTACTTCTCTCTCTCTCTTAATTAAATATATGAAGATATTTGACCATTTATAATAATGATTCATAGACTGTGGAAGCAAGACGTGTCTATGTATCTAGAGCCCTTTTAGTACAACATGTGATCTTAGTTTAGCCGCTTTGGAGAAAGCATCCACAGAGCCAGGTTCTCAATTGTCTTATAAGAACTGCCTTACAAGCTAATTTTGGAAACACATCTGTGGCAACACAGCATTACTTCTTCCTCCAAAAATGTAGGATTTACTTGTTCAAACAGGAAGTCATTTTTAGAGTTATATTTCTTTGACTTATCTCAGAATCCTATCCAAGTCTTTGGTAAATGCTTTCTAAAATTACAATGTCATACCTGTGATAATACTACCTGGGAAGCAGGTGGACAGTGAACAGGGAGACAAACCAACCCTCAGCAAATACTTCATGAGTAAAACTGAATTCCTGGTTCTCAGAAGGGTACTTTCACTGTAGGCAGATTTTCCCCCCTTTTGAGGCCCTTGTTGTTTTTTATTGTTGTTGTTATTGCTGTCGTCATTGCTGGATAGGACAGAAATGGAGAGGGGAGGGGAAGACAAAGCGGGGGAGAGAAAGATACCTGCAGACCTGCTTCACCACCTGTGAAGCGACTCCCCTACAGGTGGGGAGCCGGGCTTGAACCTGGATCCTTACTCCCGGTTCTTGCGCTTCGCACCACATGTGCTTAACTCACTGCGCTACCGTCCAACCCCCTACAGGCAGATTTTGCAGGATATTGTTTTCTGTCCAACTTAAAGAATTCCTGGCAGACAAACATAACAAGTACTGAGACAATATCTCTCTCCTATCCCTTTTTAGATTCTGACTACAGTCCTTAAATTTTTTTAAAAATATATTTTATTGTTTTTAATGAAAGAGAGATCCATAGTGAAAGTGACCCGAGCACTGCTCACCTCTGGTTTATGGTGAGATGAGGGATTAAGCCTGGGACTTTGGAGTCTCAGGCATGAGTCTTTTTGTATAACCATTATGCTATCTACCTCCTACCCCCGCAACATTTTAATTAACTTTATTTACTGGATAGAGACAGCCAGAAATCGAGAGGGTAGGAAGAGATAGGGAGAGAGTCAAAGAGAGATACCTGCAGCCCTGTTTCACCATCCGGGTCCTTGTGCATTGTAACATGTCATTCAACCAGGTGAACAACCAGCTGGCCCCCTGACTACAGTCTTTAATAAGACCTGTGGCACTTACCTTCATAAAGAGGAGTTGTCTTGCAACATCTCTTTTCTCTATAGCCAGTTTGAGTCCATCTTCACTTCTTGCAATCATATCATTCAGGAGTAAGAGATTCTCTTCCGTGCTTGGAAAACTACCCCTTGAGTCAATAGGATTCAGTTCAACAACAATAATAACAACAACGAAGATAAACAACAAGGGCAACGAAAGGGGAAATATATATTTTGAAATATATATATATATTTTTTTTTTTTTTAAAAAAAGAGCATTCAGTTCAAATGTGTTGTTCAGTGTGAAGTCTCCCGCAGGAGAAAAATCGCTGCTTTCCACCACACAACCAGGATTGTATGCCCACTTGTGATGGTATCTAGCTATTCTTCCTTTTCCTGGGAACCCCTTAATGGCAGAGATAGTGGTTCTTTCTGAATCCCCAGAAATTCCCACAGTATTTCTTGTGCCAGCAACTCAGTAGCACTTAATAAATTAATGGATTCATTAGTAAACAGATTGAGAAAGGGGAGTTGGGCGGTAGCGCCGCTGATTAAGCGCAGGTGGCTCAAAGTGCAAGAACCAACAGCCATAAGGATCCTAGTTCCAGCCCCCAACTCCCACCTGCAGGGGAGTCTCTTCACAGGCTGCAGGGCTGCAGGGCTGCAGGTGCCTATCTTTCTCTCCCCCTCTCTGTCTTCCCCTCTTCTCTCCCTTTCTTTCTGTCTTATCCAACAACAGTGATATCAATAACAACAACAATAATAACTACAAGGGCAACAAAAGGGAATAAATAAATAAATAAATAAGGAGTCGGGCGGTAGCACAGCGGGTTAAGCGCAGGTGGCGAGAATCATAAGGACCTCATAAGGATCCGGGTTGGAGCCCCCGACTCTCCACCTGCAAGGGAGTTGCTTCACAGGCGGTGAAGCAAGCCTGTAGGTGTCTCTCTTTCTCTCCCCCTTTCTGTCTTCCCCTCCTCTCTTCATTTCTCTCTGTCCTGTCCAACAACGACGACATCAATAACAACAACAACTATAACAATAAAACAAGGGCAACAAGAGGGAATGAATAAATAAATAAATAAAATTAAAAATAAATAAATAAATAACAGATTGAGAAAGCTTTTCCACTTTGTGTCAGTGATCTCTAGACTGAAAGCTAAAGTACAACCTTACTCTGGTACAACCACACTCGTGAGCACTCTGCTTCTTATCCTGGCAACTTCTAACTTTCAGTTCTCAGTGGGATAAATTCCTCAAAAAAAAAAGGTATATATATTTGACTTCTTTTCTTCTTTTATTTTAATTTTGGCTAGTACAAAATCAAACCATGGTCATAGCATGGACTACAGAAGGGACAATAGTTTCCTCTCACATTGTAGGATGCAGCAAGTGGGCTTGGGTGGCCTTCCTCAATGTCATCCCAGGTATGCACAATTCTAGAATCAGACCAACCCAGAAGACTCTCAAGACAAGCCAGTTATATTTAGGACCCTCTGGCTAGCTCACTGCTCAATTCTCAGTCAGGATTTCCTCACTTCCAGCTCTAAGTTTATTCCTAGATATTCCCAATGCCTAATTTCTCCCAGAGCCCAGCTTTCCAATATATGGTGCCTCATTAACTAGCAACAGTAGACCATTTCATTGTTTTATCACTTCATGCTCATGTTCTCACTCCACCTAGATTGTTCTTCCACAAATATTCTCATAAAATTGTATTCTTGGGAGTCGGGCAGTAGCAGTGAGTTAAGCGCAGGTGGCACAAAGTGCAAGGACTGGCGTAAGGATCCCCTGTTCCAGCCCCCTGTTCGAGCCCCCAGTTCAAGCCCCTGGCTTCCCACCTGCAGGAGAGTCACTTCACAAGCGGTGAAGCAGGTCTGCAGATGTCTCTTTCTCTCCCCCTCTCTGTCTTCCCCTCCTCTCTCCATTTTTCTCTGTCCTATCCAACAACGATGACATCAATAACAACAACAATAATAATTACAAACAATAAAACATCAAGGGCAACAAAAGGGAACAAATAAAATCAATATTTAAAAAATTGTATTCTTTCCTCAAGAGCAACCCTTGATACAGTAACTATAACATCTACCCTTTGCTGACAGTCTCATATATGTACCAATCACCAAGTCATATTTTCTTTTTTTATTTCTATTTTTTAACTTTTTATTTATAAAAAGGAAACATTGACAAAGCCATAGGATAAGAGGGGTACAACTTCACACAGTTCCCACCACCAGACCTCCATATCCCATCCTCTCTCCTGATAGCTTTCCTATTCCTTAACCCTCTGGGAGTATGGACCCAAGATCATTGTGGGATGCAGAAGGTGGAAGGTCTGGCTTCTATAATTGTCTCCCCGATGAACATGGGGGTTGATAAGTTGATCCATATTCCCAGCCTGTCTCTCTCTTTCTCTAGTGGGGAAGGGCTCTGGGGAATCAGAGCTCCAGGACACATTGGTGGGGTTGTCTGTCCAGGGAAGTCTGGTCGCATCCTGCTAGCATCTAGAATCAGGTGCCTGAAAAGAGAGTTAACAGATTCGACTTCCGGAGGCGGAGCTACGAGCAGCAGATTGCTTTCTCTCCTCTCCTCTCCTCTCCCGGATCAACTAGGAATACCAAAGGAGACCACCCGGACCGAAACAAGACAGGACTAGAATGACCACAGAAACCAGGTAAATCACCCGTGAGTACAAACACGCGTGGCTGGTGACAGAGAGGAGAGAGGGGCCTAAGGAGAGATTAAGTGACTGCTAACAGTTCGACAGTTTGTCAGTGGAGACACCACCTTCAGTCTGCTCCACCAACAAGGGGACAGCTGAAGGGAGGAAAGGACTCCCCAGAGACTCACCAAGTGCAACTCTGAGTCTCCATTGCTACTACCCTCAGAATCTGGAGCAGCAACAGGGAGGGACACCAGGTACAGAGATCTAACCGGGAAACTCAGGAGAAGACCTATACCTCGGTGGCATAGCTGAGGGGCTATGAAAGTCCAGTGCATAACCACTGGATTATCTCTGCCACACCCTGCTTTATCTCTTGGTCAGGAGTCAGTGATTAAGCTAAGAAGCCTATTGATAGTTTAAAAGCCCTCAGGCTCCCATAGCCTACAGGGGAAAAGAAAAAGGCTTTTACACCACTGAACTCCAACTCAGGGATTGAAAAAACTGTTAACTTATTTAAAATGGTTAAAACAACAAGAAAAAATATTGGAGACTCGAACCAGGACAGAGTCCAGCTAAAACTCCTCCAGAGGGTGAAGCACAAAACAACGAGTTCAATATCCAAACATTAGCTAAGGAAATAATAACAGGAGTGAGTAAAGAATTTGAAAAAATTGTAATCAGAAATGCAGGAACAACAAATGAGAATATGGAAGAAAATTCTAATAATCTCATGGTTATTAGAGAGCTGAAAGCTGAAATCGCTGAGCTAAGAAGGCAACTAGCTGAACAAGCTAAAACAGTATCACAGCAGGGCAACAAAATAGATGAACTCCAGAAAGCAGTAGAGGGCAGAGAGAATAGAATCAATGAGGCTGAAGACAGAATTAGCAAGATTGAGGATGAATTAGAGACAACTAAAAAAGAAGTAAGAGATCTCAAAAAGAGATTAAGAGATGCTGAAAACAACAACAGAGTCCTATGGGATGACTTCAAAAGAAACAATATAGGCATTATTGGCTTACCAGAGGAAGAAAGAGAAGGGGAGGAAGAAAGCGTTCTCCAGGCCATAATAGCTGAAAATTTCTCTAGTCTAGACAACACCAAAGACATAAAGATTCAAGAAGCCCAGAGGGTCCCAAACAGAATTAACCCAGACCTAAAGACACCAAGACATGTCATACTTAGATTGGAAAGGAATAAGGATAAAGAAAGGATCCTCAAGGCTGCAAGAGAAGAACAAAGAGTCACCTACAAAGGAAAACCCATAAGATTAGCAGCAGACTTCTCCATACAAACACTACAGGCCAGAAGAGAATGGCAAGATATCTATCGACTGCTCAATGAGAAAGGCTTTCAGCCAAGAATACTATATCCTGCTAGACTGTCATTCAGACTACATGGAAGCATCAAAACCTTCTCAGACAAGCAACAGTTGAAGGAAGCAACCATCACCAAGCCTGCCCTGAAAGAAGTTCTGAAAGGTCTCCTATAAACAACCAGACCACCACAAATAGGACATATATCAAAACACTCTAAAACTCTACAAGAATGGCGTTAAAATATCTTCAATCTTTGATATCAATAAATGTCAATGGCCTGAATTCACCTATTAAAAGACACAGAGTAGGAAGATGGATCAGAAAACACAACCCAACAATATGTTGTCTACAGGAAACTCACCTAACTCAACAAGACAAACACAGACTTAAAGTGAAAGGATGGAAAACTATCATTCAAGCCAATGGCCCACAAAAAAGGGCAGGAACAGCTATTCTCATATCTGACATGATAGACTTTAAAATAGATAAGATTAAAAAAGATAGGAATGGACACTACTTAATGCTCAGAGGATCAGTCAATCAAGAGGACTTAACAATTATTAATATCTATGCACCCAATGAGAAGCCATCTAAATACATCAAACTTCTACTGAAAGAGCTACAACAATATATTAACAGTAACACAGTCATAGTAGGGGACTTCAACACCCCACTCTCTCAACTTGACAGATCATCCAGGCAGAAAATCAGTAAAGACATAAGGGAGCTAAATGAAGAGATAGATAAACTAGAACTATTGGACATTTTCAGAGTCATTCATCCCAAGAAACTGGAATACACATTTTACTCAAATCCACATGGATCATTCTCAAGGATAGACCATACGTTAGGCCACAAAGACAGCATCAGCCTATTCAAGAGCACTGAAATCATCCCAAGCATCTTCTCAGACCACAGTGGAATTAAACTAACATTTAACAATCAACAAAAGATTAGTAACAGAGCCAAAATGTGGAAGCTCAACAGTACACTTCTTAACAACTTCTGGGTCAAAGAGGAAATCAAGGAAGAAATCAAAATGTTTTGAGAGTTCAATGAAAATGAAGACACAAGCTATCAAAATATTTGGGACACAGCTAAAGCAGTCCTAAGAGGGAAGTTCATAGCTATACAAGCACACATTAGGAAACAAGAAAAGGCACAAATAAACAGCCTGATTGCACATCTCAAAGACCTAGAAGAAGAACAACAAAGGAATCCTAAAGCAACCAGAAGGACAGAAATTACTAAAGTTAGGGCAGAAATAAATAACATTGAGAATAGGAAAACCATACAAAAGATCAAGGAAAGTAAATGTTGGTTCTTCGAAAGAGTAAACAAAATCGACAAACCTTTAGCCAGACTCACAAAACAAAAAAGGGAGAAGACCCAAATAAATCGGATAGCAAATGAAAGAGGAGAAATCACAACAGACACTGCAGAAATTCAACATATCATGCGAGGCTTCTATGAAAAACTATATGCCACCAAGCTAGAGAACCTGGAAGAAATGAATGATTTCCTAGATACCTACCAACTTCCAAAACTAAGTAAAGAGGAAGTGGATAACATGAACAGGCCCATCACAGCTAATGAAATTGAAACAGTTATCAAAAATCTTCCCAAAAATAAAAGTCCTGGACCAGATGGTTTTACAAATGAATCTACAAAACTTTCAAAGAAGAACTAATACCTCTACTTTTAAAAGTCTTCCAGAAGATTGAAGACACTGGAATACTCCCTGCCAGCTTCTATGAAGCCAACATCACCCTGATACCAAAAGCAGACAGGGACACAACCAAAAAAGAAAACTACAGACCAATATCTCTGATGAACATAGATGCAAAAATATTGAACAAAATTCTAGCCAACCGGATACAGCAGTATATCAAAAAAATTGTTCATCATGACCAAGTGGGGTTTATCCCAGGCATGCAAGGTTGGTTTAATATATGTAAGTCAATCAATGTGATCCACCACATCAACAAAAGCAAGACCAAAAACCACATGGTCATATCAATAGATGCAGAGAAAGCCTTTGACAAAATACAACATCCCTTTATGATCAAAACACTACAAAAAATAGGAATAGATGGAAAATTCCTGAAGATAGTGGAGTCTATATATAGCAAACCTACAGCCAACATCATACTCAATGGTGAAAAACTGGAAGCATTTCCCCTCAGATCAGGTACTAGACAGGGCTGCCCACTATCACCATTACTATTCAACATAGTGTTGGAAGTTCTTGCCATAGCAATCAGGCAGGAGCAAGGAATTAAAGGCATACAGATTGGAAGAGAAGAAGTCAAACTCTCCTTATTTGCAGATGACATGATAGTATACATGGAAAAACCTAAGGAATCCAACAAGAAGCTTTTGGAAATCATCAGGCAATACAGTAATGTGTCAGGCTATAAAATTAACATTCAAAAGTCAGTGGCATTCCTCTATGCAAACACTAAGTTAGAAGAAATTGAAATCCAGAAATCAGTTCCTTTTTCTATAGCAACAAAAACTATAAAATATCTAGGAATAAACCTAACCAAAGAAGTGAAAGACATGTATACTGAAAATTATGAGTCACTACTTAAAAGAAATTGAAAAAGACACAAAGAAGTGGAAAGATATTCCATGTTCATGGGTTGGAAGAATTAACATCATCAAAATGAATATATTACCCAGAGCCATCTACAAATTTAATGCTATCCCCATCAAGATCCCAAGCACATTTTTTAGGAGAATAGAACAAATGCTACAAATGTTTATCTGGAACCAGAAAAGACCTAGAATTGCCAAAATGATCTTGAGAAAAAAGAACAGAACCGGAGGCATCACACTGCCAGATCTCAAACTGTATTATAGGGCCATTGTCATCAAAACTGCTTGGTACTGGAACATGAACAGACACACTGACCAGTGGAATAGAATTGAGAGCCCAGAAATGAGGCCCCACACGTATGGACATCTAATCTTTGACAAAGGGGCCCAGACTATTATTTGGGGGAAGCAGAGTCTCTTCAACAAATGGTGTTGGAAACAATGGGTTGAAACATGCAGAAGAATGAAACTGAATCACTGTATTTCACCAAATACAAAAGTCAATTCCAAGTGGATCAAGGACTTGGATGTTAGACCAGAAACTATCAGATACTTAGAGGAAAATATTGGAAGAACTTTTTTCCCCATAAATTTTAAAAACATTTTCAATGAAATGAATCTAATTACAAGGAAAACTAAGGCAAGTATAAACCTATGGGACTACATCAAATTAAAAAGCTTCTTCACAGCAAAAGAAACCACTACCCAAATCAAGAGACCCCTCACAGAATGGGAGAAGATCTTTACATGCCAAACATCAGATAAGAGTTTAATAACCAACATATATAAAGAGCTTGCCAGACTCAACAACAAAACAACAAATAACCCCATCCAAAAATGGGGGGAGGACTTGGACAGAATATTCACCACAGAAGAGATCCAAAAGGCCGAGAAACACATGAAAAAATGCTCCAAGTCTCTGATTTTCAGAGAAATGCAAATCAAGACAACAATGAGATATCACTTCACTCCTGTGAGAATGTCACACATCAGAAAAGGTAACAGCAGCAAATGCTGGAGAGGGTGTGGGGTCAAAGGAACCCTCCTGCACTGCTGGTGGGAATGTCAATTGGTCCAACCTCTGTGGAGAACAGTTTGGAGAACTCTCAGAAGGCTGGAAATGGACCTACCCTATGACCCTGCAATTCCTCTCCTGGGGATATATCCTAAGGAACCCAAAACAGCCATCCAAAAAGATCTGTGTACACATATGTTCTTGGCAGCACAATTTGTAATAGCCAAAACCTGGAAGCAACCCAGGTGTCCAACAACAGATGAGTGGCTGAGCAAGTTGTGGTATATATACACAATGGAATACTACTCAGCTGTAAAAAAATGGTGACTTCACCGTTTTCAGCCGATCTTGGATGGACCTTGAAAAAATCATGTTGAGTGAAATAAGTCAGAAACAGAAGGATGAATACGGGATGATCTCACTCTCAGGCCAAAGTTGAAAAACAAGATTAGAAAAGAAAACACAAGTCGAACCTGAAATGGAATTGGAGTATTACACCAAAGTAAAAGACTCTGGGGTGGGTGGGTGGGTGGGGAGAATACAGGTCCATGAAAAATGATGAATGAAATAGTGGGGGTTGTATTGTTAAATGGGAATCTGGGGAATGTTATGCATGTAAAAAAAAAAAAAAGAAGTAGAAACGCAAAGCAGAAATTGACTGAGTTTGGAGTATGGCACCAAAGTAAGAAAGCAGAAGTATACTAGAGTTTGCAGTGAGTACCTCCCTAATACTTCCTCTCCACTTTTCCAAGCTTTGGGTCCATGATTGCTCAACAATTTGTTTGGCTTTGTATGTTAACTCTCTTTTCAGTCACCAGGTTCCAGGTGTCATCAGGATGCCGGCCAGACTTCCCTGGATTGAAGACCCCACAAATGTGTCCTGGAGCTCAGCTTCCCCAGAGACCCACCCTACTAGGGAAAGAGAGAGGCAGACTGGGAGTATGGACCGACCAGTCAACGCCCATGTTCAGCGGGGAAGCAATTACAGAAGCCAGACCTTCTACCTTCTGCAACCCACAATGACCCTGGGTCCATGCTCCCAGAGGGATAGAGAATGGGAAATCTATCGGGGGAGGGGGTGGGATATGGAGATTGGGCGGTGGGAATTGTGTGGGGTTGTACCCCTCCTACCCTATGGTTTTGTTAATTAATCCTTTCTTAAATAAAAAAGAAAAAAAAAAAGACATCACCGAAAACTCAAAAAAAAAAAAAAAAAAAAAGAAAAGAGAGTTAACATACAAAGCCAAACAAATTGTTGAACAATCATGGACCTAAAGGCTGGAATAGTGCAGATGAAGTGTTGGGGGGGTCCTCCATTTTGTAGATAGCTAGTAGGCCTGTAACCAAGGCGTATTTTCTAAAGTTATCTCACTTAATCCTCACAACAGTCCAGTGAAATAGACTTTATTGTTCCCACTTTACATCCAAGGGTTATGAGGTTTGAATGTCTAAGGTAGATATATAGTTAAAAAGAGGTAAAATGGATCAGACAGTAGTGCATCTGATTGAGTTCACACATTACCATATGAAAAGACAGTGGTTCAAACCCCCAGTCCCCACCTGTAGGAGAGAGGCTTCACAAGTGATGAAGTAGGACTTTAGGGATCTCTCTGTCCCTACTCTTTGTCTCTCATTTCTCTTCGGAATTTCTTGCTGTCTTATCAAGTGAAAAAAGAAAAGGGGGTGGGAGCCAGGAAGAAGAAATAGCCATCAGTAATGGTGGATTCATCATACAGGCACCAAGTCCCAACAATAACCCTAATGGCAAAAACAAAGAAAGAAAGAAAGAAAAAAAAAAAAGGCAAAAAAAAAAAACCTTTACCACTAAAGTCTCCTTTTCCTGATAAACCTTTAGGAGCCAAATACTCTCTGCAAATACTACCTCCTCCCCATGTCTTACATCATGACTATCAATCATTTTCTCTCCTATTTCCTATCATATTTTGTGACTCATTTGGAAGTTTCATGTTGCATTAAACTGTGAAAACTAATATGAACAGATTGCTATTTATATTGCCTATCTCCTCTCTCTCTCTCTCTCTGTGTGTGTGTGTGTCAGAAAAACATAGATGAATCAAGGTAAACCCATTATCACCCTTATAAAAACTACTAAATGCTCCACAAATATTTCAATTTGTATGTTATTCAGATCCCAAGGTCACCACTTCCCAGGTATGTTACCTTGAACAAGTTGTTCAGATTTCCCCTTTCATTTCTTTTACTGGAAAATGTAATGAAGTATGGTAATAATAAAACTGTGTGCCTCATGTGGTTATTATGAGAATTAAGTAATAGATCTATACTTTGTAAGTAGTCTGTGTTTATAAAAACTACAGTTAACTGTTATAAAAAATGAATATCACTGTGGTAGAGGGCTTGGAGTTCTTAATATAAATGAAAAAAACATTGTGTTTTCTGTCTACACTCTACTCTCTGAGGACTTAAAATATATGGTTCCCAGTCCCCAAACCCACCAAGCAGTTCTCTAATCCTTGGGTGAGTGTCCTGTCATTTAATTAAATTCTGACACTACCCATGGGGATTAAAGTCAGATCCCAGTGTTTGAGGATTCTGTCCCATAAGACTGTCCTCACTCCATTCACTGTAGATACCAGTCGCAGGTTCAGGTTGTCACCGTCTGTTTCTATGACCTTTTCTTCAGTTCTCTACTTTGCTTGAACAGAACTCAAGGAAGCAATTTCCTTACTAGATAATTGGTTGTTTATAATAGGACTCAATTCAGGCACAAAGGTGGAAGAAGTGCAGAGCAAAGCATGTAGGTGGATGTGGGGGCCTCTCTGCAATCTCCAGGGATGCCACCCTTCTACCTCCACATGTCCACCAACTTCCTAAATCCCATTGTTTTTTTTTTCATTTTATTGTGTTGATTTTATTATGTAGGCATGATTGATTAAACCATTGGTAATCTAATCCAACTTCCTATAGTCCTACTCTTCTCCCTACCATTTAGAGAAGAAAAGACTAGTGCACTGCCCTCTAATTACATAATTGGTGCCCCTAGAAACCAGTTACTGTCCTATGGTTATCTAGGAGATCCCCCCAAATCTCTTTCTTTCACCTTCAATATATCTGGAGCTAATTTTGAAGGAAAGACAAAGCCCAAATATTATAAGAAAAGATGTTTCACTCACTTGAGTGACTGCAAGCATTTTAGGAGTTGTGAATAAGATTTATACGTGTGTGTGTGTGTGTGACTTTTTATATTACAATGTCACACCCTCCCTAGGTGAGAGGTACTCTTCCTTGCTCCACTGTTACATTTGACCGTATCACTTTCTTTGTCCAGTGAATTGGGAAGCTTAGGTGCCATATTGGTGCCAAAGCTTGGGCATTTTTTTCCTTAATTTTTTTTATTAATTTTATTTTTGAGAGTGATGCAGAGAGAGAGAGAAACACCAGAGCACTGCTCAGCTCAGGCTTATGGTGGTGCGGGGGATTGAACCTGGGACTTAGGAGCCTCAGGCATGAGAGTCTGTTTGCATAACCATTATGCTGTCTCCCCCGCCCCATTTTTTTTCCTTTTTAATGGTATATACCATCTTCATTCCTTCTGCCACAAAATTAGAATTGTCCTGACTTGAGACTATTTCATTAGCCTGTAACTTGGAAAGAAAATGGTAGGAGCAGAATCACAGTTAGGCTGTGGTGGACATGCTATGTAAGTGAGTCAGAAAAATCTTGTTTTTATAAGCCACAAAGATTCAAAGGTTAGTGGTTACCAAGATGTAATAACCTTGGCTGACAGATACCATTAAGTTCATCAATAGCTTGTTATTTAAGTATTTTCCTGTTCCATCATTACTCTTTTTTTTTTGAAGATTTACTTTATTGTGTGCATGTGCGTGTGCGTGTGCGTGTGCGTGTGAGAGAGAGGAACTAGAGCTTCACTCTGTCCCACCACATGAGTCTTGTGTTTTATTAAGCCACCACCCCCAGTAGTCATCATCATTCTCTGATCTTCTCTAGACATTGGCCCTTTACAGTTTTAAGTTTTTACTTATTTTTGTTGTCATTTGGTAGTAACGTAAGGATAATCAAAGTAGTATGAATAAACATTATAGAATTACATTGGCAGAAAATGACACATTTGCATACCCAAACTATATTGTCTTCTAAAGTAATTTCTCAGTTTTTTGCTTTCTCATTCTTAATTGGAAACACCTTGGAATAAAGTAATGTTATCTCCTTTAAGCACGATCTGGCCCAGTTATTTCTTAACTTTGTTTCAGAATGATTCTCTTCTTTATCATGTAATAGTAGGTCCACACACTCTCAAAATCAATGATTCAGTCCATTTCCCACATCTCTACTCATTCATAAAACCACACCTGAATATAATTTCCATTTCGCAAGTATCTGAAGATGAGGTTGATGGGCTGCACCACCTGCAGTTTTGACTCGGATGCAGTATATCCAGGTGGAAGCTCATGAAGACTACATTAACAACAGTTAGCATTTTTCATTGGGGCACTGGAGAATAAACTGTGAGTTTCACACATGTGCAATACCACCACTGAGTAAGTTCATAACTTTTTCATTCATTTATTTGAGGAGATTGGGGAAAATAAAGAGTAGAACTATAAAAGTACCATTCTGCCATCCATGGAAGGAGAAAAAAACAGACATCACTCTGGCATATGTGCTGCCGGGGATTGAACTCAGGACCTCATGCTTGAGAGTCCAAAGCTTTATCACTGCGCCACCTCCTGGACCACGACTCTCAATTTCTATCTGTCCTAAAAAAAAAAAAAAAGTCACTGTGAATAGTGGATTCATTGTGCAGGTACTGAGTCCCAGCAATAACCCTGTTGCAAAAATCAAAACAACTCTTCCTAACATTATAATCTTTTAAAATCACTACTAGATAACTAATAAAAAGATAGAAATAGGAAGAGAAAGAAAAGAAAAAAAAAGAAACTCTTCGTAATATAAAGAACATGTGAATAAGGTGTTGAGACCGGGATGTGTCTAGTGACTAGTATATGGTATTGGTTGGTTAAGTTGGTCTGTGAGGATTGTGGAGATTGTTGGTGGGGGGTGGGGCCTGGGCGGTGATGCACCAGGTTAAGCACACATAATAGGAAGTGCAAGGACCAGAGCAAGGATCCTTACTCCAGTCCTTGCGCTTTGCGCCAGGAGTGCTTAACCTGCAAACATTTTTTTTCCCCTTTCAATTACAGTGAGCTACAAGTTATCATTCCCTCCTCCTCCCCCACACACTTCAGTAGTCATTTATCACCCTTTCACCTCCCTTAATCCTCACTGTTTTATTGGTTGCTCACATCTCATTTTTATCTCCACAATTAAGTCCTGTATCTGCTCCTTGTGCTCTGTTTGCACAGTCACACCATCATCTCTTCTCATCTTGGATGGAAGCAATAGCCTCTGGATCATCTTTTATGAGCGTGCTTTTTGAATGTGTTAGTCTTAGCTACGAAACCAAAACTTTCAATTCCTATTACTTCTAGAATAAAATTTTAATTTTAAATTTAAATTTAAGATAAAGTTTAAATTGTGAAAGGGGGCAGAGGGAAAGAGACAAATAATCACTCTGTCTGGTAATATGTAGTGCCATGGATCAGAACTAAGGATGAAACCAAGTGTTTTATGTATAGGAGGCTTGCTATTCACTGAACACCTCTTTGGTCTTTAAATTGAATTTTTTTTCCAGTCATTCAAAGCTTTCATATAATGGAAGATAATAAAGGTAATGGGAGGAAGGTGAAGAGAAGAAGTGGGAAAGAAAACACTATTCTCTGTATTCATTTTTACAACTGTATAACAAACTACCACAGTAACTACTGGTACCACAAAAAATATGTGTTCTCCCATAGTTCCAGAAGCTATAAAGTCAAAGGTAAATTGTCAGTGTAACCAGATTCTTCTAAAGTCCCTCAGGATGACTCATTCCTTGTTATTATCCCCCGCCCCATTTCATACAGCTTCTAAAAATTCTTTTTAATTTTTTTTTCTGCCACCAGGGATATTGCTGGGGACCAGAGACTGCATGAGTCCTCTAAACCTGGTGTTCCTTTTTCTCTTTCTTATTTTCTTTTTCTCTTAAAGATAGATGGTGAGAAGGAGCTGTTGTTTTTATACCATCACTAAAAGGGAAGTGAATCTGGAAAATAGCAAAGGAAGTCTGGCATTGTTTTGCTTATTTGAGAGAGAAGAGGAAAAAGGAAAGACACTTGGAAGTAGTGACAGGCATAGGTGTGACTTAGAAATGAAGGTAGGACCACAGAAGTGCATAAAAATGGGACAGATATAGATATATAGATATAAATAGATACAGAAATATAGTTAACCCTTATCTGTGATCTGGGGAGAACTATTACAGCTTCCATTCTTCTTCTAGCGTTTGCCCTTCTTCCGTAGCCAGTCAACAGCGTCAGGTTGAGCCTGATGTCTGCTTGTTGCTGGCTTTGAAAGTGACTGGGATCCATGTGGATTCAGTCGGCTAGGAAGGATCGTCAGTTTCCCCAATAAATGGGTACTCACGGGATGCACCACGAGAAGGTCGATCCAATGCATCCCACAGTTTCCATTGAGGGAGAGGGGCACAGAGAACTCTGGTAGTGGGAACAGTGTGGAATTATGTCCCATTTTTTCGCTTTTTCTTCCCCCCACCCCTTTTTAGACAGGACAGAGAGAAATTGAGAGGGGAGGTGGAAACAGAGAAAGCTAGATACTTACAGCCTTGTTTAACTGCTTGTGAAGTGACCCCCATACAGGTGGAGAGCCAGGCTCGAACTGGTATCCTTGTGCAGGTACTTGCGCTTGGTATTATGTGCACTTAACCAGATATGCTACTGCCGCCTGGCCACCATGAATTTATGTATTTTTCAAAATACCTTTTACTTATTATTTATTGGATAGACAGAGAGAAATTGAGAGGTAAGGGGGAGAGAGAAAGAGAGAGGGAGAGAGAGCTGCAGCATTGCTTCATACTTGTGGAGTTTTTCTCCTGCAGGTGGGGACCTGGGACTTGAACCTGAGTCCTTGCACACTAATGTGCCTCTACCAGATCCCCAGTATTATAGGGTCTATAAGACCCTATTTTCATATAAGGTAACATCCACAGATACTGGGTATTAAGATTTGAACATATCTTTGGAAGACACATTCCAATCTTCTATATTCACATAGGCAGTAACTACAGAGCAGTGACTTAAAACAGGGATGGAATCTTGCTTATCAAGAGTCCTGATGAATTGAAGAATTTCACATAGGGTGTGAATAAATTGAGTAAGACTAGATGACTAGAATGTTTATTTGTACAATGGAATAGAATTGAAATTCAAAGCATAAAATTGTAATTAAGGGACCAGAGAGGTGGTACAGCAGATAAAACTTTGAAGTACCAAACATGAGGTACAGAGTTCAACCTCTGGTATTCTTTTTTTTTTTTTTTTTTCCTCCTCCGGGGTTATTGCTGGGCTCGGTGCCTGCACCATGAATCCACCGCTCCTGGAGGCCTTTTTTTTTTTTTTTTTTTCACCTTTTGTTGCCCTTGTAGCTTCGTTGTGGTTATTATTATTGCTCTTGTTGACACAATTCGTTGTTGGATAGGACAGAGAGAAATGGAGAGAGGAGGGGAAGACAGAGAAGGGGAGAGAAAGATAGACACCTGCAGACCTGCTTCACCGCCTGTGAAGCGACTCCCCTGCAGGTGGGGAGCCGGGGGCTCGAACCGGGATCCTTATTCCGGTCCCTGCGCTTTGCGCCACAAGCGCTTAACCCACTGCGCCACCGCCCGACCCCCTCAACCTCTGGTATTCTATGTACTAAAGTGATGCTCAGGTTCTCTTTCATTAACCAATAAGCAAATCTTCAGAAAAATTGCAATTAAGAAAAATGAGTGTATAATTGGGATGTAGGAGAGACATATGACATAAAGTTCCAAAATTCAGGTAAGAGGATGTTTTCAGTAGCCCAAAGACAAGGAGAGAGGCACAGAACTAGATTGTTAGGCCTAGGGAGCTGTTAATTTTTGTCTCCTTTGCTCAGTAGCAGATTCCAAGGGCCTAGAACAGTGTTATATAATAGATGCTCAGTATACATTATTGAATAGCTGAATGGGAAATAGGCTTTGGGTAGTAAGAACGGGGAGAAAGAAAAGAGGTCACAGGCTTTTCAGAGCTGGACTGAATTATCTGATCCTGTAACAAAATCAAGGTGAAAACATTGTACTAGTAGGCCATGCTAAATTAAGTTCATAACTTGGGACCTGTTGAAGATAGAACGGAACCTCTGTCTTGTAACACCTACCTGCCAGACAATCTAGCATTACACCTGCCTCCTGCTACTTTTCCCCACCTAGAGAGTGTGTTTAGAGTACAGGGTCCATGGCCTTATTCCTGTTTGTGTGTGTCATATACAGTCTCCTGTACATACACAGCTTTCAATGAACTCATGAATGCTTGGATCTCCACTTTAAACAAAATCGAAAGATTTCTGTAAACCCAAACACTGCCATTTAGATTTCTTAGCCTTAAAATGCCTAGCACGGGAGTCGGGCGGTAGCGCAGTGGGTTAAGCGCACACGGCGCAAAGCACAAGGACCGGCATAAGGATCCCAGTTCAAGCCCCCGGCACCCCACCTGCAAGGGAGTCGCTTCACAGGCGGTGAAGCAGATCTGTAGGTGTCTATCTTTCTCTCCCCCTCTCTGTTTTCCCCGCCTCTCTCCATTTCTCTCTGTTCTAACAATGACTACATCAATAACAATAACAATTACAACAACAACAACAAAAACAAGGGCAACAAAAGGGAAAATCAATAAATACAAAAAAAAATAAAAAATAAAATGCCTAGCACACCACAAGCACTTGTTGAACTACAGAGAATAATTCAGATTCACCCAGTTCCGCCCTGGCAGCGAGGTCTTTTGGCAGGAAGACAGAATCCGTTGAGATTACATTCTTATGTAAGAGTTAATGACCTTCCTAGCCCACTTGACATTGCTCAAGCGATAAGAGGAGTGGAAGGGACTGGAAAGGTAGCGAGGACACTAGTTACACACACGCACACGCACATTTTTTGGTGGTAAATGCACAGATTGATTTCTAGTCTCAGTCCACGACGATCGTAAAAATGCCGCTGCAGGCTCGGTGTAGGGAGCCGCTCTGGCATTTCGATCGAGGCGTATTTAGTCCGGGGAGTTAAGGCCTGCCCAGCCCAGCCAGCGCGCCCCAGGGCTGGGATCTGCGGGTGACAGCGGCCCCGGAGGGGACTCGCCTTCAAGGCGGTCCCCGTGGGGTTCCCGCAGGCACTGGGTGCAGCCCGGGCCCCTGAGCCCCGGCCCCGGGACACCAGACGTCCAAGCCCGGATTCCGGCGCCCCCTCCGCCCCGCCCGCGGAGCCCGGTGGGCGCCGCGCGCAGCAGGGTCCCGCGTTCCCGCAGACGCGGCGGGGTGCTGGGCGAGCCGGGCGCGGGCACAGCGAGGCGCGGAAGATGGCGGCGCGGCTCGGCCCCGGGCGGCCGCGAGGGGCCGCGATGCTGCGCGGTCGGCTGGGCCAGCGCGGCTAGAGCGGCGCGAGGGCCCGGGCTGCGCGGCCTCCTCCCCGCCCGCTGACGCGCCCCGCCCCGCGCGCCCGCCCCTCCCCGGGCCGCGGCCGTGCCCCGCGTCGCGCTCCCCGGGGATGGCCCGCGCGCCTAGGTGCTGCCTCTCGGAGCTCACGGCGGAGCGGCGGCGGCCGCGCTCGGGGGGCGCGCGGCTGCAGCGGCGGTGGCGGCGCCGCGCGTGAGAGGCCGCCTGGGGCCGAGCGGGCGCCGCCAACATGTCGGATACCAAGGTAAAAGTTGCAGTCCGGGTCCGGCCCATGAACCGACGAGGTAAGCAGCTTTCCGCTGGTTTTTATTTGTGGTCGTGCTGAGGGCGGGGGCAACTTTGGAAACTGCGGGGCCGCGGGGGCTGGGGCGGTCAGAGCCAAGCCGGGCCCGAGAGCCAGGCGGAGGCGGCGCCCGCACTTGGCCGCGGAGACTCGCTCGGTGCGCCGGCTCCGGGCTCCCGGCTCCCGGCTCCCGGCTCCCGGCTCCCGGCTCCCGGCTCCCGGCTCCCGGCTCCCGGCTGGGCAGCTCTCTCCGGAGAGCCGGGTGCGGTGCACCCAGGCGGGCGGGAGGCATGGATGTTCGACTTTGCAACCTCCGTTTCCCTCTTCGGCTTTCAGAACTGGAATTGAACACCAAGTGCGTGGTGGAGATGGAAGGGAATCAAACGGTTCTGCACCCTCCTCCTTCTAATACCAAACAGGGAGAAAGGTAAAGCGGGTGCAGAGAGGGCGGGTAGAAGGATCCTACCAGGCAATCTCCTACAAGTTGGAGCCAGGAAAATGGGAGTGCTCTTTCCTATTGTTAGGAGGAAGGCTTCAACTTTGTCGCATGCTCCTGTCTGAAGCTGTTGCAAGTCCAAGTTCCTTTCCTCTCCCTTTAGCCCCCCCCCCCACCACCACACGGGCCCCCTCCCTTCTGGAGCGGCATCAGGCTGGGCACCTTGGCCAGAGCCTACTTATTCTTCCACGGATATCTAGGCACCCAAAGTGTGAAGGGTGCCAGTAGGATCTAGTTCAGTGGCGACATTTTACAGATCAGAAAACTGAGACCTGAAGCAGACAAGTGACTATTCCAAGGGTTTGTTCGTGGAACTCCATGCTTCTTAGAAATCCAGTGCACCATTGGGTTTCTTTGACGGAATTGTTTATAGAGGGTTGGTATTAAAATGGGGTAAGGGGCTCCTAAAACAGCCTTGATCGATGCAGGCTCAGATCTGTACTATGAAAAAAAAAAGTCTTTCTGTTTTTGTTGTTGACGATGCCTCGTAGACACAATGCCTGAATGCAACGTGGAATTTTATTTTCAAGGAAACAAACGTAATGCCCAGAGCTGTGTAGACTTTAGAGGGGGCTGCATTTACTAGATGGCAACATATTTGCATTTGAAAAGTGGCGATTGTTGGGTCCTTATTAATTCTACTTTATTCTACAGCAGTATGAGAAAATGCCCTAAAATAATTTGAATATTTGAATTTTTTTCTGGTAAACCCTTGGGAAGAAAACGGTTGGAATTCACAATGCAGTAACATATATAAATAGAAAAAGAAAAACTGGAGTTTTAATATAATTCTTCTAGGAAGTGAGCATAAATTGATTTTGTGAAAGTCACCTGTTGATTGATGCACTGATATTTAGCCATTTATTTATTTATTTTTTGCTATTCAGAGATTGTTATTTTATTGCTGAAGGAAACTGCTGCCTCCATTCATGTAGTGCTTGAGCACGTTTTTCCTAAATTTTGGGAACAGAATTAACAGAAAGCTAGATTGGAAACTACTTTTTGTGTTAAGGCTAACAATTTTTATCTGGCTTGCAAACATTCTGCAACCTATACCATCTTGTTATGGTAACAGTAACTAGCAAAGTTGCATTTAAAATGTTGAGTTCAATACTTTTCAGTAATGGATGTATCCTTGCATAATATTTTTAGATACTGTTAAAGTATTTTAGATACATTTGTGACAGTGCAATTGTATATTTTGTGGTGATAGTAAATAAACTCGTTGACTTTATTTAAATTAAAATATTTACAGATCAAACAAGACACTCATCACAATATGTGGTTATTTTTTTATGTTCTCTCTTTTTGTCTTCTCTTGCTCTGTCTCTCACACATACAGACTCATACAGAATTATTTCTACTGGGTCAAAGTCTTCAAAGTGTGGGAAACAGGTAGAATACTCAAACTCCTATAATGTAGCTTCTGCTTCTGTTTTCCTTGCTGGTTTGGCACCTGCTCCTTGTCACTCTTAACTATAAGGACTGCTACTGTTTTCCACTATTTAATGAAAGGAAACTTGGCCATTTGTGGAAAACAGATTTGATTTTGTTGAATTTGGATAGTTATTATAACTGTAGACAGTTTGTTACATTATAAATAATCAGGTGATCATTTTTAGGGCTGCTATGGCAGTTACTAGTTGGTGTCTTTAGAGATTTGTAGAGTGACTTGGGGCTTACCTTTCTGCTTGCTTATTCTCTGAAACTGTAAGAATAGCACTGAAACATATGTACTCTGGTTTTACCTTGCTGACATTAGGATTTTTTGGATGATGGATGGGCCCTTTCTATGGGATTCTGCCTAATTCTTCAGTTGTTGATAAACCTAGTGTTAATATAGCAGTGCTGCTTGATGTGCCACCCTGTCTTTGGAAGGATAGAGAGACTGCATACATTTTGAGTTTTGCTATGGAGCTCAGTTGTCACCAGATTTCTTCACTAGATTTTCCCTTAAAGTGACAAAGTGCTTAAAAATAGAAAGAATTCCTCTCCATGGTCCTAGGCTGACTGTAGCAGTGTTTCTTGTTCTGTTTGAGGTGCATTTCTTTTTTCTTTTTTTCTCTCTTTCTTTTTTTTTTTTTTTTTTGTTGCCTCCAGGGTTATTGCTGGAGCCCGGTTCCTGCACCAGTAATCCACTGCTGTATTTTTTCCTTTTTGTTGCCCTGGTTGGCTGTATTTTTTCCTTTTTGTTGCCCTGGTTGTTTTATTGTTGTTGTGGTTATTATTATTGTTTTTATTGATGTTGTCATTGTTGGATAGGACAGAGAGAAATGGAGAGAGGAGGGAAAGACAGAGGGGGGAGAGAAAGATAGACACCTGCAGACCTGCTTCACTGCTTGTGAAGTGACCCCCCTACAGGTTGGGAGCCAGGGGCATGAACCTGGATCTTTATGCCTGGTCCTTGCGCTTTGTGCCACCTGCACTTAGCCCAATGCGCTACTGTCTGACCCCTTTGAGGTGCCTTTCTATCATTTGTTTAGGGATAGTGCTTAGGGAAAAGTGAGAATATTATTTCTCTTACCTAGAAGCTGAGGGTTAGAAGAGTAAGATGTTATTAAGTTAGCACTGGCAAACCTGTGTCAAGTTGAGAACTACTATTTTGATTTGAAAATGCCAATAAATTACATATGCTTTAATCACAAATACAAATTTAAAGTTACTTGGTGAAAGTTTTAATACTACCAGTAAAAACAAGTAAGAGTACATAGATTTACAGGAAAAGCAGAAGGCAGACTTAAATTTCACTATTTTCTTGCTTTTTGGAATGAAAGACAATACTGGATGTTGATGACTAAAAGATCAAAGGAATTTTGAGGTTATGTATATATATTAGTTTTGATTTTCAAGTTCTAAGATATATATAATTATATTAAATAAAATATATAAAATTAAATATATATAAATATATACATATATGTTTTATTTTCAAGTTATAAGATTATAAGATATATTGTAAATTCCAGATTAATAGTTGACATGTGTACTGGTTACTGTTATGAAATATTAAAACACATACAAATTTATTTCTTAAATCGCCATTGCTCTGCTGTGTAGGAGATACTTATAAAGCTCTAATCATGTCCATACCATGCTTGGTACAGGGGATTGAAAATAGCTACAGATCCAGTATCTATTCTAGGGAGGTGTGGGAAGACAGAGGAAAAAGTAGTTAAAAATAAAGAATGGTAGATTATACTTTTGCTATTATATACATTACTTGGAAATTACCTGTTTCCTCTTCTGCTTCTTCCTTGATTCTGTGAGTTCCCTGAAGGTAGGTATCTTGTCCAACTGACCCTATGTAACCCATACCCCTGAATAACACAGGCCCTATAGCAAATGTCTAGACTGGGTCAGGTATTAAGGTGCACTGAGGAAGGACTATGGATGTGATCCAGGGTCTTAGCATTTTGTAAAGACAGGTGGCATTTATGCTGGTCATGAAGGTGCTAAGAATGTAGGTTATTATTATCCCTTCCCCCCCAATTGGGAGAATGTCCTTTGTCAAAGAAAATCAAAGCATGCCTGCCATAAATTACTTCGGGATGATGATATGTGTGTACATGCAGGGTGTGAAATAGGATGTGACAACAAGGTAATTCAGGAGGGGACATAGAATGAGAACCCCTAATTTGCCAAAATGAGTAATAGTTAAAAATCCAGTTGCAAATAGATAAGTGATTTAAAAAAAATCTTTCTTTTACCTGTGTTTTTACCTTTAGCTCTCCCCATTTCATTATAAGAAAGGTGGTGGGGAGGATGGGATGACAGTCATTCCTCCTTTAGGCATATTTTCAGATACACACCCAGCCACCTTCATAGGATATATTGTATATATATTTCAACAAATACCTTATTTTTAAATTTTTTGATTAATAGTAGGTTACAAGATTGTAAGATCACAGGCTATAGTTCTTTATTTTTGAAACCTATTTAAAAATTTTTGGTATTATCTTATTCCTTTTTTAAATATTTATTTATTTATTATTGGATAGAGACAGAGAGAAATTGAGAGGGGAGGGAGAGATAGAGAGGGAAAGAGACAGAGAGACAGCAGCCTAGCTTCTCCACTTGTGAAACTTTCCCCTTGCAGGTGGGGATCAGGGGCTGGAACCTGGGTCCTTGTGCACTGTAAAGTGTGCACTTAGCCAGGTGCACCACTGCCTGGCCCCATTATCTTTACTTCTTTATTGGATAGAGACAGCCAGAAATCAAGAGGGAAGGGGGTAGTAGAGAGGACAGAGAACCATCTGTAGCACTGCTTCACTGCTCATGAAGCTTCCCCCTGCAGGTGGGGGGGTCTGAGGGTTTGAACCCAGGTCCTTATGCACTGTAACATGTGTACTCAACCAGGTACACTACCTCCTGTACCACACCCACCACCAAAGTTCTGTATCCCCTCCCTCCCACCTCCAAAAGATAACCACCATAGTTCTCACAAGTCTTAGAAGCAGCTTTCTTGCTTCTGTTTTTTTTTTTAAGTTAATTTTTAACGAATATCTTTTTTTATCTTTAAATACCTGTTTATGAAGATTCATTTGTTCTTTTTTTTTTTCTTACATCCAATTTAGAAGGTTATGATGGCTTTTTAAAAAATGTAGTTGAGTGGTTTATGAATATGATTTTTATGACCTCTAAGAAGTGAGTATATTGGTATATTACGCCAAATAAAAGACTCTGGGTTGGGGGGGAGAGGCGGGCAGGACTCAAGAAGGGATTTAATTGTTATGTGGAAAACTGAGAAATATTACACATGTACAACAAACTACTGTATATTACTGTTGACTATAAACCATTATTAATTCCCCCTAGTAAAAGGGGAAAAAAAAGAAGTGAGTATATTCCCCTGCTATCTGAAAGTAGAATGTTTCTATTTGGTATGAGATGATAGGCTAATTTTTTTTAAATTTATTTTGTCTCTGGAAATGCAATTACCATTAATTCATATGAAAAACTTTTTGAGTGTGTCAAGACTCAAAAAGTACTACAAAAAATAACCTACTAACTCATGCCAAATAGGAATCTTCTACTCTTAGATATCAGGAGAAATCTGGCATGCACTTACTTCCTCCTTTTTGTTCTTGATTGCATTATGCAGGTGAATTGTAGAGTAAGTATCTAAGACACACACACACACACACACACACACAGAGCCTTGTTAAGTGAAAAAGAAAAACTAGACTAAATTTGCGTTCTTAGTAAGAGAATGTCAAAGTTTTAACTTCTACTTCCCCATCCCACAGTGTAGGGTGAGCAGTTCACTTTGTAAAGAGCATAAATAAGAGAAATTGAGAAATTGAGAGGAGGGAGATAGAGAGGGAGAGAGAAATATAGACATCTGCGGACCTGCTTCACTACTTGTGAATCCTTCCCCCATTTCCACAGGTGGAGGGTGAGGCCTCAAACCTGGGTCATTTGCATGGTTCTTCTTCTTCTAGCGTTTGCCCTTCTTCTGTAGCCAGTCAACAGCGTCAGGTTGAGCCTGATGTAAAGTTTCGAGACCTCCTTTGAATCTGGAGAGGTGGCAGTCGTTGACTCTGTGGGTCATAGTCTGTCTGGAGCCGCAGGGGCAGTTCGGGTCGTCTCTGGCTCCCCAGCGATGGAACATAGCGGCGCACCGGCCATGGCCTGTTCGATAGCGATTGAGGAGGGCCCAATCATAACGTGTTAGGTCAAAGCCGGGTTGACGCTTGCAGGAGTCTGTGATGAGGTGTTTGTTCTTTACCTCAGCTGACTGCCAACTCTGTTTCCAAGAGACTGGAACAGAGAAGTTCAGTGTAGGCGTAGGGGACCATATTGGGTGACGAGACGTCAAGCGTTGGACAGGGTGGGCGAAGATATCCGCGTATATTGGCAGGTCCGGTGGAGCGTAGACGTGGGAAATGAACTTAGATGATGCCGCATCCCGACGAATATCTGGCGGGGTGATGTTGCTAAGAACTGGCAGCCATGGAACCGGGGTGGAACCGGGGTGGAACGGATGGTTCCAGAAATGATCCTCATGGAGGAATATAATTTGGAATCGACCAAGTGGACATGGGGGCTACGGAACCATACTGGGGCACAGTATTCTGCAGCGGAATAGCATAATGCCAGAGAGGATGATCGTAGTGTGGAAGCGCTCGCGCCCCATGAGGAGCTGGCCAGTCTTGCAATGATGTTATTCCTCGCGCCCACCTTTGCTGCAGTTTTTTTTTTTTAAGAATTTTTTTTCTTTTTTATATATATATATTTTAATTTTATTTTATTTATTCCCTTTTGTTGCCCTTGTTGTTTTATTGTTGTAGTTATTATTGTTGTCGTCATTGTTGGATAGTACAGAGAGAAATGGAGAGAGATGGGGAAGACAGAGGGGAGGAGAGAAAGATAGACACCTGCAGACCTGCTTCACCGCTTGTGAAGTGACTCCCCTGCAGGTGGGGAGCCGGGGTTCGAACTGGGATCCTTATGCCAGTCCTTGTGCTTTGCGCCGCCTGCGCTTAACCCGCTGCGCTACAGCCTGACTCCCTTTGCTGCAGTTTTTATGAGATGTTTGTGAAATGACAGAGTGCAATTGAGAGTAACCAAGATAGACTGGCTGGGCTTCATGCCGGATTCTCGTATCGCCAAGCTGCACATTAAGCTCACGCGAGGCTGAGGCATGGTGTAGATGGAAAACAGATGATACCGTTTTTTGCAGTGCTAGGGATTAGTCGCCATTTTTTACAGTAATCAGATATCAGAGACATGTCTTTCGTGAGTGTTTCCTCGAGGATGTCGAACTTGGATGCTTGAGTTGCACAGCAGATGTCATCGGCGTAGATGAACTTCATTGAAGAAGTTTCTAGGAGGTCATTGGTGTAAATATTAAATAGCGTAGGAGCCAGAACATGGTAATGTATGCTGTTTGTATGGCAATGTATGCTCTTAAGTAGGTGTGTCATAGGCCAATAACCTGAAGAGTATTATAAAGAAATATTTTCATTTGCTGTCAACATTTTCCTTATCTTTGTTTTAAAATTAAGATAAACAGAAATCTGTTACTTTGAAAGCAAGACTAAAAGGTAGTGTAGATTAGTGATTTCAAAATTATTTTGATTGCAGTTTTCAGTTGAATGTTTTACATTATGAATTCTCAATGTATATAAGTGTTCATGAAAGAAGTACTCTTACTATGTACTTATACTATGTACTCTTACTCTATAACTCTGTCTCCTGTTCAAATTAATTTAGGAATGATGATAGTGATTTAACTGAATTGATTTTATAACCCATGAATTTAGTGTCACAAACTTATAATTTGAAAAATACATGTTTAGTGGGGAAAAAGTTGGATTCTAGAGGTATAGTCATACATAATATTTTATTGTAAGTAGGACTGTCGATGGAATTTGGTGCCTGCACAACATATCTAACCCTACCAGCAACCATTTCTTTTTTTTTTTCTTTTTTTTTTTTCTTTGTTTTATAAGACAGAAATTGATAGAGAAGGGGAATACAGAGGGAAAGAGAAAGAGAGATACCTGAGCCCTGCTTAACTGCTCATAAAGCTTCCTGCCTACAGGTGGGAACCAGGGACTTGAACTCATGTCCTTCAGTGTGGTAATGTGTATACTAAACCACTTGGGTTCCATATGTAATTTATTTTTTAATTAGTGTTTAAGGAAAAAAAGTAGTTGTTTTATAATATAGAAAGACTAATAAAAGAAAAATTCTCTTTACTTTTTTTTTTTTCTAAAGCACTGTCCAGCTGTGGTTTTATGGTGGTGCGAGGGATTGAATTTGAGAGCTTCAGGCACAAGAGTCTCTTTGCATAACCGTTATGCTGTCTGCCCCTGCCCCATTTTATTTCTCTCCTAGCTCTTTTTAGATAATTTTTTCTTCTATATTTCTGAATAATATCATAGTAGTATTAGTTTTCAACTTGCTCTCTTTTTATACTCTGTCCCCCACCCTATCCCTCAACTCTTCCCATCTCTTTGGTTCTAGCAATATGTCATTTTTACATTATTTATGACTACATAAAATATTTGTGGTCTGGGAGGTGGCTCAGTGGATAAAGTATTGGACTCTCAAGCATGAAGTCCCGAGTTCATTCCCTGGCAGCATATGTGCCAGAGTAATGTCTGATTCTTTCTCTCCTCCTATCTTTCTCATGAATAAATAAATAAAGTCTTTATAAAATACTGTTTTTGGTTTAGCCATGTACTCTTCTCTGACCAGACAGACCTTTTTGTTTTCTCTGGAATTCATTATTTCTGTTTTTCCTTTTTCTCACTGTATCTTTGTATGGTCATCCCCCCTTGTCCATAGTGATTATGTCCCAAGATCCACAGTGGACAGGTAGTACCAAACTATAGATAGTACCAAACCCTGTATGTGCTTACTGTATTTACCTGTGTATATACCTATGATAAAGTCTAATTTATAAGTTATATACAGTAAGATCTGAACAACTACTAATCAAACAATCACACCGATATACTTTAATTAAAGTTATGTGAGATGTGGTCTTTGTCTTTCAGAATATTTAATTTTAGATGATATAGTCAATCCTTGGTTGACTTCAAGTAACTGAAACTGTGGAAAACCAATCCACATATAAAGATGTGAATACTATATTAACCCTTAGCCCACCATTTAAATTATAAGTCACTTTGCAAGACTCCTTTAATGACATTCAAGCGTATCAAGTATCCTCTTGATTTCATCTTGGAGACATTGTCCAGAGAGAGAGAGAGAGAGAGAGAGAAAGAGAGAAAGAGAGTCTAATTAGTGTCTTATACACATATGATTTTACCACTCTTGCTTTTTCATGGAAATGGGGGAAATGCCATAGCATGGGAGCTTCTTCCATTGTGATAGCACCTTCCATGTGGTGTCAGGATTTGAGCCTGGGCTGTGTACATGGCAGTACAGGGACCCTACCTGGTGAACCATTTATCCTGCCTGAAACATTGCCTTTGATGGCTTTTTATAACTTGGTGTGCTGTCTGTCAGAAGTAGCTACCATTCTGGGATATGCTATAACACCATTCTGAAGATGCCATTACCTCTCTTCTCTGTGGAATCTATTGTTTACCTGTTGCCTCTTTCTTTCTTTCTTTCTTTCTTTCTTTCTTTCTTTCTTTCTTTCTTTCTTTTTAAGATGGCATGTTCTTTATTTTATTTTTTTTTGCAGAATGGTTTTAAGAGCTGTCGTCAATATTTTAGGCAGCAATGCTTAAATCCAAAATCCCAAAAGTAAGTCAGTGTATACAAAATGTGTCAAGCCTTTTTTTCCCCCAGTGAATCAGTGATGATTACCAAGATTGTAAGATAACAGGGGTACAATTCCATACAGTTTCCACCACCAGAGTTCCATATCCCATCCCTTCCATTGGGAGCTTTCCTATTTTTTTTAAATTGATTAATTAATTAATTAATTAAATTTTTTTCTGGTACAAACATTCATTTATTGGGTGAAGAGTACAGGCCTTTATAGGGAGTTAAACAGAACATTTTTCTTTTTTTGTTGTTTTTTAATTGTTTTTTTTTTAAATTGGGGAATTAATGTTTTACATTCAACAATAAGTCCAGTAGTTTGTACATGCATAAAATTCCCCAGTTTCCCATATAACAATACAACCCCCAGTAGGTCCTCTGAATCCTTCCTGGACTTGTATTCTCCCCACCCCCCACCCCAGAGTCTTTTACTTTGGTGCAATACGCCAATTCCATTTCAGGTTCTACTTCTGTTTTCTTTTCTGATCTTGTTTTTCAACTTCTGCCTGAGAGTGACATCATCCCATATTCATCCTTCTGTTTCTGACTTATTTCACTGAACATGAATTTTTCAAGGTCCATCCAAGATCGGCTGAAAACGGTGAAGTCACCATTTTTTACAGCTGAGTAGTATTCCATTGTGTATATATACCACAACTTGCTCAGCCACTCATCTGTTGTTGGACACCTGGGCTGCTTCCAGGTTTTGGCTATTACAAATTGTGCTGCCAAGAACATAAGTGTACACAGATCTTTTTGGATGGATATGTTGGGTTCCTTAGGATATATCCCCAGGAGAGGAATTGCAGGATCATAGGGTAGGTCCATGTCTAGCCTTCTGAAGAGTTCTCCAGACTGTTCTCCACAGAAGTTGGACCAATTGACATTCCCACCAGCAGTGTAGGAGGGTTCCTTTGACCCCACACCCTCTCCAGCATTTGCTGCTGTTACCTTTTCTGATGTATGACATTCTCACAGGAGTGAAGTGATATCTCGTTGTTGTCTTGATTTGCATTTCTCTGACAATCAGAGACTTGGAGCATTTTTTCATGTGTTTCTCGGCCTCTTCTGTAGTGAATATTCTGTCCATGTCCTCCCCCCATTTTTGGATGGGGTTATTTGTTGTCTTGTTGTTGAGTTTGGCAAGCTCTTTATATATGTTGGTTATTCAACTCGTCTGATGTATGGCATGTAAAGATCTTCTTCCATTCTGTGAGGGGTCTTTTGGTTTGGGTTGTGGTTTCTTTTGCTGTGAAGAAGCTTTTTAATTTGATGTAGTCCCATAGGTTTATACTTGCCTTAGTCTTCTTTGTAATTGGATTCGTTTCTTTGAAGATGTCTTTAAAATGTATGCGGAAAAGAGTTCTGCCAATATTTTCTTCTAAGTATCTGATAGTTTGTGGTCTAACATCCACAAACTATCAGATCCACTTGGAATTGACTTTTGTATTTGGTGAAATACAGTGATTCAGTTTCATTCTTCTGCATGTTTCAACCCATTGTTTCCAACACCATTTGTTGAAGAGACTCTGTTTTCCCCTTTTAATAGTCTGAGCCCCTTTGTCAAAGATTAGATGTCCATAGGTGTGGGGGCTCACTTCTGGGCTCTCAGTTCTATTCCACTGGTCAATGTGTCTATTCATGTTCCAGTACCAAGCAGTTTTGATGAAAATGGCCCTATAATACAGTTTGAGATCTGGGAGTGTGATGCCTCTGGTTCTGTTCTTTCTTCTCAAGATTGTTTTGGCAATTCTAGGTCTTTTCTGTTTCCAGATAAACATTTGTAGCATTTTTTCTATTCTCCTAAAAAATGTGCTTGGGATCTTGATGGGGGTAATATTAAATTTGTAGATGGCTCTGGGTAGTATATTCATTTTGATGATGTTAATTCTACCAACCCATGAACATGGAATATCTTTCCACTTCTTTGTGTCTTTTTCAATTTCCTTGAGTAGTGACTCATAATTTTCAGTATACAAGTCTTTCACTTCTTTGGTTAGGTTTACTCCTAGATATTTTATTGTTTTTGTTGCTATAGTAAAAGGAATTGATTTCTGGATTTCAATTTCTTCTAGCTTAGTATTTGTATAGAAGAATGCCACTGACTTTTGAATGTTAATTTTGTAGCCTGACACCTTACTGTATTTCCTGATGATTTCCAAAAGCTTCTTGCTGGATTCCTTAGATTTTTCTGTGTATACTATCATGTCATCTGCAAATAGGGAGAGTTTGACTTCTTCTCTTCTAATCTGTATCCCTTTAATTCCTTGTTCCTGCCTGACTGCTATGGCAAGAACTTCCAACACTATGTTGAATAGTAATGGTGATAGTGGGCATCCCTGTCTAGTACCTGATCTGAGTGGAAATGCTTCCAGTTTTTCACCATTGAGTATGATGTTGGCTGTAGGATTGCTATATATAGACTCCACTATCTTGAGGACTTTTCCATCTATCCCTATTTTTTGTAGTGTTTTGATCATAAAAGGATGTTGTATTTTGTCAAAGGCTTTCTCTGCATCTATTGATATGACCATGTGGTTTTTCGTCTTGCTTTTGTTGATGTGGTGGGTCACATTGATTGATTTACGTATATTAAACCAACCTTGCATGCCTGGGATAAACCCCACTTGGTTATGATGAACAATCTTTTTAATATACTGCTGTATCCCGTTGGCTCTAATTTTGTTCAGTATTTTAGCATCTATGTTCATCAGAGATATTGGTCTGTAGTTTTCTTTTTTGGTTTTGTCCCTGTCTGCTTTTGGTATCAGAGTGATGTTAGCTTCACAGAAGCTGGCAGGGAGTATTCCAGTGTCTTCAATCTTCTGGAGGACTTTTAAAAGTAGAGGTATTAGTTCTTCTTTGAAGCTTTTGTAGAATTCATTTGTAAAACCATCTGGTTCAGGACTTTTATTTTTGGGGAGATTTTTGATAACTGTTTCAATTTCATTAGCTGTGATGGGCCTATTCATGTTATCCACTTCCTCTTTACTTAGTTTTGGAAGTTGGTAGGTATCTAGGAAATCGTCCATTTCTTCCAGGTTCTCTAGCTTGGTGGCGTATAGTTGTTCATAGAAGCCTCGCATGATGTGTTGAATTTCTGCGGTGTCTGTTGTGATATCTCCTCTTTCATTTATGATCCAATTTATTTGGGTCTTCTCCCCTTTTTCTTTTTTTTTTTCTTTTAATTTTTTATTTAAGAAAGGATTAGTGAACAAAAGCATAAGGTAGGAGGGGTACAACTCCACACAATTCCCACCACCCAATCCCCATAACCCACCCCCTCCCATGGTAGCTTTCCCATTCTCTATCCCTCTGGGAGCATGGACCCAGGGTCGTTGAGGGTTGCAGAAGGTAGAAGGTCTGGCTTCTGTAATTGCTTCCCCGCTGAACATGGGCGTTGACTGGTCGGTCCATACCCCCAGTCTGCCTCTCTCTTTCCCTAGTAGGGTGTGTCTCTGGGGAAGCTGAGCTCCAGGACACATTGGTGGGGTCTTCAATCCAGGGAAGCCTAGCCAGCATCCTGGTGGCATCTGGAACCCGAGTAATGAAGCTGAAGGGTTGTCATTCCACACATGAAGTCTCTGGATACAGTCTGAGGTGAAGCATGTTGAGGTGGCAATCGTTGCTTTGGTTAGGTTGTGATCGGCGGATGCAATATTATTTGGTTTGGATTGGGAGATGCATACGGGAAAGTGGGCCCTATCCAAGGGTTCTAGGACTGGGGGAAGTAGGGGCTCTATAGTGAAGATGTGAGGTTCCTGCTGTCTTAGGGTTCAAAAAGACAATCAATAGTTAATATTATCATCACATTATTTGGTAATTGGGTTAACTTTGAAAAATCCCTTTGTTATGGTTTGCTGTACAGTACCCAGTATCTTGTATATAGCTGTGCTATTGGAAGCTTCTAATCTACTTGGTCTAGGCTTTTGAGAGAGTCTGCATATCAAATACATAGCCTATATATTAAAAAGATTCAGTTTGTCTTTTGAGAAACTTTGAGACATACAATTGATTTCCCCCTCTCATATTAATTAACTACTGATTTATATGTCTACATTTTGCTAGGAGTGTACATAAACACCATTCCCACCACCAAAGGACTGTGACCCATCCCTCCCGCCCACTCCCACCCCCCACTGGCCCAGGAAGCTACATGTCTACCCCTCACCACTGGGTTTTTACTTTGGTGCCCTACTTACAATTTGATCAGGTCCTGCTTTTGGTTTCCCTTTCAGATCTTCTAAGTCAGCTTCTGTTGATGAGTGGGATCATCCCATACTCATCTTTATCTTTCTGACTTAGTTCACTTAACATAATTCCTTCTAGCTCTGTCCAAGATGGGTCAGAGAAGGTGGGTTCATTGTTCTTGATAGCTGCATATCTCCCCTTTTTCTTTTGTGAGTCTGGCTAAAGGTTTGTCGATTTTGTTCACTCTTTCGAAGAACCAACATTTACTTTCCTTGATCTTTTGTATGGTTTTCTTATTCTCAATGTTATTTATTTCTGCCCTAACTTTAGTGATTTCTGTCCTTCTTGTTGGTTTAGGGTTCCTTTGTTCTTCTACTTCTAGGTCTTTAAGATGTGCAATCAGGCTGTTTATTTGTGCTTTTTCTTGTTTCCTAATGTGTGCTTGTATAGCTATGAACTTCCCTCTCAGTACTGCCTTAGCTGTGTCCCAAATAGTTTGATAGCTTGTGTCTTCATTTTCATTGAACTCTCAAAACATTTTGATTTCTTCCTTGATTTCCTCTTTGACCCAGAAGTTGTTAAGAAGTGTACTGTTGAGCTTCCACATTTTGGGACTATTACTAATCTTTTGTTGATTGTTAAGTGTCAGTTTAATTCCACTGTGGTCTTAGAAGATGCTTGGGATGATTTCAATGCTCTTGAATTTGCTGATGCTGTCTTTGTGGCCTAACATATGGTCTATCCTTGACAATGACCCATATGGATTTGAGTAAAATATGTATTCCAGTTTCTTGGGATGAATGACTCTGAAAATGTACAATAGTTCTAGTTTATTTATCTGCTCATTTAGCTCCCTTATGTCTTTATTGATTTTCTGCCTGGATGATCTGTCAAGTTGAGAGAGTGGGGTGTTGAAGTCCCCCACTCTGACTGTGTTGCTGTTAATATATTGCTGTAGCTCTTTCAGTAGATGTTTGATGTATTTAGATGGCTTCTCATTGGGTGCATAGATATTAATAATTGTTAAGTCCTCTTGATTGACTGATCCTCTGAGCATTAAGTAGTGTCCATTCCTATCTTTTTAAATCTTATCTATTTTAAAGTCTATTGTGTCAGATATGAGAATAGCTGTTCCTGCCCTTTTTTGTGGGCCATTGGCTTGTATGATAGTTTTCTATCCTTTCACTTTAAGTCTGTGTTTGTCTTGTTGAGTTAGGTGGGTTTCCTGTAGACAGCATATTGTTGGGTTGTATTTTCTGATCCATCGTCCTACTCTGTGTCTTTTAATAGGTGAATTCAGGCCATTGACATTTATAGATATCAAAAATTGAAGATATTTTAACGCCATTCTTATAGAGTTTTAGAGTGTTCTGATATATGTCCTATTTATGATGATCTGACTGTTTATAGAAGACCTTTTAGAACTTCTTTCAGGGAAGGCTTGGTGATAGTTGATTCCTTCAACTGTTGCTTGTCTGAGAAGGTTTTGATGCCTCCATCTAGTCTGAATGACAGTCTAGCAAGATATAGTATTCTTGGTTGAAAGCCTTTCTCATTGAGCACTCGATAGATATCTTGCCATTCTCTTCTGGCCTGTAGTGTTTGTGTGGAGAAGTCTACTGCTAGTCTTATGGGTTTTCCTCTGTAGGTGACTCTGTTTTTCTCTTGCAGCCTTCAGGATCCTTTCTTTACCCTTATTCCTTTCCATTGTGAATATGATGTGTCTTGGTGTCTTTAAGTCTGGGTTCATTCTGTTTGGGACCCTCTGGGCTTCTTGAATCTTTATGTCTTGGATGTTGTCTAGACTAGAGAAGTTTTCAGCTATTATGGCCTGAAGAATGCTTTCTTCCTCTCCCTCTCTTCTTCCTCTGGTAAGCCAATAATGCGTATATTGTTTCTTTTGAGGTCATCCCATAGGTCTCTGTTGTTTTTTTCAACATCTCTTAATTTCTTTTTGAGATCTCTTACTTCTTTTTTAGTTGTCTCTAATTCGTCCTCGATCTTGCTAATTCTGTCTTCAGCCTCATTGATTCTATTCTCTCTGCCCTCTACTGTTTTCTGGAGTTCATCTCATTTGTTTCCCTGTTCTGATACTGTTTTAGCTTGTTCAGCTAGTTGTGTTCTTAGCTCAGCTATTTCAGCTTCCAGCTCTCTAATAACGTTGAGATTGTTAGTGTTTTCTTCCAGACTCTCATTTGTTGTTCCTGTATTTCTGATTACAGTTCTTTCAAACTCTTTACTCACTCCTGTGATTATTTCCTTAGCTAATGTTTGGATGTTGAACTCGTTATTTTGTGCTTCACCCTTTGAGGGGCTTTTAGCTAGACTGTTGTCCTGGTTAGTTTCTCCAATATTTCTTCTTGTTGGTTTACCCATTTTATATATTATGTTAGGAGTTCCCTCTCTTAATACTTTTCAAATTACTGATCACTATTTCCTGGATTGACTTTTGTCTAAGAAAGGTAATTAAAGGGTTCACAGTGGTGGAAGTTAACAGTTGTTTCAATGGTGTTTTAATCCCTGAGTTGGATCTCAGTGATTTAAAAGCCTCTTTTTTTATTTTTATTTTTTTTCTTCTCTGTAGGCTATGGGAGCCTGAGGGCTTCTAACTGTAAGTAGGCTTCTTAATCACTGACTCCTGACTAAGAGATAAGGCAGGGTGTGGCAGAGATAGTCCGGTGGTTTTGCAAAGAGACTTTCATAGCCCCACAGTTATGCCACCGAGGTATAGTTCTCCTGAATTTCCTGGTTAGATCTCTGTCCCCCAGTGTCCCTCCCTGCTGCTGCTCCAGATTCTGAGGGCAGTAGCAATGGAGACTCAGGGTTGCACTTGGTGAGTCTCCGGGGAGTCCTCTCTTCCCTTCGGCTGTCCTCTTGTTGGTGGAACAGACTGGAGGTGGTGTCTCAACTGATAGACTGTTACCAGCCACATAGTCTCTCCCTAGGCTCCTCTCTTGTCACCAGCCACGTGTGTTTGCACTCACTGATGATTTGGTGGGTTCCTGTAGTCGTTCTAGTCTTGTCTTGTTTCAGTCCCGTGTGGTCTCCTTTGGTATTTCTAGTTGATCTTGGAGAGAAGAGGAGAGAAACAGATCTTCTGCTGCTCATAGCCCTGCCTCCGGAAGTCTGATTCTACCTGTTGCCCTTTTCTTTCTTGGCTTGCTATCTTGGTTTTGTAAAATACATGCTTTCATGGTTTCCTGAGCCATACCATGCAAATATCTTTATTCACTTCATTGATTGGAGGACTATCAAACACTATTTTAAAGCTACTGCTGCTCTAATATCTTTACTAATGTTTTTATTAAAAAGTTCAAAGTTATTTGGATTTTTGATTTTCTGAATGTAACCTGATTATTTTTTGCCCTTTGGATTGTATAGAATGTTATCCCCCCAATATCCCTTTTGAAAAACTACAATAGTGTACATACTAAAACTCTTAAAAATATTTATTTATTCCCTTTTGTTGCCCTTGTTTTACTGTTGTAGTTATTGTTGTTATTGTTGTTTTTTTTGATGTCGTCATTATTGGATAGGACAGAGAGAAATGGAGAGAGGAGGGGAAGACAGAGAGGAGAGAAAGATAGACACCTGCAGAACTGCTTCACCTTCACTGCTTGTGAAGTGACTCCACTGAGGTGGGGAGCCCGGGGCTCGAACCTGCATCCTTATGCATGTCCTTGCACTTTGTGCCACATGCACTCAACCTGCTGCATTACCACCTGACTCCTGTATTAAAACTTTTAAAAAAAGATTTGGCCTTGGTGTTTCTCCAGTTAGTCACTGCCCCCCCCCCCCCACTATGTATTCCTATGACTTGTCTTTTTCTTGGAGTTTTATTTTTATTTTGGAAGATTTATTCTACTTTATCTAATTTTTTCCCCTTGTCTTCTAATGTATTTTATTTATTAACACATAGAATAAATTAGAAGTTGAGAGGGAGAGAAAATCAGAGTACTGCTGTGTCATATAGGATGCTGGGAATCAAACTTGGGGTCTTATGCCTATAAATTTGGGGTCCTACTCACTGTGTCACCTCTCAGACTTTATCTTCTCATCTGTTTGTTTTCTGTAATCATTTTTTAAATCCAGGCTCTCTTTTTTTGGTCCCTAATTTTCTTTATTTTTCAATAGTATTCTTGTTTCTTTTTTTAAAAAATTATTTATTGTGAAATTAATGTTTACACTTCACAGTAAATACAATAGTTTGTACATGCATAATTATTGTATTAAATTATTCTTGTTTCTCAGTTGTGACATTTTGTCTCTCTCCCTGAGACGATTAATAACAGTTCTTTCTTATCTACACTTTTTTTGCCCCTAACACACTTGATTTCATTTGTGTCAGTAATTAGCATTGTATGATGAACTGTCTGGGAAGTCTAGGTGGCCCCTGGTTCTACCACTGATGATCTATATCCTTGACCCAGCCATTAGTCCTTTCCCATCTAAGTTTCTTCTCTGGTAAAACTGAGTACTAGGCAAGTTGACCTGTAACCTTTTTGTAGTCTCTAAAAACAAAGACTTACTCCAACTAAATTTAAACAAAGTCAAATAGAGTGAATGTGAGACAATTTATGTAGGTAACATATATAGAAGCAACATTTATCATTAATGGGTTTGCACTGTAATTTTCCTCTGGTCAGAGTGTTAGGAATATCAGGGAGGACAGGGTCATTGCACTTGGGAGGCTCTGTTTGCCTGCAGTAGCTGATTCAAGAATTGAAAGTGTCAAGTGAAATTAGGCAGCCACTAGTTCCAGATATCTGAAGTTGTTATCAGCTAGCTAGGGAGCCTGGGTTCCCTAGCAGACAATTTACATGCCTTCTTCTTCCTTTGGGACAGCAGCTTTTGCTTGTGCCTACACAGCATTGGAAATCATCTGCTATGGACAATCCAGTGTGTTTTCATCTCAGACTGGTGTGTTCTATTTGGAAATGAGTGACTTTTAAGCTGTGTTCGGATATACAGCTCTTTTATGCTAAAAGTATGTTATGTACCAGTGTGGGCAGAGAAATGACATTTTCAGAGCTGTTAGCATAAAACTTCCTGGGGGCAGTTTGCTTTATTTCTGTGGTTCTGTTCCAATTCTACCATTACAGTGAATTCCCAATATTTTCATCTTTGATTAGAATCAGAATGGAGTTATTGATTTCATGCTACCCTTCAAAGCCTGGTGTGTAGATGTGATGGGCTTGCCACTGCTAAAAGAGGCATGAGGAAAGACTCTGCAGTTCCTTTAGGAGGAGAACTTTGGAGCCTTACTCTTTCTTTTCTTTTTTTAATTTAAGATGATGATGAACAGGAAGGAAATCTTTGAGGAAAGGGAAGCATTACCCTTTGCTCTTGGCTATTTGTGTTGTCTTAAGAGACACTCCCTAGATTGTACACTTCCCCCACCCCCACCCTGAGTGACCATAAATAGTCTTATCTTCGACTGAGAGCCTCAAAGGAAAATCAGAGAGGGGCAAATGATGGTGACTGACATTCTGTTGCCAGTACCAAGTAGATTTATCCCAATTAAAAAAAAAAAATGCAGTAAACTAACATGTAGTTTGTGAATCGGATAAAAAGTCTTTAAATATACATACATTCTGTGCTTTAATAATAATAAAAAAATGGAAGTGGTTCCTGTCTTACACCCTGCTATCCCAGTTAAATATAGAACCTGTAAAAATTTATTTATAGCTATCAGTTATAACTGCCTATTTTAAAATTAGATAATGGACTGTTGGGTCTTTTTGTTTTATTTTACCTTTTGTTCTCTGTTGTTAACTACTTCTTTTTATGTAGCTAATTAAAATTTAGTGTTCACTATACAAATTGTGACAGGGATGGTTACATTGTTACATTGAGAAAGATCCCTAGAACCACTTCTTTCTGTATAGTTAATTAAAGCTTAGTGTTCACTATACAAATTGTAACAGGGTGATTACATTACTACATTGAGAGAGATCCTTAAAATTGCTTGTTTCAAGGGTAATGTTTTGAGTAAGTAGGGAGGCATGTGGTAAGGAACACTTATCAAGATAATGGTGTTAAATTTGAGCAGGCTTATCCAGTTTTAAACATCTGCTTTTTTTTTTTTTAATTTTTTATTTAAGAAAGGATTAGTGAACAAAAGCATAAGGTAGGAGGGGTACAACTCCACACAATTCCCAACACCTAATCCCCATAACCCACCCCCTCCCCTGATAGCTTTCCCATTCTCTATCCCTCTGGGAGCATGGACCCAGGGTCGTTGAGGGATGCAGAAGGTAGAAGGTCTGGCTTCTGTAATTGCTTCCCCGCTGAACATGGGCGTTGACTGGTCGGTCCATACCCCCAGTCTGCCTCTCTCTTTCCCTAGTAGGGTGTGACTCTGGGGAAGCTGAGCTCCAGGACACATTGGTGGGGTCTAAACATCTGCTTTTTAAAAAAATCTAGAGTTACAATACAAATAGGTAACAGCAGCATGGTAATGTAGCTATCACCTTTTTTGAGGCCTTGAAGTGTTGCTAGCTTTGATGTTTGGCATTCCTCTAATATTCTCTAGGGTTATACCTGAGTCTGTATTTTTTAATTTTATTATTTTTAACATCTACTTTTTAAATATTTTGTTTGTTTTGGATAGAGATAAGGTGAGAGGGAAGGGGGAGACAGGGAGTGAAAGACATCTACAGCACTGTTTCAACACTTGTTAAACATCCCCCTGGAGGTGGGGACTGGGAGCTTGAACCTGGGTCCTTGTGCACCCTAATGTGTGCACTGCCCAGCCCCTAACTCTGCATCATTAATATAAACTATGCAGTGAATTATTTATCAAAATTGCTGGTCTACTGCACTCTTAGAAGGATTCCTACCTCCTCCCTGCCCTCCAGCATCACTTCCCCCCTGTGATTTCACCTTTCTGGGCCACATTTTCATTTAGACAGAGAAAGAGACAGAGACCGATACACACACACACACACACACACACACACACACACACACACACACACACACACACACACACACACACAGTAAGAGTCAGACAGAAAGAAAAAGAAGACCGTAAGCACCAAAACTTTCTCTGCTGCCATAGCACCTCCCATGCGGTACCAGGGGTCAAACCTGGGTCAGATGCATGATAAGGCATACACCCTACCCATTGAACTATCTCCTTAGCTTTCTAAAGGACTTAGCAAAGTTCTCTAACCAGGTTACTATATAACTTTTTTTTTTTTTTTAAACCAGAGCACTATTCAGCTCTGGTTTGTGGTGATGTGGGGAATTGAACCTGGAACCTTGGAGCCTCAGGGTCAACAGTCTCTTTGTATAATCATTATGCTATCTGCTCCCCACCCCTAATTTTTTTTTTAATTTCTTTATTTGGGAATTAATGTTTTACATTCAACAGTAAATATAATAGTTTGCACATGCATAACATTCCCCAGTTTCCCATATAACAATACAACCCCCACTAGGTCCTCTATCATCCTTCATGGACCTGTATTTTACCCACCCACCCACCCCAGAGTCTTTTACTTTGGTGTGATATGTCAAATCCGTTTCAGGTTCTACTTGTGTTTTCTTTTCTGATCTTGTTTTTCAACTTCTGCCTGAGAGTGAGATCATCCCATATTCATCCTTCTGTTTCTGACTTATTTCACTTAACATGAATTTTTCAAGGTCCATCCAAGATCGGCTGAAAACCGTGAAGTCACCTTTTTTTTTTTTCTTTCCTCCAGGGTTATTGCTGGGCTCGGTGCCGGCACCATGAATCCACCGCTCCTGGAGGCCATTTTTTTCCTCTTTTGTTGCCCTTGTTGTAGCCTCGCTGTGGCTATCATTATTGCCATTGTTGATGTTGTTTGTTGTTGGATAGGACAGAGAGAAATGGAGAGAGGAGGGGAAGACTGTTGGTATGCATGAGACCCCTTCTGTTTCATTTGGTTTAAATCCCCCCTGCTTAACACTATTCTATTTACATAACCACTTCATTCTATTTACATAACCGCTGTTAACAAGCACCTCCCTCCAGGGCATTGGTTCAATCCCCACTGTTTCATGATATGTTTTTGCTCCACCCCCCCTCCTTGTCACACCCTGATCCCTTCTTTGTCACACCCTGATTTTCACCAGTCACTTTTCTCTCCACCCTCTCTATGTCGCATCCTGTTTCCACCCTACTTGGGAAGTATATATAAAGACAGCATTGTGAGTTTTAGAGTACTGTACTTTAGTTTAGCTCAGCTTAGATTGTGCTGCGTCCTGCATGAATAAAGAGATACTGCCTACAGCTCAACCATGAATCCCTGGTCGTCTGTTACCCGCCCGTGAAGCTAGCCCGGCGAAAACAACATAGCCCGTCGAAAACAACAGAAGACAGAGGGGGGGGGGGAGAGAAAGATAGACACCTGCAGACCTGCTTCACCACCTATGAAGCGACCCCCTGCAGGTGGGGAGCCAGGGGCTCGAACCAGGATCCTTATGCCGGTCCTTGCACTTTGCATCACATGCGCTTAACCCACTGCGCCACCGCCCGACCCCCGAAGTCACCATTTTTTACAGCTGAGTAGTATTCCATCGTGTATATATACCACAACTTGCTCAGCCACTCATCTGCCTAACTCCCTTCTGATTACTTTTTAAAAGGTCTGTTTTTATTCATGTGAGGTAGAGTTTTGAGAGATTGAGTGATTGAGAGATTTGGGGGGTTGGGGGAGAGAGAAGCCAAAGTACTTGTTGGCTACAGATAGCACTAGGGATGAAAGACATACAAATTCTGTGCTCCACCTGCTATGCTGTTTCCTTAGCTGCTCTAATTATTTTTTATTTAAATGTGAACTTAATATATTTTATTTTGCCCATTGTCAATGATAAATTTGATTTACAGTGGTTTATAGTACTACATAATTTTGAGAGTACAGCTTTGCACTTATTATAAGTGTACAAACCTCACCATACCAGCTTCAAAATTCTAGCGACGTCGTTTTTAGAATGATCTCCACCCATTCCTTGTATTATGTGTTTTAATGACTACCTTTGCTTGTCACATCAGGTCTCTCACCTTCTCAGTGACAGGACATGAGGTACTTGCTTTGCTGAGATAGACACGGTGCATTTTATTGAGATGGAATTTTCCATAAAATTTCTTTACCAGTTCCTGGTCATTTGACAGCTATTCTTGTGGGTGAAGAGTTTATTTCTAATAAGGATATTGCCATGTTAAAGAAGTATTTTTATTAGATAGTTTTTTTTTCTTTCCTTTTTTTCTACAGCCCTGTTTCTTGGTGGTTTGGGATATATTTTTTTCTTGCAGCATTACTTAATACAGTGGTCATTTGTAGGGGGAAAATAATTTCTTTCTAGAAATTGTATGTGAATATCTGCAAGAAGTGAATGTTTTTGGCAAAACCCTGGCATGTTTTAAAGAGTGTGTTTGAGGACTGGGGGACTGAGAGCATGAGGGTACATCTAAGTTGTAGAATAAGATCTGTGTGTGGATGAAAGCCTCTGTGCAAGACAGTCTGCCCTGGGAGTTCACTCCTTGTTAAAACCACCAGAGTAATAGGACCTGCTTGGAGATATGTTCTGGGTTTTACAGATAGAACCAATCTGTAACTGGAACTTCAGACTTGTGTTCCAGCTAATGGATACAGGCCTTGTATTACATTAGACATAGTAAGTATAATCTCTCTTTCTCTCTTAATATTTTACCTGTTTACTATTTCTTGGATAAAGACAGAGAAAGGGAAGGGAAGGGGAGATGGAGAAGGAGAGAGAGAGAGAGAGAGAGACCTAGACCTTCAGTACTGCTGCACCACTTGTGAAGCTTTCCTACTGCAGGTGGGGACCAGGTTACATTGCAACATGTGCTCACAACTAAGTGCTTTACCCCGCCCCACACTAGCTCCCAGACATAGTATATTCTCAATAAATGCTTGTTTTATAAAATTGTTCCTTTTTTTCCCCTTTTTCCTCCCTCCCCCTCTCCCTTTCTTTTTCTTCTTCCATTAGGGTTTTGCTAAGGGCTTTGTACCTGCACAATTTCACTGTTTTCAGTAGACATCCCTACCCACACTCCATAGCTGGTGTAAAACAGGGAGAGATGGAGAGAAGGAGAGAGGCCATAGCACTGTTTCACTGCTCATGCAGCTTCCCGTTTGCATGGTGCTCCCATGTGGTGATTGGGGGGTTTGAACCTGGGTCCTAGTGTGTGGCAAAGTGTGTCCACCTTTGAGTGAGCTGTCTCCTGTCCTCTGGGTTCCCCTAAATATAAATAGACTTCTGAGAAAATAACTATCAGAAACTCTTGGAACGTGATATTTGGTTATATTGGCTTCCTGCATGTGGTCTATATACACAATAGAATACTACTCAGTTATTAAGAATGATGAAATTACCTTCTTCACCTTATCTTGGATGAAGGGATCATGTTAAGTGAGATAACTCAAAGAGAAGACGAATATGGGATGAGAGAGAAGTTGAGAAATATGAACAGAAATGTTAAACACAAAGTATAATTGGGATTGGATTTGGTATATTACACCAAAGTAAAGGACTCTGGGGGTGGGGGGAGGTAGAGCTTTCCATTAC